>NC_142888.1:4507187-4820468 GCF_051225735.1 Oryctolagus cuniculus | reverse complement strand
TTACCTCCTCAAACACTACTTCCTGATACAGTCACAGTTGGGGTTAGGGCTTCAATATATGAATTTGGTATTGGGGGGGGGGGCAATGCAGTCTGTAGGATTAACTGCCCAGCTCTGCTCCCCCTGCCCCACAGCATGTCACTGTTCACATAGCTGAAGCCTGAAATGCCTCAACTGCACATTCATTTCCTGGTTGCAAGTGTCGTTAGAATAGCAGTGGACACAGAACCTGGTTGATGTGCCTGTAAGTGAAGGCTTTTCCAGAGAGCAAGAGAGGGTTCAAAAAGGATGAGGTCATGGGGCACTCACAAGTTGGGAATGGGCCCCACCTAGAGGGCAGAATGAGTACTACATAGAGTCCGTTTTCTCCTGAATAACGCCTGTTTGCTGCCTTTGCTGAGGTAGCCTGCCCTAGTCCTCAGAGTTATTTTCTTACCATTTCCTGTAAAAGATCCCTTAAAATTAAAGGCTTGAGTATTTAGTTTTGTTTTGTTGGACCTATGAGCAGAGGTCTTTTACAGAGGTAGTCTTATTGGCTGCATGCAAAGGGAGAGCTAGAAGCACAGCTTCTTATTGGTTGAATCATCCTTGTATTGACACGAACTCTTTATTAACCAGCAAATTATTTTTTTTTAACTTTTATTTAATGAATATACGTTTCCAAAGTACGAATAATGGATTACTATGGCTTCCCCCCCATACCATCCCTCCCACCCACAACCCTCCCCTTTCCCACTCCCTCTCCCCCAGCAAATTATTGTAATGACAACAGATGCTTGTAGTAATGGTGATTGGGGGCTGCTGGAGCCCAAAGTGCTATTTGAAATGATATATTGATTATGTAGGGGATAATTTTCATATTAACTATGATTTTGATAAAGTCTTGGTTACTGTTTGCTATCAGATGGCAATCCTTTATTAACCAGAATATGTTTGCTCAGTGCTTTGCCTCTTCCCCTTGCTAGCATCATGGTTGCACCTGAAGTGACGTGAGCCATTTCTTGTGGGTCCTTGTGGCTGGGAACCAGCTCCGACTCCTGCGTGGCCTTTGCCCTTCTCGGGACCTGTTGAGTGTTGAGTGTTGAGGGTGGGCCAGTCTCTGCTATGGAAAAGGGCACATGGAATTCCATCCCCTTACTGCCTGCCCTATCCGTGGCTGAGCTCCTCAACCCTTGCCTCATGTCAGCTTTTTAAACAGTGTATGAAGTTGAGCACTATCCTGAAGTTGTGTTTATCCTTCTGAAACATTTCTTTAAACTTCCCCTGCATACGACTCTGGCCCCAAGCAGGAGAGAATGCACATGCATGCTGTTTAACTGTGCATGATTGGGCATTTTTTTTGTCATATTCTTTTGCAATTTTTATTTCATACAATGTTACTTTGTGAGATTCATCCAGGTTGATACATGTAGCTCTCTCATTTTTTCCTTTGCTTTACCCTGGATTCACTCCTAATGAACAACTGAACCCACATTTGCCAAGATAGGGTGAGAGGAGAGCCCCCACCACACACACACTCACTCATAATTACTTGATCTGGAACACACCCCAAACTATTCTCTTAACTAAACCCGAATCATTTTTTTAAAGGAAATTTCCATTTAGGTTTTAACCAATAATTTTGGATTTTTTAAAAGTAGATTTATTTTAAATGCAGAGTTACAGAGAGGCAGAGGTAGAAAAAGAGAGAGGTCTTCCATCCCCTGGTTCACTCTCCAGAAGGCCACTATGGCTGAAGCTGCGCTGATCTGAAGCCAGGAGCCAGGAGCTTCTTCCAGGGTCTCCCATGCAGGTGCAGGGGCCCAAGGACTTGGGCTATCTTCCACTGCTTTCCCAGGTCATAGCAGAGAGCTGGATTGGAAGTGGAGCAGCCAGGACTTGAACTGGCACCCATATGGGATGCCAGCACTGCAGGCGGCGGCTTTACCCACTACACCACAGCATTGGCTCCTGGAATTGTTTTTTAAATCTTTAGTTTTTTCATATGTCCAGAACCCACAAAATTGATTTTGCAAATAATCTGTTTTCCCTTTGCCTACAAGGAATCACAAAGTTGAATTTGAGTTCATTTGCAGTAGCTCCTCTTCCCCCTGGGTTTTCCAACATCATTATCTTTGTTTCCTTTTTTCCTCCATAGAAATTTCCCCTCCTTGCCCAAATATCACTGTTCACTCATTCATTTGTGTGTTCTTTCAACATGTACTTATAAAGTCCCTACTGTGTGCCAGGCATCGAGGACTTGCCAGTGAGCTAAAAAGACAAAACATCCGCCTCAACAAGGGTTATTTGCTAGTGTTACTCATCCTAGACAACCAACGAGTGACTTATACAGTGTCTCAGGTGGTGACTAGTCCTGTCTACTGAGGACAAAGAGGCGCAGGGAGTATGAGGGGCTGCAATTTTATATTTGAAAACATTTTTGTTTATTTGAGAGGCAGAGAAAGAGAGAGAGAGAGAACAAGAGCACTCCCCTATTCCTCAGTTTACTCCCCAAATGCCTGCAGCTACTCAGCTATTGGGGACCAAAGCCAGGAGCCAGGAACTCAATTCAGGTCTCCCACATGGGTGGCAGGAACCCAGTTACCTGAGCCATCCCTGCTACCTTCCAGGGTCTGTATTAGAAGGAAGTTGGCATGAGGAGCAAGAGCTAGGAGTTGAACCTAGGTACTCGGATGTGGGACATAGGCATCCTGTTGGGTGTCTTAACCACTAAGCCATACACCCACTCCGAGGAGTTGCAATTTTTACCAGCATTTCTCTAAGCCAGGAGTTGGCCAAGTGTGTCTCATGGCCCGCGACCTGTTTCTGTAAATAAAGTTTTATTGGAGCAGAATTGGTCATTCATTCACAGATGGTCTATGGCTGCTTTTGCGCTGCAGCCAGAGTCCGCCAGTTGCAGCAGACACCATATAGACTACAAAGCTTAAAACGTGTTCGATTTGGCCTTTTATAGGAAATATCTACGATTTGGCCCTTTGCAGAGGAACTGAACATTTTTGCAAGCGATAACTTTTTGGAATTATCATCCAGGTTGTGCTGTTCAGCTTCCAGAGCATCGTCACGCACATGGTCGCATCGGGGAGCTGCAGCACTGTTGCGAGATGGAGCTGAGTGGCTTTGTTTGAGGGCTGGCAGAACTGAGGTTGGACACATCACCAGGGTTGTCCAGGGTTGCTGGCCTCGTAAAGCGGTGGTGGTGAACTCTAAAAGCGCGTGCTTTTTTGCAGTCAAATGTTCTGCTCCCCAATGATAACTGCAACCCAGAATTTTAGCATGTGGCGCTTCCTAGCGTGTGAAGCACAGAAAGGCAGTATTGTATAGGCATCGAGAGTGTGGGCTTGGGACGCCTGCACGCCACGTCAGAGCACCCAGCTTTCAGTCCTGGCTCTGCTTGCCATCCTGCTTCCTGCTAATGCACACCCTGGGGGTACTGATGCCTCAAGTACTGCCACTCAGGTGGCAGACCAGGCCTGAATTCTCAGCTCCTGGCTTCAGCCCAGCCCAGTGTAGTCCTGGCTGATGTGGGCATTTGGGGAGTTCTGTGTCTCTGTGCCCTCCCTCACCCCATCTCTGTGCCTTTCAAATAAATAAATAGAAAACGTGGGTTCTGAAACTCGGCTACCCAAGTTCAAATACTTGCTGTGACACTTACCTTGCACATTGCCTAAACTCCGTGTGCCCTGCCTGTTTCCTTAAGAGAGTCGTCATAACACTTTTCCTTCTTGGCAGCATGGTAATGCATGCCAGTTTGCCCAAGGCAGCCCTAATTTGTGCCTCTTTTCCCGTTAACCATCAGTGCCCCATTTACTCCCAGGCACTGCCATTTGGACGTTAAATCACATGTTGGAGCATCATGGCCGACTGCAGTAAGCATTTGGTAGACTTGGGCTGTTACTTCTTTGCAATACCGTGCCAATCTTTCATTGACTTTTCTTCTGACCCTTTGCTTGGTTCCATAAAGTCCACACTGATTCCTGTTGAAGCACTTGTGCTTGTCTGGGTCAGCTGGCCAGTGGCAAGTCTTCTCCCGCTTTGCAGTTTCTGTGCCTGCAGAACTCGTCCCTAGGGAGCCTCTTGGCATCCTCCCGACCCTCAGCAGCAGTGTCGGCCCGGCTGTCATCTACCTACCCGTTCCCCGACACTTCCTCTGCATCTCCCTGCTTCCCCTTGGTAGTAACATACAGGTGTTACTGCACTACTACTAACGTTTTGCTATTCACTTGGATAGACAACAAAATAAACAATGCCTGTAAAAAGATCTGTTTTTCTATTTTTAAAAATAATGTATCTTTACCGTTACAATTTTGGAAGAACACATTGAAACAAGTTCACCCCTGGCCTGTCACCTCCTTCCCAAGTTGGTATTTTGATGCACATTAGGAATGCAGTTTAACAGTTAACTGTATGTGTATAAAGTCAGTTGAAAATAGATCTTAGTAAAAAATAAGAATGGGAATAGGAGAGGGAGGAAGAGGGGTGGGAGAGTGGGTACAGTGGGAAGAATCACCATGTTCCTAAAGTTGTAATTATGAGATGTATGAAGTTTGTATTCCTTAAATAAAAGGCTTCTGGGGAAAAAAGAAAAACACTATTAGAAAAGAAAGAAAAAAAAGAATGTAGTTTATCCCAGCCCTAAAGCGAGTCCATTTCCTAGTTAATCATGTCTTTAAACAGCTTATAAGCAAATGATGGTTTCCTGTGATTACTAAGTACAAATTGAGCCTCCCTAATCCAACAACCCCAAATCTCAAACCTTTTGAATGCTGCAAAAAGCTCGAAGTGTTTCGGATGTTGGATATTCAGAGTGGAGCTGATTAACCAGTCAAGTTGATGCAAATAGTCCCCAAATCTGAGAAATCCTGAAATCTGAAACACCTCTAGTCCCAACCTTTTCGGATAAGGGATACACAATGGTATTGTGATTGTAATTACTTTAAGATAAGCTTTTTCCTGCATATTTTCATGTGGGACTGCTCTGGGAAGATGTAAACGCACTGGTGCAGCCTAGTCCTGTCACTAGAAGTAAAGACAAACACAGAAGGGCACCTGCACTTGGAATTCAGGGTTTCTGGTGGAGCTTTAGTCTGACTCCTGCCAAGATGAGTCTTCATAGAAATTAGCATGCGCCACACTTGGTGTCTCCTCTAAGGCTGTGTTTCAGCCCCTTATGTGTTAGCCTTACAGCTCTCTTAAAAACGCATCACCACTTCCTAGCTTTGCCGATTTACAGTTTTCCGTGTTTGCATGGACGCTGCAAAATGGCACAGCTGTATTGTCTCGCTCACCAGCATGCTCCTAGCACCTTGCATAGTGTCCGGCACATGGCATTTACTTGATAATTATTTGGGACAGTGTCTGAGCTGGGGTGAGTTCTCTGCTCCCAGGGCCAGGGTCGGGGCTGGCCATTTGTACAGCCCTCAGCAAGAGACTGAACCCCTAAAAAGCAGTCCTGGTCCCTCAAATCACACCCACACTTTCTCCCCTAGGCCCCAATTCCAAACACAGGGGCTTACGCGCTTTCAATGTTCCATCGTGTGCTTCACGAACAGGCCCAACCACCTTTCCTTCCTACGGGTTAATGTTTATCGACAATTCACAAGGAGTTAGGAGGTTTCTGAAATTTCCTTCCCAAGATCCCACTAATCTGTCACTCAACTTTCCCATTTTGGTCCTGGGACCCTGAAATAGTCTAGTTGATTGTCACCCTATACTTTGTGTGTGCGCTATAAAAGTTTTCATCTATCTCTGGAGTGACTCTTCTATTTCAGCATTGTAGCCATCAGTCTAATGAATGAGTCACTGGTTTTACCAATAAAGTGGTTTTGGCATCCCAGATGCTGATTAGCAAAGCGTGGATCGGTCAAGGTTTGGGTGCCAGGAGGACTGATTGCTTGCTTCTGCTATGAACTCTGCTGAGCAGTCATAGAGTTCAACCTTAGACTAACTGGCCCACACAAACATCACGCTGCTTTCCCTGCCACATATTAAAGTGAGTTACAGGCCTTGGCAGAGGCAGGCCCAAGGCACCTTGCCGACTGGGGTCTCATGGCAGGTGATTACCTTGATTTATGGAGTCTGCTCCCGTTTTCTCAGGATATCTGGGGAGTTAAGTCTCTTACTGCAAGGGGGAAAAAATACTCCCAGTATTATTGTTCCAAGACTGGAACACCCCAGTTTTGGGAAAATCACTTTAAAAAAAATGTGAAGCCACCCATGGTGCATCAGTGCAGAGGGGTCATTTGGGCGAGGGCGGCTTCCAGACGCCTGTGGGAGGCAGGATTTTGACGGTCTGTCTGTGTGTCCAGTTTTGCGGTCTTCCGAGAACTCCATTCAGGCTGTCAGTGAGAACCGGTGAAACTGTCAAGTTGTTGTTTGCCAGGTCTCCTGGAAAAACACGCTGAGTAATCGCAGCACCGGGCGGGTCGAAGAGGACAGTACTAAAAAAAGCAGCAAAGGGATGGCGCTGTGCTGGTGTGAGGCCAAGTTCGCTGGTGATAGGCGAGTTTCCACCCACGGAGGCTTCCCGTCCTGGCTTTCCCCACCCTGCCCAACACCGTCCAGTCTTCAAAAATCACTCCGCTTCTGGCTTTGGGAGGGTCATTTAAAGCATTGTAAGCAAAAGGAGCAGGTAGTGGTTTAGGAGAGGACATGCCAATGAGGGAGGAAGCAAAACTGAAAACAAGGAGAAAGCTAGCCAGCAGCTGGGTGGTGCCCTATATGTAGGAGAGCCCATTGGAATGGTGCACACTTCCGGTTTCTGTGGCCCAGGAGAGCAAACCTAAAAGGCAGGCCAGGCCTCTCCTTGGGATTCTCTCTCCCAGAGCTCCTCCTCTGTGCTCCCTGAGCCAAGAGCAGCCCTTCCCATCTCCGTGTGCTCGGGCTGTCCATGCCTGACCCCACTGGGCCCTCCCCAGTCCCCCAGGCCTGCTGTATCCTCATGTAGCCTCAAAGCTGAGCTGCTAAATGAAGTCACACTCATCCGTGGATGATCACAGCAATGGAAATTTGCATTTCTCAAATGGAATCCATCGCCTTATTAAGGACAGGCATGCTTGAGGGCTGGCCTCATGGTGATCAATCAGAAATGAACAGGAACTTTTAGGGTAGGAGAGGAGTCCCCTCCTCCAGGCTGGCTTCCTTGGGCTTTCTAAGTCACCAGCATCTCGCTCAAGCTCTCTGCCGGACCACGTGTTTCCCTGCTGTCTATCTCCCTACACGTTCTCTAGACACAATCAGCCACTCCCATCTTTTTGTCCTCAAAGCAGTGGTCTCAGGACCATAACCCGGTCATCTTAGGAGGATGCTTTCTTACACCTCTTGTCCTTGCACACGAGTTGAACTAGTCTTCCCAGAAAATACCCCTTTATCCACATGTTCCTTGTCCACATACACCCTGGCTTCCACGTGGAAGAGGGGGTAAGGGCCGCCACTCCCTTCAGATGATGGATCCACCATCCCAGGCTCTTGTGGGGAGGAGTAAGCTGAGGACCGGATACCAGATGGAAGTCAGTATGACCTTGAAGCCAATCAGTGCTGTAGAGGCTGGGAAGAGGGGAAGTGGGGGTATCATGTGTGGCCAACCCCCGAGCAGGTTCAGTTATGGACCAGTTGCAAGGAACTGCTTTGCTTCCTCCGAGGGCTGTCATGGTCTCTTCTCTTTGTGGGTAAAGTTTCAGAATAAAACGTGATCTCCTTTTTTATTTTGACACCAAAGAGCCAGGCTTGTAGTTTGATCACTCAAGTGTGAAGGCCTTCTGGTCTCATTTTCTGTTTTCTTGCTCCCCTCCTCAGCTTTGATCTCCATCTCCAATTTATGTTCTCCTTGAACCAGCATTTTTTTTTTCAAAATATAACTGAAGGTTCTTTTTTAATAAAATTGTTTACTTGAAAGGCAGAGTTATAGAGATAGGGGTTTCTTCCATCCACTGGTTTACTCCCCAAATGGCTACAATGGCCAGGGCTGGGCCAGGTGGAAGCCAGGAGCCAGGAATTGCATCCAGGTCTCCCATGTGGGTGCAGGGGTCCAAGCACTTAGGCCATCTTCCACTGCCTTCTCACGCCATTAGCAGGGAGCTGGATTGGAAGTGGAGCAGCTGGGACCATCCATATGGGATGCTGGCACTGTAGACAGCAGCTTAACCCACTGCACCACAATGCCAGCCCCCTGAAGGTTTTAAGATGCAGCCAACGTGACTTTCCTCCCCAACCTCGCCTTGGAGCAGGGTGTGTTTTTGTGGTCACTGTGGACAGGAGCAAACACAGAATGTTAGGGCACTGAAGGTTGGGGGTTGGGCGGGGTAGGCAGAGACAAAAGCAGAGAAGAAGGGCTGGTGCCCCCCTGCTCAGGGCTTCAGGACTGGCTTCCTGCTCTGCCCAGAGACAAAGGGAGGGACAGAATGAGAGAGAGAGAGAGATCTTCCATTGATGGTTCACTCCCCAAATGCATGCAACACTCAGGGCTGGGCCAGACAGATGCTGGGAGCCAGGAGCTTGTTCTGGGTCTCCCACATGGGTGCAGGGGCCCAAGCACTTGGGCCATCTTCCACTGCTTTCCCAGCCATAGCAGAGAGCTGGATCAGAAGTAGAGCAGCTGAGACATGAACTGGCACCCATATGGGATGCCAGTGCTGCAGGCTGCAGTTTAACTGGCTATGCCGCAATGCCAGCCTCTAATTCTTTCAATGAGGAAGTTCTATAGACAGCTTAGAAACATATAGAGGATGATATTGGAAGATATTTGAAGCCGTGAAGTCTTCCTGTGATCTTCCAGAAGACTCCATGATGAAATTAAGGGCAGTCTTGGAAATGTATTCTGAGGATCCGCTTCCCACGTCCACTAGTTGATGGAAGCCATGAAAGTCTCTGCCCACCTGAGATTTTGGAGGTCAGTTTTGAGAGACATTTACACATGCAGCTAGACAAGAAAAGAATTTCTCCAGCAACTCCTAAGGGAGAACAGGGTCCCCTTTAAAGCCTCATAAAAAGAAGGGGAACATTTATCCAATCTTGACCTCTAATTGGACCTTTCTAAACATTAACGCCTTAACCAAAAACAAATGGTGGGTTCCAGGACACCAGGGAAAAGCAAGCTTTTAAAAAGCCTGAAAAACATCATTGAGGGAAGAAAAGTTAGAGTGGGAATAAAGTACAGACTGTACATGTGGGAGAAGGAAGGAAAACAGTTTCAGAAATGGCCCTCCTCTGGCTTCTGAGATGCACTGAGAGGTTTGATGCCATCAGCAAGATGATCCTATTGATTTCCTTTTGTTTGTGTAGTAGGCAAAGGAAACCTAAGCATTTTTCACTCACAGTGCATTGTCTCCTATACTTAGAAATATATTTTCTGTCCTCTTAGCCTGGGCAGCCACATGAGGGATGGGGTCTTAGGCTATGCCCCTTAACTGTTGGGTGTCTGGCTTGCAGGCTCATTTTCTTATTATACTTTCCCTCCAGTGGCTAGGAGTGGTGGCTGGAGGAGAGGGCTACAACACGCTCAACAGGTCACAGTGTCAAATGATTCACCAGGGAGACCATCACTGGCAAAGGTGCACAGATGGACTCCAGACTCTCTAGAACCATCCTGCTTCATCACTTTCTGAGTGGGGCCCATAGACAGCGCCAGGCTTGCAGTCTGCTTCTATGGGTTCCAGGAGGAATGGCTTAGAAGAAACTAGAAGCAGCTCCATTTAGTATCCTAAACACAGTGGGCCCTTCAATGGGTGTTTGTAGTCCTTAGAGAAGGAAGAGACGAAAGCGGGAAAAGTAATGAAATGAGGGAAGGGTAGAGAAGAAGGGAAGGAACAAGGAGAAAGGAAAGGAAGGAGCAGGCATTTAGGTTAGTTTTGTCTGTGAAACTAAATGCCCCCAAGCTTGGCAGCGTCATGCAGCAACCCCACCATAGTGTGTGGCTTAACGACGAGGATGTGCCTGGAGGGACATGCTACTAGGCGAGTTCATCACGGTGGCAACATCATAGAGTGCCCTCACACAAACTACGGTGGCTACACAGCATGAGGTGGTACAGTACCCTGGGACCACTGTTGCAGATGTGGCCCGTGACTGACCAAAATGTTGTTCTGCAGCATGTGACTGTAGGTAGTTTAGTTTGGGAAGCTGCAGACTTGGCTAGGTGTGGCGGGGTACTCCTTCCACTGGTGGCAGCCACAGTCACTTTGGCATCTGTAGTCAACTGCCAGTCAGCCAGGTGACTCTGTTGCTGGGAGTTAGCCAGCTGGAGCATCACGGGGACTCAGCTCGTGGCTTTCAACATCTGGCAGTCTAGCTAGGCTCCTTTCTATGCCTACACAGCGGCTTGAGGGTCTAAGAGCAAACAGACAGCAGATTCCATGTTCAAACACATTTCCAGCTTTTGCTTGTGTCCTATTTGCTGATGTCCCTTGGGCAAAACAAATGACAAGGCCAGCTCATATGCAAGGAGTGGAGAAACAAACTATCCCTTTTAATTGGAGGGGTTGCTGAGTCGCATTGCACATGGCCCCCCATGCTGGGAAAGGGAGAATTTATGGGCAGTTTTACCGTCTCCCACAGAACGAAAGGGCTAGACACGTCTTTTGCTGGCCATGGTGGCAGAGACGCAGTAATCTTGGAGTTGAGTTCAAGGCTCTCACATGGAATTTGAAAATATTAACCACAATCACCCACCGTTTCTCTGTCAAACAGGGCTGGACAACAATGTAAATGTTACTCATTTCCAGAAGGAGGAATGAAAACTTCAGGGGCATATACCTTTACCTTGACAACAGTTTAGACCCTGAGCAAAGTGGTGACTGATAGGAAACACCTTTAGTGCTGCTGTGTTGGGTCGGGGGCTGGTGGCCGCCTCACCCAGGCCTTCGGGGCTGGAGCTCAGGGAGGCATGTGTGGGGAGGTCTCTCACTCCAAAGTATTTTTCGTTTTCCTCAGCTCTGGGCACAGGCAGCCAGTGGTATTCTAGCCCCTGGCATGCACTTGGCAAGCTGGCAGAGGGGAGGGAAGGAAATGAAGGGAACTGTGGGATGAAGGAGAGTAGGAGGGCAAAGAGGAAGAGAAGGCTGGAGAGAGGAGAAAGCTTTTGGTGCTACAGGAAAATAGCATGGTGTGGCCTGGTTCATTGCACCTCAACACACAGCCTCACCAGACTGCCTAAGAGCTCATCTTTTGAGATGTTTCAGAGAGCAATACCAAAAGATCTCTCTGCCATTTCTTCAATTTTTTTTTCTTTGACAGGCAGAGTTAGAGAGAGAGAGAGAGAGAGAGGTCTTCCTTCTGTTGGTTCCCCCCCAAATGGCCACTACAGCCAGCGTGCTGCGCCGATCTGAAGCCAGGAGCCAGGTGCTTCCTCCTGGTCTCCCATGCGGGTGGCAGGGCCCAAGGACCTGGGCCATCCTCCACTGCACTCCCGGGCCACAGCAGAGAGCTGGACTGGAAGAGGAGCGACCAGGACAGAATCCGGCGCCCCAACCTGGACTAGAACCTGGGGTGCCAGTGCTGCAGGTAGAGGATTAGCCTAGTGAGCCATGGCACCGGCCCACCATTTCTTAAATTTAATAGTCATGGCCATTGCCAAATGGTGGTTGAATGAATTCTATTCAGAGTTTGCTGAGCTCTCCCACAGCTGAACTCCTCTTGAATGGTGACATCTGGCAGTGAACAGAGCCATCTGCACAGGTGAGGGTGCTAGCCTCAGGATCTGGTAAGAGGACAAGATTCTAGAACCACTCGTCTGATACTTGGTGACAGCACCCATCACTCTACAGCTAAGGTTCTGCAAATTCTCCATCCTGTGTAGGCCCCAAATCTACCCTTCGCTATGTTTTCTCTCTGTGTGATTTACTTTTCACACTAGCTTGGGGACAGCTCTCTTTGCTTATTTCTGGCCTCACTCCTGATTTATTGAGGCCTCTGTCTTCTGGTCCTTTCCTCTGTGGTGTGGGTGTCATCGCCAGGAATTGCAAGGCAGTCTGCAGCCCTGAGTTGGGGTCACTAAACATTAGGTTCTGAATGAAGCACACTCTCCCCGTCGGGTTGCTGATCCTCCTCAGGATGTGTGGGCCCCGTAGCCAGCTGCCCTGGACTCGAGTTGTGATTCTTGGGCACAGCCCCTCTGCACTGGGGCAGGGTTGTAAGTACATCCAGAGATAATGTCCTTCTCACCCCAACCATTTGTAAAGTCTGCCTGCCACTACTTTTCCCTCTTTTTAAAGTCACCTTGGTATTACCCCGAGTTTTAGCCAGCTTGATAAATAGAGGAAATTGGATGCGTTCCCAGTGATGTCATGGTTTGGGACAGTCTGCAACTGCGGGAGGTTGCAGTTAATCCTAGCAATTGGTGAGTTTGCTGTTCCTCTCAGAGAGACTCCCTGCCATGTCTTACATAAGTTGATACGCTTCCTTTTGTGACTTGCCCTTTCCTTTCAATGATGTAAGCACCCCAAACATTGGCAGTCACTCTGTTTTGTTAGTGAAGCACTGCTGCTCGGCGGCTCCTGCTTCCTGTTTAGTTTCTCTAGGAGGTGAGATGGCCAGCGGGTGGGGGGAGGCGTCGGAGGCTGAAGGCTGGGCAGTTCTTGAAGTGGAGGCCTGTGTCCATCAGGCATTTTCGCATCGTTGCTCTTGGCATTCCTTTCCACTCGCTGGCTAGGAAGCTGCTTTTTTGGCTCCGAGACCAGAAATCTGTGGGCTCCCAATTGGGCCTTTCTGATTGGGTTAGAATCACTTCTCGGCATCTTGGCTAAGATCAAGTGTAGTATCTGATTGGGTCAGACCAAGCCAGAGGAGATGTTAGCTCAACAAGTAGCTTTTTCCCTCCTTTTGGTCCTCCCTCGAACTTGACATGGGAGCTCTGTTTGGCCCTTGCTCTGGTCTGCTTTTAGTCACTAGAAGAAATATCCTAAATTCTGTAGGTAACACATGAACACGTGTCTGTGTCCTATGAAAAATAGTTTTAGCTTTCCCCCATCACACTCCTAGATGTTCAGATGTAGCAGGCTTCCTTCCAGGCTTTTTTTTTTTTGTAAATGCAGCTATGTTGCTGTACATATATACACACACATATGTAGTTCAGATTGTTGCTTTACATGTCCTACTATATTACATATATATATATATATTACTAAGGAATTGCCTTTTTGCACTTGGCTTATAAGATTTGACAATCTATATGTCAATACATCAGAAACTACTCATTTAAAGCATTGCATACTGCTCCATAATCTGGATGCACCAACATGTATTTCTTCATCTGCTGATGGATATCTGGACTCTGCCCTGCCACCACCACAAAGCTGCAATGACAGTGTTTTCCTGGCTATTTTTGTATATATGTGGGAGTATACCTATAGGGACAATCTCTAGAATTAGAATTTCTATACATTTACAAGTATTTTATGTAATATTTTTAAAAAGTATGCACATTTAAAATTTCAAAATCCAAAAGTTTACATTCCCACCAATGATATATGCCTGTGTTTATTTCACCACGTGCTCTCCAGCTTTGGATATTATTAGACATTTTAATTTTTTCATCTGCTGGGAAAAACAAATGTCATTGTTGCTTGCCCTACTTTTCCACCTGAAAGTGTTCCAGAGGAGCGAGCAGAACGTCCTGTTGTTTGCGAATAAACTGGGCTTCCAGGGACCATTAAGTGTGCTTTATTGTGGGCATCCATACGGTTTGGGAAGAGGCAGCAGGTATGAGTTGCGACATTTCACCACAATACCATCAGAAATTACTACGAAGAAAATCCTCATTTTCATAAATGTACAATGAAATTATTTCCATGCTGAAGTTGCGATGGATTTGTTTTTTGGATGCTTTTCAGTTGGTAATCCTGCATCCCCCCTTCTGTGTTGGACACTGGGACAGGTGTTTGTAATTTGTCCTTAGAACAGGGTGACCTGGTTTTCATTTTTTGTCCTTTTAAACATTGCTTGATGACGGTTTCTAGCATATTTGGCTTTATTAAGAACTATCTTTTTTTTCTTCTTCGAGAACATATCACGATCATCACAAACCCACCATGACTCTATTTCGTCTTTGATTTCATATCCTGGATTCCTCCTTGAACCTTCAACTTCGGTCATGAAAGTTCTGGAATCACCCTGTAGAATGTTCTCTCACAGATCTTGATTTCAAAGTCATTACGTGTGTGTTTCATGTGAGAGGATATCATTGTGTGAAGGGACTGTCACCCTCCAGCTAATGGCTATACCAGCATTTTGATTCTGAAGTAAAATATGACAGAATAGTCTAAAAGATACAACTCAGGTCATTGGTAATGCTCGCTGCTGTGGTTGGGAACCATATCTCCCTCCCCCAGCATGCATCTGGGCTTTCTTAAACTTACGCCATTGTCATTCATCCTGCTTCCCCCGTTCAGCACTGAGATCTAATGGGAGTATAGCTTCTGAGAAGTTACATCACAAACACAAGAAGAGATACCTAACCAGGCATGGTCTCTAGATCTGGTCTGATCATTTCATTGTCCAGTGCCCCCAGGCCGCTGCAAATGAAGCTCGAGACTTGGCAGTTGCAAAAACATTAACAAACTCACTTTGGGCTTCTTCTTCCTGTTTGTAAGTTCCTGAAGAGCAGGATTTGCAGTCTCCATTTCTTTAGTAACTCTACTGCCAAGGTCAAGTTGTGATGTGCAGGAGGGGGTGCGTGGGGCCTTGGCCGATGCTTGACCACAACACTGAAGCCTGATGGTGCCAAGAGTCCTTTTCTAATGATCTAACTTTCTGCTCCTTTCTTTTGTTCCTTTTCTAGATGTGTGCAGAATTCCTCCACCTTTTATTCTGAACTTCCTGTCAGGTGAGTCCATTTCTACGCGATAATGTTGTAGACATGATGGGCACATTTGGCTGGGGTTTTTTTTTTTTGTTGGTCATACTTCTCCTTCATTCCAAATCCCAATTCCCATCACAACTTTATTCTCATTTGCTTTATTTTTAACTCTCCACTCCCACTTGAAGCTCTCTTCTTTAGACACTTTCTTTTCCTTGGAGATTCTGTTGTTGACCCATTTCTTCTTGGTAACCCAATTGTTTTTGAATAGACTTTTAGGAACGGGCACACATTTTAAAATTACATGGTGCAGTAAGGGTTGGAGAGGGAGAACGATCATTTACATAGAGTTCTTTGGGATTTTGTTTCATTGTTTTTCCCATTCTTCCTCCTCAGACTTGCTTCCCTAGCTCCAGCAGCTCTTGTCACATTTTGAAACAGATCATTGAAGTGTTTTCTCTTACCCAAGAGTAGTACACATGCAGCTTTCAAAGGCTCCTTCCAATCAGACTCTACTCCTGACCCCCTTCTAGGGAAGAAATTCTGAAGTCACTACTGACTTTCCTGCTTCTTCTTTAGCGACTCATCAGTAGCAATTTTTTTTTCAAAATAAATATTTATCTATTTGAAAGGCAGAGTGACATGGGGGATGGGGAGAGAGAGAGATTAATGTTCCATCTGCTGGCTCACTCCCCAGATGGCCACAGTCAGGGCTAGGCCAGCTGAAGCCAGAAGCTTGGAATTCCATTTGGGTCTCCCAAGCCCTTGGGCCATCTTCCACTGTTTTCCCAGGTGTGTTAGCAGGAAGCTGGATTGGAAGCAGACCACCTGGGACTTGAACCAGAGCTCTGATGTGGTATGTGGGTTCTAGGCAGCGGCTTAACCTACTGCACTACAACATCTGCTTCAGTGGTGAATATTTCTGGGGTTTCATTGATATAAATGATCAAAAGCTTATAAGCAATGCAAACATTATAATAGAAATTAGAATGATCCTATTATATAATTTAAATGATAGATAACATGTCTAGTAAGTCGTTGTTATAAATAAGGGAAACACACCTACGTAATGTTACACAGAGTAAATGGGCAACACAGGACTTGAAGCAGCAATTGGTATGGTGTGATGACAAAAGCACAGAAGGGCACAGAATATTGGGGTGTGGAGAGGCCTTGGCTTTTCCTAGTGCCTCACTTCCCCTCCACTGTGATCTGCAGAATGGTGCGATCCACAGTCTTCTGGCTCATCCCACCCTAATCCCCCCAGTGAGATCAACACTCTGCGGAGGCTTCAAAGGACTCTCCTGTTTCTCACCTCTCCACGGTCATAACATTGTTCTAAAGCCACTGATTCTGAATCGAACCCTTTTGAAAAAGTCTCGGAGTGCCTGCAGTGGGGATAGGGGTGGGGTGGCGACCAAGCACAGAGAGGAGAGGATATTGTGTTCTGGTGCTTTGTTTTTATTTTGAGGCCAGGTTGAGGCACATCAACCATGAAACAAAAGTGTCCCTCCCCCCTTTGTTTTTTTACTAAATATTTATTTTAACTTTTTAAAAATTTAATAATGAAAGGCAGAGAGAGAGAGAGATTTTCCATTCACTGTTTCATTCCCAAATGCCTACAACAGCCAAGACTGAAGTCAGGAGTCAGGAACTCCATCTGGGTCTCCCATGTGGGTGGCAGGGGCCCAGGTACTTGAGTGATCATCTGCTGCCTCCCAGAGTGCTCCTGAGCAGGCAGTTGAGTCAGAAGCAGAGGGGCTGGAACTAGAGCCAGACACTCTGATACAGGACGTGGGCACACCAAGCAGTATCTTAACCACTGGGCCAAATGCCACCCTGAGAAGTTTCTTTTAGGTTTGTGCGGTTTTTAAAAAACTGCTATTTATTTGGCTATACCAATAACCAATGTATCTAAGTAGTGGCTGTACTCTCAAAGGTGGAAAAGCTAGCTGTCATGTTTATTGCAGCATCTTGAGCCTTTAGCATAGTAACGTCCTGTAATAAAACCTCAGTAAATACTTGTAAACAGATAAATGAAGGAAATCATTGCAAAATATGTTTATGTTTAGCATTGGCATGCACTCTAAACTTGTGTGCTAATTATGCTTGTAATCATAGCTGATGGTTCTTGACTATGCTATGATTTTCATTATGCTACCTTAGTTAATCCCTACAGAACATCCATCGTTATTCTCCATTTCTTCAGATGAACAACTTCAGGTCCAGAGAGCTTAAGAAACAGCCCAAAGTTACACTGAGTGGTGGAGCTTGGATTCAAAGGCAGGCAGGTGGCTGTATCCTGCACACCCTTGAATGAGCTATTCGGCTCTGCTGTGTATGGTAAACTCACACTATGAGCATTGGACGAAGAGCTGGAAGGGCAAAAAGATAAACATGGAATAGGTGTTCGCCTCGCTTTGGATAACTTACACTTGTGTAATCAAGAGTATAGTAGATTGCAGGTAGGAGAGTAGAGACATTGGAGATGGGTGAAGAACCTGAAACCCTAATACCCCTTGCAAGATTTTAAAGGCTTTATATCTATGTTAAGTGAGCATTTCTAATCTTGCAATTTGATATTGATTCACTCATTTTATGGGATAGAGCTTTTTTTAAGATCTTATTTATTTGACAGGTAGTTACCGACAGTGAGAAGGAGAGAGAGAGAAAGATCTCCCATCCACTGGTTCACTCCCCAAATGGCTACAACAGCCAGAGCTGGCTGATCCAAAGCCAGGAGCCTCCTCCAGATCTCCCATGTGGGTGTAGGGGCCCAAGGACTTGGGCCATCTTCCACTGCTTTCCCAGGCCATAACAGAGAGCTGGATAAGAAGTGGAGCAGCCGGGACTAGAACCGGTGCCCACATGGGATGCCAGCGCCATAGGCAGAGGATTAAGCTACTGTACCACAACACTAGCCCCATGGAATAGTTTTTTTTTCTGCAGTAGAAATCCCTGAATGCTTATTAAAGAGAATCATTTTGCACTGGGAAGACCAAACAAATCATTTGCCTTCCATTTGCTTCTAGAGATGTGAAACTTCATATTGCAGTCACACTGGGACTTCAGCATTGATTGCCTTTGTACTATGACAACCACCACACAAAGCTGATGTTCTGGAGTTCATACCTACCCAGCACTCACCAGCTAACCCAGTTTCTGTCGTCTTTAGGACATGGTTTTTTTTGGCATGTGGGATGTTGTTTCTTTTATTACAGCAAAGCTGGCTTAAGTTCTTGGTGACCTTATGTTCAAAAAATTCTGCTGCTGAAATTCAGACTGGTTCCTTTTGTCCTATATTTATTCAAACTACCTCAACTTACAGGATTTGAAATTGCTGCTGGAAGTTTTGGTGGCCATTCCAGAGAATTCTTTAAATAGTCTCATTTGATTGATATAATGGGTCAAACTATGAAGGCTTTTCTTGTCAGAGTTTGGCACCAGGGTTGTTCTGGCCTTGTAAAAATGGGTTTGGATATGCTCTCTTTCTCTCTACTTGCAGTTTTTGTGAAGTTAGATTTCTCGATCCTTACATACTTGACTGAATCATTAGTGAAATCTGGGTCTGGAGTTTTCTTTGTGGGAAAATTTGAGGTTTTTAATGATTACATGTCCTATTAAGTTTAGTATTTCTTGATTTTAAAAAAAGATTTATTTGAAAGGCTGAGTCAGAGAGAGAGAAAGGTCTTCCATCTGCTGATTCACTCTCCAGTTGGCTGCAATAGCTGGAGCTACACCGATCTGAACCCAGGAGCTTCTTCTGGGTCTCCCACATGGGTGCAGGGGCCCAAGCACTTGGGCCATCTTCCACTGCTTTCCCGGGGCCACAACAGAGAGCTGGATTAGAAGTGGAGCAGCTGGGACTTCAAGTGGTTTCCATATGGGATGCTGGCACTGTAGGCAGTGGCTTTACCTGCTATGCCACAGTGCCGGCTCCATCTATACAGAATCATTGATTTCTGTGTGTGGTTTAAAAAGAGAGGGAGAGATCCCACCCACTGGTTCACCCTCCAAGTGCCCCCAGTAGTTGGGGCTAGGCTCAGGTTCCAAGCCAGGAACTGGAAACTCACTCTAGGTCTCCCACATGGATGGCAGGGACCCAACTACTTGAGTCATCACCCATTGCCTCTCAAGGTTTGCATTGGCAGATAGCTGGAATTGGGAGCCAGAGGTGGCAATCAAATATAGGAACTCTGATATGGGATGCACGGATCTTACTTAATTTCTAAACCAAATGCCTACTCCCAGGTCCCATTTCTGTTCTTTAGTAGCTTCTATGGAAATTATAACATGTGTACTCAACTTTTTAATGTCTAAATATAATATCCTTAGCCTCTAGGGTAATACAAGAACTTATTGGCCGGCGCCGCAGCTCAATAGGCTAATCTTCCGCCTGTGGTGCCAGCACACCGAGGTTCTAGTCCCAGTTGGGGCGCCGGATTCTGTCCCGGTTGCTCCTCTTCCAGTCCAGCTCTCTGCTGTGGCCCGGGAGTACAGTGGAGGATGGCCCAAGCGCTTGGGCCCTGCACCCGCATGGGAGACCAGGAAAAACACCTGGCTCCTGGCTTCGGATCAGCGCGGTGTGCTGGCCGTGGCAGCCATTGGAGGGTGAACCAATGGCAAAGGAAGACCTTTTTCTGTCTTTCTCTCTCACTGTCTACTCTGCCTGCCTGTCAAAAAAAAAAAAAAAAAAAAAAACAACACCTATTATCCTAATGGAAATACTTGAATTTTTCATCTCCTTATTTATATATTATATAAAAACATTATCTCCTATATTTTACATGAGAGTACTTCAAAATGTTCATAGAAAATGTGCATAATCTTTTAATACCTTTTTTTGAGAAATTTTTATATGTATATGTAATTGCCTTGTTTTTATCCTATTGTGTTTCATGACCCCCTGCAAGATACAATCATTGCTATTTTATATAGCCAAGGTTCAATTGAATTTGCCAATATATAGTACCATCCTTAGATCTGGACCACAGGGTCTCTGGTCTTTGTCTCATGATTTAGAGGTCCCTCCTCTAGTTGCATGCCTCTCCAAAGGGTAAGAAATTCAAGGCACCAAGAAGACATGCCTACCTGGAGCCTGTCTCCTTCCTCCCCTAACCCTTGCTTCTAGATCGTACTCTGGAAAACAAAGACCTGGATTTCCCTATCCAAAAGTTCTGTACCTATTTCTAAGACCTGAGCAGGCCTCTTCCCCAGGATAAGACATGCTGCTAAGTGTATGTGCCACTAGACCCAAGGGATAACCAGTGGGTACATGTTTGCAGGAGAAGGGGTTTTGGATATGTGGACTGTTGTGACCACATGTGCACAAAACCTCTTGCAATTTATGATAGAGCCTTTGTGAAAGAATAAGGGCTGGTTGCTCTTTTTAAACTCTTGACCATATCTTACAAGGGTTAGGGGTGGGTCTGGCTGTATACTAACCAATTTCTTTATTCTTCATTCTTTATTGCATCTCAGATCTTATGTCTCTGCCTGAATATATCTTTTAGGATTCATTTTAATGAGGATTTACAGGGGGTGAACATCAATATAGTTTTTGTTTGCCTCAAAATATCTTATTTTTCCTTCATTTCTAAAATTATTTTTACTGGGAGTAGAATTCTAGGTTGGCCATTAGTTTTCTCAGTACATTGCAGATAAATTTCACTTTATTCTGGCTTCCATTGTGACTTCCAAGACTATAGCTGCTGCTTTGAAGGCTTACTGTCTTGTTTTCCCAGACTGCTTTCAAGATTTTCTGTCTTTGCTTTTCTTCAATTTCACTCTGATGTGTCAGGTGTAGATCTCTATTGTAATTGATATTCTTTGGGCTTTTTGAATCTGGATTAGCGTTTTCCACTAGTTGGGATCATTTGGTTATTATTTCAAATGTTGACTGCCCCATTCTCTCCTCTTTCAGTTTTGTTTAAATATTTGTTTGATCTTGTGTTTATTTTTTCTATATCTCTGAACTTTTCTTTCATATTTTATATCTGAAACTTAAGTTTGTCTGGTTATCATTAGGCTTATACCCTCAGGTATAAGTAGGTTCATTGCTTATACTAGTTACCTCCTTGGGCTCCTGTGTTGGAGTCAGCTTTGGCCTGGCAATTCCTTTGTATCTTTTCAGGTCTTTGGTATGTTTAAGAAACTACTTTTAACATTTTATTCATGATTTTTAATTATCTTAAGTAGAAGGTTCAGGCTAAATAACCCAACCAAACATATTCTTGGAACACTGCAGAAATGTTTGATTTTTTCTGGAATATTTACTGTATCAAGGTCTTTTAGCAGAGGTAAAATAGAAATTCAATTATGCTTTTACCAACAGTTTCCTTATTCTTCTTTTTCTCTGACCTCTTGCACGGTTGAAAATCCAAATCAATTGCATTTTTTTCTTCCTTTATACACACTGAAACCTCTTCAATACTTCCTTTTTAATTTTCCCTCCTACTAGTCTTGTTACTCAATGCTTATGACTCAATGTAAATATCTCCGAGTTTACCAGTGACTTAGGAAACGATTACCATACACTGTTAGTCACATCAAAAATATTTGATCATTGCATGTATCATAGCAGCTGTGGTATAATCAAGTTATGCTAGTTAATTAGTGATAACAGAGTAACCCTCATTCAGACCTGCCCTAGGCAAGTATTAAGCTATTTCTGCCCCCCTCCCTTTAAATTTTATTCTTAATTGTTCTATGTCTAGTCAAAGATTCATCATTTATTGCCACTAAATGTTATACTGATAATATACACTCAAAAATATGGTAGGGATATTATGAATGACATTGAAGAGATCTAGAACAATCTGATGGAGTGGCTTAAGCAGCTTGGGGCATTACATACGGTCATGTAGCTTATGTCCTGTATGACCCTACATGTTGCCCTTTATATCAGCATCCACAACCTATAAGGGAGCTCTGGATTAAGATGAACTTGGGATCATCTTTTATGAGTGGTTATCTAGTGTCAATGTCTAGATGTTTAATGCAGGCAGATAGTTTTCTCTGTACCTGATACTCTTTTATTAGCCATCTTTAGTACCTTAAAAATGTGCTAAGAGCTAATAGCTATCCAAATCATCTTTGTTGATGACCTAGAGAACATTGAGCTAACCCAGATGCACACGAAGATGAAACAATGTTCCAGCTAAAAACAATAAAAATTACTTTCATCTATAATGAGTAACAATACCAAAATCCATAGATTTCCCTCTTTGATTACTGATCCCAGAGACCTTATTCCCCAGCAGGATGTTCTCAGTTCATGCAGAAGGCAGCAAGAGCTATGTTGTTTTTTATGTGTTTTCCATTAACTTTTTTGAAGACTCCTCATACTATATTCAGCCTTGAAGAAACATTCTAGACATGACAACTGAAAACAACCCGTTCAGTGGTATTCGGTATATAGTATGTTCTTGATCTGTAGTCTCTTTTCAATATGATTGCTGCAATCATCCTTTGTTCTTGACTTTCCTGCCCTCATTTGGGAATTGAGCACCTGCTGTCTTCAGTGAAAAGCATGGTTTATTTTGATCAGAGGCCCAAGTCACTCTATGTAGTAGCCAGTCACTGTGTACACTAATTTAACTTTGACTATATCTCGTATACCATTTAGGTTCTGCCTTAGTAAGTGGCAAAACTCAAGTTTACAACAACTTTGAAAATGTTCATTCATTTCACCTGGCTCAGAACTTTTACTTACAAGGAGACAGATCCTCAGGAGATTGGCGTTATGACCTGGTAAAAATAGAAGTTCCACTAGATAGCCAAATGACCTTGACCCATCTCACAGAGCATGCTGGTCATCTTTCTACAGCCATAGAATGAGATTTGAGGCTAGGTGGATTCTAAGTTCTTTTCCAAATATAAAATACTCTGATACTCTTCTCACAGCTAAAGTTGGATACTTGTATGTTAAGTTTGCTGAGCCAACTCTACCTATTGCAACAGAGCCAAGCCCAATGCATTTGAAGAGTTTTTTGGTAGAGCTTTAGTTTACTAAACAATAACCTTTCTCTAAGTACAGTGCTTGTGGAGGTGGAACAGAATTCAGAAACTTTAATATTAACTTTTAAACTTTTCACTGAAACTACTTATGCCACACACATAACATATACAACCCAAAGCATCTCAGAAAGCAAACACATCCATGCAGCCAGCACATGGAACATGCCCTGTATCCCAGAAGCCCCCACCTTCTATCCATTTCTATTGTTACTCCAAGTCCTTCCTTTCAAGGATAACTGCTCTCCTGACTCCTCAGTCCATTGATTAGTTTTGACAGCTTTTGTTTCTCAGATAAATGGCATCATGTACAGTGTGCATTCCTTCCTGTCTGGTTTCATTGGCTGATATTGTACTTCTGAGATTCATTGATATTGTTGCATGTAGCTGGAGCAGACCCATTTTTTTCTCCAGAGAGACATTGATAATCTTTGCACAACTGAATTAGCATTTTACTTTGAGTGACTCATTTGGAAAGATCAATAATATGCCATTATGCACAGAAAGAGGAGGAAAGTACTGAAGAGGAGGGATAAATCAGAGGCATTTCATCATTTGTTAACATATTAACATATAATACAAGCTATTGATTTTAACAATGTAAGCCCTCTTTTGAGGGACAAAGATTCACCCCTCAGTCTAAAATGTTATCGTGCCATGTCAAGGAACAAATCACTCTCCTGTATTGGATATTAAGTTACAGGGTTCTTTCTAAATGTTTTATTAATATAAAGAGAACAGATTTCATAGATATAATTTTAATAAGACAACCATGCTTGCTTCCCTTCCTCCCTCCCTCAAATCCTTTTTTTCTCCTTTAATTTTTGCAATAACTTTTTTGTATTTAATATACGCAGTTTTAAGAGGATAATGATACTTCCTACCATACCCTCCCTCCCTCCTTTCCTTAATTTTTCGATAACATACTTTGCATTTTCTCTATAATTACAAGCTTAACCTGCCCACTAAATAAAGAATTCAACAAATAGTAAATACAAAAACCACTGTTCCTCAAGAGTATAGGCAAGGGCTATTAATAATAATCGAGTCTCAATGGTCAATTTTTCTCATATATATTACTTTTTTATACTCTGTATATCAGTAGCCACAAATCAGGGAGAACATCTGATATTTGTCTTTTTGGAACTGGCTTGTTGCCAGCTGTACCTTGAGACTGGGGAATTGGGGTTTATTTATTCCCTCCTTTCCATGCCCTCATCCCTGTTAATCCCTGCACTACCTGAGCCCGCACTTACCAGGTACAGAAAGAGAATTGTTGGATGAACGAATGGGGGTACAGCTAACATTTACAGTGCATTCACAACGCCAGCCGCTGCAGAGATCTCTTGTTTGCTCAACATAGCAACACTAGCAGCTCGGTGCTGTTCCCAGTATTTGTTAGATGGGGAAGCTAGACTTTTGGGAATTACTTGTCCAGGGTTATACACATCATATGGTACAGCTGGGACCCTGCACTCATCTTCCCCACTGCCTATGGCCCCTCTGTTTTTGGTGGCTGGATTCACAGGTATCCTTGAGCTGAGAGCACACATCCTGGTAAGTCTGGGCTTCCTTTAGTTATGTAGACGGAGCCTGTTCACTGGGTCCACACTGCCCCCTGCTTGTGCCTGAGCCCAGGAGTACACTTTGATGTGCTGGCCAGTTTCTTCCTGCCTCAGCCTCTGCTGGTGCTGGCTGCCCATCACGAGTAACCGTGGCCAACTCAGGGAAGCCCCAATGCCAGTATCTGCAGTTCGCTCTGTGTGCCAATCTCTCCCCAGCCCCTGCTCCGCCTCCACCTTGCACTTCAGCTGCTAACTCCGTTGGAGCCTTCATGGCTCACCTGGTACACACTGACCCTCCATGAATAAATAAATGAATGGTAATTGAGGCTTTTAAATTCAGTTCTGACATCAGCTTTGTTTAAAAGAAAAAAAAAAGTGTGCTCTCCTGACTACTAAAATTGCAAGGAGTGATAATAAAATATGCAATAAAGAGAAAATGCAACATACTTTTTTTTTAACAGAATCTAACAAGTAGCTAGGGAGTGCATTTGGCATAGTGTTTATGATGCTGCTGGGGATGCCCTCAATCCACGGTCAGAGTGCCTGGGTTTGAGTCTTGGCTCAGCTCCTGATTCTGACTTCCTGCTGGTGTGCACCCTGGGAAGCAGTGGTGCTGGTCAAGTACTTAAGTCCCTGCTACCTACACATGAAACCCAGATTGAGTTCCCAGATCCTGGTTTGAGCCTGTCCCAGTCCTAGCTATTGAAGACATTCAGAGAGTGAAGCAGGAGATGGGAGCTCTCTGTGTCTCTGCTTTTAAAGTAAATAAGGTAAAGAAATTTTTGTATGATTTGAAAGTCAGAGATCTTCCATCTGCTGGTTCACTCCCCAGATGGCCACAACAGCTGGAGCTGGGCCACACTGAAGCCAGAAGCTTTTTCTGGATCCCTGACATGGATGCAGAGGCCCAAACACTTGGCCCATCCTCTGCTGCTTTCCCAGGCACATTAGCAGGGAGCTGGATCAGAAGTGGAGCAGCCAGGACTTGAACTGGTGCCCATGTAGGATGCCGGCATCGCAGGCAACAGCTTAATCTGCTGTACCACAATGCCAGCCCCATAAATAACAATTTTTCAAAGTTAATGAAAAAAACATTAATAGGGATAGATTGTTTAAAACATTCTAGGACTACCCTGCCATTCTGATTCTTAGCATAGACTTTCCCCAGGTTTTGTATACTGGTAATAACTAGGTATGTAATATTTCCTGCTTTTAATTTCTTCACACTATTTTGCATGTGTTGATGTTTTCATAATTTCACATGGGTTATCTTATCATTTTAAATGTAATGTGTGACTGGGTGACTGTTCCACAGTAAGCACACACCTTGCTTTTTGTAGTGGGTGCTCCCCACACCTTCTCTGGAGGTATGGGAATGTAAAGGAAGCAGGGTGGCTGCTTGCCCGGGTGGGATGACCTTTGGGGTGTTGCTGTGTGGGGATTATGGCAGCTGGGGTGATCTAGTTTCCCCTTATTTTATTCCAGGATGTTTTTCTCTGGTGGGCAGTGTGGCCATGTTGGCAGAATGGAAGACATCTTAGCAGCCTTCCGGATAGCCCTTGCTGTCATGTGTCTTCACGTTGTCCTGGTTACATCCCTGGAAGGTAAGGTGCCCGTTTTTCTTCACTTAATGTTTCCGTTTCTCTTTATATATATGTGGCTTTTTGTCATTTGGACTTTTTTTTACTATGATAAAATATACATAATAGTTACCATGTTAACCATTTTAAGGTGTATAGTTCATTGGCATTAAGTATAATCACAGTTTTGTGCAGCTGTCACCCTTATTCACTTCCAGAATGTTTTCATCATCCCAGATAGAAACGCTGCACCCATTAAACAATATTTCCCATCCCTCCCTTCCCATAACCCCTAGTCTTTCTCTATGAATTTTCCTATTCCAGGTGCTGCGTGTGAGTGGGATCATATACTATCTGGCTTACTTCACTTAACATAATGTTATTGAGGTTCATCTGTGTTATAGCACATATTAGAATTTCATTCCTCTTGAAGGGTAATATTCCATTGTCCATATATACCACACTTTGTCCATTCCTCTGTCCATGGACACAAGGGTTGCTTCTGCCTTTGAC
The DNA here is from genome assembly GCF_051225735.1 of Oryctolagus cuniculus. Taxonomy (NCBI): domain Eukaryota; kingdom Metazoa; phylum Chordata; class Mammalia; order Lagomorpha; family Leporidae; genus Oryctolagus; species Oryctolagus cuniculus. The sequence continues at coordinate 4,794,009 of NC_142888.1, read as the reverse complement.
TACTGTAAATAATGCCACCATGAACACAGCATGGAAATGTCTTGAGTCCTTGTTTTCAATTTTTGGGGTGCTGGGTCAGATAGTAATTCTATGTTTAACTTCTGGAGGAACTGCCAGATTGTGTTCTGCAGTGGCTGTACCGTTTTACATTCCTACAAGCAAGGCCAAAGGATTCTAGTTCTCTCTACATCCTTGACAACACCTGTCATTTTCTGTTGTATTGATGAGGGGTATGAAGTGGTATCCCATTATCCTGTGGATTCATATTTCCTCAATGTTTAGTGATGTTGAGCATGTTTTCATGTGCTTATTGGCCATTTATATATCTTCTTTGCCGAAATATCTATTTGCCTGTTTTTTAACTGCATTGTTTTTGTTGTTGAGTTTTTGGATATTAATTCCTTATCACATATATAGCTTCCAAATAGCTTTGCTCATTTTGTGGGAGAGGCATTTTTCACTATTGATGGTGTCCTTCCATGCACAAAAGTTTTTAGTCTTGAAGAAGTCCAATTTATCTATTTTTACTTTTATTATCTGTGCTTTGATGTCATACCCAAGAAAGCATTGCCAAATCCCATTTTATTTTCCCCTGTTTTCTAAGAGACCTGTACTTTTAGGTCTTTCATTTAGGTCCTTTGATCCGTTTAGAGTTAACTTTTAAGATTTCTTTATTTCAAAGGAAGAGTTAGAGAGGGAGACACAGAAACAGATCTATCTGCTGGTTCACTCCCCAAATGGCTGCAACAACTGGGGCTGGGCCAAACTGAAGCCAGGAGCCAAGAACTCCATCTGAGTTTCCCACATGGGTGCAGGGGCCCAAGCACTTGGGCCGTCTTCCACTGCTTTCCCAGGCACATTAACAGGGAGCTGTACTGGAATTGAGACAGCTGGTACTCGAACTGGGACTCACGGGATGCTGGTATCGCAGTCAGTGGCTTACCACCTGGGCAACAACGCCAGCACCTAGAGTTAATTTCTGGTTATGCTGCAAGGTAAGGGTCCAGCTTAATTCTTCTGCCTGTGGATCTCCAGTTTTCCCAGCACCATTTGTTGACAAAATCATCCTTTCCCGCAACCATTGGTCTTGGGGTCCTTTTCAAAAATCAGTTGACCATATATGTAAGGACTTATTTCTGGTCTGTATTTGGTTTTAAAGTATCTACTAATGGGGCTGGCACCATGGCTCACTTGGTTAATCCTCCATCTGCGGCGCTGGCATCCCATATGGGCACCGGGTTCTAGTCCCGGTTGCTCCTCTTCCAGTCCAGCTCTCTGCTGTGGCCCGGGGAGGGCAGTGGAGGATGGCCCAGGTGCTTGGGCCCTGCACCCGCATGGGAGACCAGGAGGAAGCACCTGGCTCTTGGCTTTGGATCAGCGCAGTGCACCAGCTGTAGTGGCCATTTGGGGGATGAACCAACAGAAGGAAGACCTTTCTCTCTGTCTCTGTAACTCTGTCAAATAAATTTTTTAAAAAAGTATCTACTTGAAGTCAAGACCATATGAAAATTTAAACGCAGTTGAGAAACAAATGAAACAGCATGGTATTTTCAGAAAAGGGGATGTTTAGAAGCTTATGAAACCAGGAGAAAAAGATAGCTGAGGAAGGCAGGCAAAAGGCTGCTGGAATTTGGCAGAAGAACATAGTGCCACCCAAGTGCAAAGTGCCTCACTGGGAATGGGAATAGGAAACGCATGGTAGTTAACAAGGACACACAGACAAATGCCTTTCTTAAGAGGGTGGCAGGACCCAGGAATCTTCATTGGCTAAAACAATCTGCTAGCAGCAGAAGCTAAGGAAGCATACGTATGAACACAGCCACCCAAATTAAATGGAAAACTTCCCAGCAGGCCAACATACAAGTGGCAGTCTTTAAGGGATACGTCGTCAAGAAGCCTGCACACTTTCAAAAAAGAAATAAGAGCTCAGTGTGTCCCGATGCTGCCAGTGTGCTTGGCCCCTGCCTGCTTTACGTGGGCCCACACTTTGTCTTCTCAACCTCATCTAGGAAGGGGAGATCCTAATGTTTTTTTTTTTCTAGTGTCCAATTTATAGGACCATCTGTGTTTTCATTTTTTTTTTATCTTTTATTTAATGAATATAAATTCCAAAATACGACTCATGGGTTACAATGGCTTCCCCCCCCATACCGTCCCTCCCACCCACAACCCTCCCCTTTCCCACTCCCTCTCCCCTTCCATCCACATCAAGATTCATTTTCGATTATCTTAATATACAGAAGATCAGCTTAGTATACCTTAAGTAAGTATTTCAACAGTTTGCTCCCACACAGAAACATAAAGTGAAAAATAATAGATGATTTTTTTTAAATGATGATGAAATCAGATCAGACCTATTGTCATGTTTAATCCCAGTGAGAGTCAAGTTGGGAATTGATAATTTCTTTCTTTTTTTTTTTTTTTTTTTTTACAGAAGATCAGTTTAGTGTACATTAAGTAAAGATTTCAGTCGTTTGCACCCCCATAGAAACACAAAGTGAAATATGCTGTTTGAGTACTCGTTATAGCATTAAGCCTCAGTGTACAGCACGTTAAGGACAGAGATCCTACATGAGGAGTAAGTGCACAGTGACTCCTAATGTTAACCTCATTTTCCAGAGCAGGAGGCTGAGGCTCAGAGATAAGTCACTTGCCCAAGATTGTTAGCCCCTAGGGAGTGGCAAAGCTGGAATTTGAACGCCAGTGGCCTGGCTCCAGCTTTCGTGCTTGTAACCACAAAGCCAGAGTTCTCACACAGGACCCCTGGAGGGTTTGCTGAAACATGGATCGCTGGGTTCTGTCCCTGGAGTTTGTGGTTTAGCAGGTCTGGCTATGACCTGAGAATTGATGTCTCTAACAAGCTCCCAGGTGATGGCGCTGTCACTGGTCCTGGGACTTGCTGGTGGAAGATAGGGACAGGAAACACCTGGTAGAATCGTGGGCCACAGATCCTGATGCTGTGACCACATGAATTCATGTAAACTATGCTCACACGCATCATCTCCTTGAGGCATTAAGACATCACCATGGGACTGGCAGGGCAGAAACCAAGGGTCCCCCCTTCACTGGTGAGTAAATGTCCCCAGGGACGTGGTTGAGACATGGTGGGGTCCCAGACTGCGCCAGAGCTGCAGTGTCCCGTTTCACTGCTTTTCCACCACAAGGGTGGATGAGCGGAGGAAAGTGGAACGTAGGGTTACTCCTAACAAATAAGTCCTTTTTACAATGTTTTGAAATCTTAAAACTTCTTATGTATTGGATTTTTATTTTAAAGGCCAAGAGACACAGAGAAAGATCTTCTGCTCTCTGGTTCACTCCCCAACTGCCTGCAACAGCCAGGGCTGGGCTGGGCTGGGCTGAAGCCAGGAGCCAGGAACACAATCCATATCTCCCACATGGGCGGCAGGGAGCCAAGTACTTGAGCCATCACCTGCTGCCTTCTCAGGGTGCACATTAGTAGGCAGCTGGAATTAGAAGTGGAGCAGGTCTGAAACCCAGGCACTTTGATAAGGGATGCAGCCATCCCAAGTGGCGCTTTAACTGCTGTTTCCAAAGAAATATATCTAAAATGACCAACCCCGGGGCAGGTAAATAGGAAAGCACATGCCACTGAAGGAAACCTAAGTAGGGAAAAGTTGAGTGGTCACCGAAGGTAGCTGAATACATTTCTTGCTCCAGCTCTCTGATGAACAGATTTCTTGCAGCAGTAGTTCTCAAAGTGTGGCCCCAGATGAGTAGCATCAGCATCACCATGGAGCTTGTTGGAACTGCTGAGCCAGAGCATGTCAGGGTAGGGCCCAGCGCCGTGCATCTTACCCAGTGCTGCCAGCACACTCAAGTGTGCACTGCTGGCTAACACAGTGCTGCTGGCCGCGAGTCAGAATAGGAAGCTGGTGAGAGCTGGCCCTAGTGCCTTCCCCCAGGCCTTCCACCGTTTCTGTGAGCTGCGTTGGCTGCTTACTTCATCGGGCCTCCAGTTCCTCACCTGCCATCAGCAGAGCCGCTGTAATGCCTGGTACATGGAGGTCTTCAAAAAATTCATGGCAAATGCATATATGAAAAAACTCTACATGCATTTCAAGGGGATTTTTTCTTCTTTTCACTAAAATTAATTTGCCATTTAATTCCATCTTCTTGAACTTTTTGAAGTATTCTCGTATGTTTATAAATAGATAAAAAGAAGCTCCAGGAAGGCAAAGATTGTTCTGAATGAAATGTTTTGGCGGGGCCTGCAATGTGGCTCACTTGGTTAATCCTCTGCCTGCGGCACTGGCATCCCATATGGGTGCCGGGTTCTAGTACCGGTTGCGCCTCTTCCAGTCCGACTCTCTGCTGTGGCCCGGGAAGGCAGTGGAGGATGGCCCAAGTGCTTGGGCCCTGCACCCGCATGGGAGACCAGGAGGAAGCACCCAGCTTCTGGCTTCGGATCGGCACAGCACCCGCTGTAGTGGCTATTTGGGGAGTGAACCAATGGAAGGAAGACCTTTCTAACTCTGTCAAATAAATATTTTTTAAAAATGTTTTGACATCTCCAAAGGACTAAACAAGATTTTATTATCATGTCTCAGAACTCCCGAGATTACTTCTTCGTCTTAGGTAACAGTCACTTCAATAGCTCTCAGCATGTGTCAGCCACGGTGCCAAGTTCCTATAGAAGGCTCAGTCATTTAAAGGTCACTCAACAATCCCTTGAAATAGGTACTAGTGTTAGCTTATTTGACAGATAAGGAAGTCGAGGCGCAGAGAAGGTAAGCAGCTCGCCCTAAGACAAACAGTGGAGATGTTGCAGATTTGTGATGCAAACCCAGGCCATCAGCTGTGGAGTTTATATGTTCGCCCTTTCGGCATTCCTAACCTGTCTGCAGTGCTAGGCTCAGCTGCGTGGTGGTTGTGCATGTGTAGATTAAAACTAAGGTGGAATCCAGAATTGTGACAATCACTGGGCTTTTTTACTGGGCCCCCCAGAGATGGCTCCGAGGCATCAACTCCCTGCCCACCTTCAGACTGAGGGAGGTTCTCTCTGGTTCACAGTGGTGTGGGTCTGGTCTTCAATGAAGGCCCAGGGGACGGACACGCTACTTTGACATGGGATGATCAACTGTGTGGTAACGCATGCCTAGCAGCACTGGCTGCTGAGAGGAGTCATCCCTGGTTCAGGGGATGCACACTCCAGTGGGAGGGACGGGACCCTGATGTATGAGACCAGCACAAACTAAGTCCTTCAGTGTGAGTCAGTGCCACAGCGCTCTAACGTAGGAGGAGTCTTCACAAAGTTCGTGGAAAATGCAAATTATGAAAAGGAAGCTACATGGATTTCAAAATTTCACACGTAAATAAACTTTTCGTTTTATTTTTTTCTACGTGCTCTCTCAAGTCCCTGTGTATGGCGCAGGGCCAAATCTGCATTAGTGTAGTTCAATGCTAAGCCACCTGTAGCAGATGGTGTTGATGCCCTGCCTGATATCCCTGTGGCCTAGCCCAGAGGTCGTCTGCAGGCAGTCCCTGTGGATGGGGAAGGCTGTCATAACTCAGAGCAATTTGTGCCCATGGAAGCAAGTGTGGCCTGTGAATGGGAGCAGCCCCAAGTGCAGGGAGTTAACGCCCTGAAACAGTGAGGGATGGGGCGGTGTGGAAATGTGCCATCTGTGCCAGCTTCCTTGCCTTTCGGTGGGGCAACGCTAAGGTATGTTCTCCATTACCTCTTGGATTGTGCCCTGGTTGTCCGTAGCAGTGACCTGCTCATTAACGTGCCCATCACTGGCTTTACTCCCTTCCCCACGGTGCTTAAGTACTCCCTCTCTCTGCTGCTGGGGTCATCCCCATCAGGAAACATGCTCAGCCTCCGAGGGCGAGCCAAGTATCCTCACCTCCGCAAAGCCCCGACCTGCTCAGCAGCAGTGTAGCGTCTCTGCCCGGTGCCCCTCCTCTCTACCTGTTGACACTTGCCGCTTCCAACCGTGTTCACTGTGATGAACCCCGTGAGTCTTTTCAGTGCATCATTAGTGCCGGGTGAGGAGGGTGAAGGGTGGGTGAGGCAGGGGGAAAACCAAAGGGAGGAAAACCGGAGAGTATTGAGAGCCTACCCCGGGTCAGGCTCTTCTAGGTGTATTCTGTATGTTAGTCATCTAATCCTCCCCCCAAACTAGTCGCAGAGGGTATTTTGAGTCTTGCTTGGTTGATGAAGAAACTGAGTGTCAAAGGAATTAAGTCATCTGCCCAGAGCCACACAGCTGGGAAGGGTCCCCCTGGGGATCCGTGGCCTGTGCTAATTCACACTCTACCAGACTGCACGGAGCACCCTCAGTGGGTGTCTGAGGACTCCGTGAGCCTGTCACGGGGGCACGGGCACAGGGTAGAGAGGGAACTCGCAGTAAGCCGCTGGGGAGCAGTCAGTCCCCTGGCGCTGGGGGATCCAGACCGCAAACCCAGTAGCTTCACCCTGGAAGCAGGACATCTGACTCATTTGCTCCTGACAGCAGCGAGAGGTGGGCCTGACCCTCTCTGTTAGGTCACTGGCCAACAGGGACAATCCTTAGGCCTTACTACTTTCAGTTGTATAATTGAGTGACATTTGAGGGAATCAGTCTTGGTCCACCAGGAGCCAAAAATGGAGCTTGGCAGGTAACCATACTCAGCTCTAGCCTCTGGCTCTCCTAGGTTGTACCAGTGCCTCCCCCTACCGCCCCCTTTAGTCTTTGAAGGAGGTCTTCATTTGGGCACAACCATTCTGTTTTCCAGAGGGTGAGATGACATAATAGTGGAAGATGGTTATAATTTCATTCTTGCAGAATTGTCTTCCCCATTTGGAAATAATTATACATTTGAGCCAGTTTGGTGAGCTCATGAGCTATAATCCCCAACTTACTCTCCCTCTGGGCTGGGTCCTAGATCTTTCTGTGCTGCAGGCATTTTCAGTGACAAGTCCCTTTACAATTCCCCTGCTCCAAGCCCTCGCTGCCTTATTTCCTGCTACCCTCTCATTCTTTGTTCATCCGAGTCTTTGTTCCTCCTTGTGCAGAAGACATTAGAGCTGCAAGAGATAGGCTGTATGCTCCTGAGAGATGGAAAACCTGTCTTGTTACACTTTGTCCTACAATACTAAACCCGGTGCTGGTCATCTTCTTTGCTTTCAATCCTCTATCTGTAGAAATGATGTTATAAATACTTTGACATTGATCGGATGCTTGGCCAATGTCCCGGCCCTCCTGAATCCTACTCCCCACATAGAAGCATGAGGATGCTACTGTTGGGTGCCGACTCTTTTCCTGGCGGGTGGACATGGTGATGAGTTATTCTCTAGATAGGGAGGGGGGCACTAAAAGCAGAGGACTTTGTGCCCTACTTTTCCGCTTGGAACCCTTGGTAGGGACTCCTCCTCACAGGGGACCTGTATACCAACATAGGGCAATTGTAGAGATGCGAAAGGGTGAAACTGTTTGGGCAGAGAAGGCTGGAGGTGGTGTCTCTGCCAAGTCTCTCTCACCTCTCATGTGACAGGGTAGGGATTCTAAAGTTTCCTAGTACTAGGTGGCCGGGGTGGGGACAGAGCTGCAAAGAATATGGTATGACAAGCTAGACCAGAGGCCACTCGAAAGATATGATGGACCCTCAATGGAGCGTGAAAGGAGCTGCATCAGCGAGAGACACACCCCCAGGTCTGAGCGGGATTCTAAGACAATAGAACATGGGTCCTTCTGGGTACAGCCTTCAGCGGTGATTGCTGGTTGGATACTCAGGAACCCTGCAGGGTGAGCAAGGTTTCTGCCAAGGCCACTGCAAACCCAGGCCACAGCGCTAGGTGAGCTCACAGACCTATGCCCCTTCTCCCTCCTGCCAGAAGGTTGCTAGTACCCCATTCCCAGCCCAAACGCCATCTTGACTATAAGGAAGAGGGAAAACAAATATTGCACATTTATTCGAAAGGCATTGAGTTAACCAGAGGCCATTTTAGAGCAAAGGAGACAAAGGGGCCTTAAGGATCCCTTTCCTCTACCTCTGGGGTGGAGGCTCTCTCTGTATCAAACATAATGTCTAGCACACAGTAAGTACTCTACTAACTGTAGTTGATTGGTTTTCATGGGCCTCTCTTCAGCTTATATCCCCAGCATTATCCACATCTGAACCCAGTGAGTCCTGGTACAACAGACTGTTGCCCCAGGCCTTTGCAAAGACTTCAGTGAGGTGGCTGTCCTTTGGCTAGAATTAGCCTTGAAGAATACATTGCCCTTTGTCCATAGGATGAAGGGGCTGCACTAATTAAGATTCCATTCTAGTCTGCAAGTCCAACCCCTCAGTAGGGACAGTCTTCAGATTCTGAAGTCATTGTCCTAGGATACTGGGGATATCCTTGGGGCCTTCCTTGGACATAGTGTCATTCTGAATATTCTTGTGTGATGTCTCAGGTGTTCATTACCTATGCCAGGTTCTCAAGTTTGGCTGTACATTAGAATCACCCAAGGGCTTCAAGGAGACCTGAGGTCTGTGACCCACCCCCAGGGATTTTGATGGCATTTTTCTGGGGGTGCAGCCAGGGTATCAGTATTCTTCCAAGTGACCCAAGTGATTTTAGCAGGACTAAGAACCACTCAGCTCTGCGATCCCATTTTAAGCCTGTTCTCCTAGTTAAAGTTCCTAATGTGAAATTGGAAACAATTTCAAAGTCCTATTTTTTTCACACTATGTTTTCTATGGGAGGCAATTTCAAAGGATGCTAAAGCAATAATGATGCCAGTAAATCCCTTGAATTCAAAATTGGTATGTGCCCCCACAGCAGCTCTTGCTGATTAGTAAAAGCCCAAGTTGCCAGTGCTACCCTTGCCCGATTCTCCACTGCAAACCCTCAGTGTTTCTTGGTAGGACCCAGTAAGCAGCAGCTCATGGCATTAAGTACTGACAACAGCAGCAGCAACACAACTGGACATTTCTGGAGGTCTGTTCCCTGGACATAGGCAGAGAAGTCAGTGTTCTCCTCACTTTGCTGATGGGGTAAATGACTGAAGCTCAAAGCAACGCAGTAACTTTCTAGGTTACCCAGCGAGGAACAGTGCCAAGATCCAGAAAGCAGCTTTCCAGAACTCTCTATACCAGCCTGCAAAGTGCTTATTTTTGGCTTGGACAGTTTGAATCACTTCCAAGTTCACACAGCTGGAAAGTGGAGGTGGTGGGATTCTAGAATTTGTGTTCTTAACCACTTCCCTAGTGTTTAGTCACTGAAGCACTCGAAAATGGTTTTTACACAACTTTGCCATGATTCATTTATCCTGGGATGGTTTGTACCCCCAAAGCACTGGATAAAAGATTAAGAGAAGTATGAGAAATCAAAGCAACAGTTCCACTGATTTAGTCTATCAGGGTCAAGTTGAGGTTCCAAGAGACCATGCTGTTGAAACATACCTTGAGAATAGGTGCATCTTTTGAGAAGTAACATTGATCTTGCCAAGACATCTGATATTTATAAGATCACAGTACTATTAAAAACCATCAAGGTGGCCTAAGTTCTTGGGTTCCTGCCACCCACGTGGGAGACTTGGATAGTGTCCCTGGCTCCTAGCTTCGGCCTGGTCCAGTCCTGGTTCTTGCAGGCACTGGAGAATAAACCAGGGGATAGAACCTGTCTCATTGTCTGCCAGTCTGCCTGTCAAGTAAATAATTTTAATAACTATCAACATAAGTTACAGATGTGTTTACAATGATATTTGTGGCAATTGTTAGTCTTGAACTCCCTCTATTTTACCTATACCATTCTCTCTGCTTTTGAGAATGCACAAAATGTAAAGTTAAAGTTCCTCCCATGCTGTTATAGAACTTAGTATAGAATTTAATTGTTAACTTTTAATTGTTAATGTGTTAAAAGGGGTAATAATCTTGCTTTAATAAGTGAATTAAAATTGTTTGTAATTAATTGAACACACAGCTGTGTTTCAACTCCCTAGACATTTTTGCCTTGCTCTTAAAAGATTGATTATGGCACTGACATGGATCTACAGTTAAGTCGAACAAAATCGAGGCCTTGGTGTATAGGCAGGAGGAGATCACTTTGAATTAGTGAGGAATTTCCAGTTACAGGATATTTTCAAAGTGGAATTTTTAAACTTTCAAGTGGGTTGCATAATATCAACTAGAATGTGAATTCTTATTCCCTGCTAAGTGCCTGGCACACAGTAGGCCTTCAGGAGTTAGCGTAAGACAATAAACTTTGGGCAAATGACTTCATGTTTCCTCACTTGTGGACTCAGGTGCTTGGACTATTTGGGTATATGGTCTTTCCCCACCCATGGCCAGTTTTATAATTCTTTTCTTCTAGCAAATTCCAACTCCCAAAAGATGCTGTCTTTTAAAGAATTTAAGGTTTTCTTTCCCATGCTTGTGTTGAGCAAAGATGTATGACGGTATCCAGTATTTGTAATCAGCAGTAGAAAACCAGTGCGGATATAATTCCAAACAAAGCAGACATCACACTCTAATTTTCTTATGCAGCCTATTGTGGGTAAATAAGCATTGTGGAAATGATGAAACTACAGTGTACGTGACGGACTTTGCAGAGCTTACCATATTGCACTAGGTCATCTTCCAGTCTCCTTCACCTCTGAAACAGATTTCTATGAGCTTCAGTTTCCTGATGTGTAAAACAAAGGGATGGAGCCCTGTGATCTGTCTAGGAGGTGCTCCCATGATCCCAAGCTATGGGAACTTGAATTAGACAAATATGGGCTTCTAATAAATACTCTCAAATTAAGCACTGGTGTATGTAAGAATGTTTTTATAGTTAGAAGGGAAATCGCATACATGCAAATCATTGGACAAAACCATCTTCAAGTTTTTTTCAATGCCCTCTACAAATTGCTATTATTTGCATTAAAGAAAAAATACTTTATTACATAAATGTAAACTTCTTCCAAGGATACAGAATGATATAGTCTGCATTCATAATACTTATATTGTTGAACTATGATAAAGTGACAGATAAGTATAATTTTATTCAAAGTAATCAACCCTATTTTACAGATAAGGAAATAGAGAAATGTTCCACACTTACTCGAGACAGAGCCAGAATCTGAAATGAAGTCAGTCTCTGTGCGGAGCTCAGTCTTTTTAATCAAATTTCAAACTTAAGGCTTGATTAGCAGGCATATTCATTCATCCACTAGAAAGAAGTGGACAAAGGTATTTTATTCTAATGGAGAAGATTATCATGTCAGAGTGCCAGATTGTTAAAAGGAATCCTAGATCATACTTTCAAAGTTCATGACAAGCCAAAGAAGATATGTAAGGAGAAGCATTAGAATAAGAACCACCAACAATCTAGAGGCCCGGGAACCTGCTAAGGATCTTCTATCCAGAAGTACCACAGCAAAAGTTACTGGTTGATGTGGCTTCAAAACAGAGCCAACTCAAAAATAGGACTTTTCCAACTAGGTGGGCTTTCCATGCAGCCCACCATAATTCCAACTTCTCACAGTGGTTTTTACTAGTACATCATTGTTTACGGAACTGGTTTGTCAAATGGGAGTCCAAGTCTTGGGGTCCTGGAAGAACCACGATCTGGGTGCTTGCAGGGAGCAAAGGAGATTCACATTCAGTCCCCGGATGGCAAGGGCTCCTCCCCGGTGCATGTTGATCCCCGGACTCTTGACCTTGTCGATATGACAAAGAACAAGAGAGAAAGTGGGTGTAGAGAATGATTTGGGCATTGATCTTGTCCCATTGTTAGTTTAACTTCATGGCACTCTAATTAAATCTGACGTGGCAGACCGTGGCTGGCTTAGCACCAAAGCTTTTACTTTTTCTCCCCGTTGGCTCACAGCTAGACTACATTTCTCAGCCACCCCTGTAATTAGAAGTGGCCATGTGACCAAGTTCTGCCCAATGGATGTGGGCAGAGGGATGTGTGCCACTTCTAGGCCACACTATGACCAATATCCCACCGGATTCCCCTTTCTCTTTGCCTGCTGCCCGTTGCTTTCTAGAGCAAACTTGGAATTTTCAAGTTGAAGACCACAGTGCCTCTGTCAACCTGGCTCCCTGAAAGACACTCCTCCCCCTGCCCCCCAGCTCAGTCCTCCATGACAGGCTGCCAATTGGGCATTCATATGCAGAAAATACTTTTAAAAATTTATTTGAAATGTAGCACTACAGAGAGTGGGAAAGATCAACACACACACACACACACACACACACACACAGGGTGGGGGGAAGAGAGAATCTTTCATCCACTGGTTCAGTTTCCAGATGGCTGAAGCCTGAAGCCAGGAACCTAGAACTCCATCCTGGTCTCCTACATGGAGTGCAGAGGCCCAAGCACTTGAGTCAGTCTTCTCTTGCTTTCCCAGGCCATAGCAGAGAGCTGGATTGGAAGTGGAGCAGCTGGGTCTCAAACCAGCACTCATATGGGATGCCAGCACTACAGGTAGTAGCTTAACCTGCTGTGCCACAGCGCAGGCCCCAATAACCCATTTTAAAGCCCTTGAGATTTCAGGGTTTATGCTTAATGGCAGCTCACTTTTCCTTACCTAATACATTTGACCGTGACCTTTCTCACGAGGCTTGTTTGCTACATATCATTCTACCATTGGAAGATCAGGTAGAGAGAGGCAAGGGAGGCATCCTTTCTTAAGGTGGTATAAAAACTGAAGCACATACAATCTAAGAGAGCTGGGGGAGCCCATTGTTGTCATTCAAGGGCAGGAGATTCCACCAGAGCCACCTAGGCCCATTGTGCCAAGCCAGGGCACTGTGACCTTCATGGGATGGCCTAAGGTTAAGACTGTAGACTCTACACTTTTTGGAATCAAATCTTACTGATGACCTTAAGGTGTTTCACTAATGTGCTTCAGTTTATTATTTTAATTTATTTGAAAGAGAGAGCGAGCGATCGATCTTCCATCCCCTGGTTTATTCCGCAAATGCCCTTAACAGTCAAAGCTGGGCCAGGACAAAGCCAGGAGCCCCAAACCCAATCTGGATCTCCCCGGTGGGTGTCAGGGATGCAAGTACTTGAGCTATCATCTGCTGCTGTACATGAACAGGAAGCTGGAATCAGAAGTGGAGCTGAGATTCAAACCCAGGCACTCTGATATGGGATGCAGGAGTCCCAAGTGGCTTCTTAAGCACTGTGCCAGACGCCTGCCCCATATTAATTCTTCTAAGGAAAATATGATGTGAACGTGTCCCAAGGCTCTGTTTCATTGGCTCAGTTCTGCAGCTGGCCCAAAGATATTCCGAAGATCTCTACAGCCAGCTAACATTATCTTTGAGTGGTAAGACTGTATTTAGTTTTTCTTCATATTCTTCTGTGGTTTAGAATTTTCTCCACATAAGCTCACAGTATGACTTATAATCAGAGAAACCTTGATGTTAGGTTTTAGAAGTAGCCTATATAACCCCTAGGGAGACTGTACATCCCACACGTAGACAACCTAATAACATTATAATTAACTGTGCCTTCCATTTTCTTCCTTGAAAGTTCACCTGTCGTGACTTTGTATAAAAATTTGTGAAATAGAGGGTATGGTTATCAGATCTTCTGAAGCCTTCCTTCTTCCATGTTTCTAAAGTGATCCCAAGTGCATTTTGAAAATTGGAAGCAAGTAGCATAAAGAGAAAAGTGGAAGTGGAAGCCTTATACGTAGAAGAGAGAAATCATTTTTAGATGAGTCACTGGGAGAATGAGGACTAGAGGAAGCATGGTTCTATCAGTTACTGAGATGAGCAGTGCTTACTGCATATTCTTCGGTACTGCAGCGGTAGTACCTGTGAAATAAGCCCTAGTCCGATTCATTTCTGGCCTAATTTTACAGGTGGGAAATGGAAGTGCAGATGGGTTAAGTAACTTGTCAAAGTGATGGAGTTAACAAGTGACAGAGGCAAGATTTGGACCTGGACCATCCTGGTCTTTGGGAATCTAGGCTCTCAACATATCTTCCACACTGCCTTCTTGAGGGATTCAAGACATGAGCTGTTGGCAGGCTGACTCTTGCTTGCCCCTCACACCACAGTGAGAAACATACACCCTTCAATCCCACGTCCATCAATGGAACATCTCTTTACATGCCAGCTTCCCAAGCTTGGGTTCAAGTCTTCGTTGTGTCGTGCCCAGTCTACTGTAGTGGTTGGCTCTCTGGCTTTCTCAGATTTCCCTCCTCAGTTCACAGCAAAATTTAAAGGCGGCACCAGGGCAAGCCCAGGAGCTCCCTGGGGGGAAAGGGTTTCAGGCAGAAGGAGCAGCAAGTGCTAAGGCCCTGATATGGGACTAGACTGGTGTGCTGGGGGAACAGCAGGGAGGCCAGGACGGCTGACTGAGGGAACACGGGGTGGAGAGCCATCTGCTCCCTACAAACGGTGGGATGATTCCACCAAGGAGCAGGGATGGGACGCCCGTGTTGTGAATGCTCCATAAAAGCCAGTCCCGCCAGCAACATTTACAGGGCTTCAGACTGAAGTAGTTCCAGAAGCTACCATTGTTCTGAACACAGATCGTGGCTGGCTTCCTGAAAGGAAGAGCACAGCCGAGATTCTACACCAGCGCGGGCCTCGCCCGGCGGCCCAGAGAGGACTGGCTGTGTGTCTGGTCTCAGGGACACTGGGAAGGGGCGACGGTGGTCCACGACGCCTCGCCTGTCAGAAGTTATCTCACTGCCTCCTAAAGGGTACATCCCTCCTGGCAGAGGCGACAGTCAGTAGGTCTGGGGGCTCCTTGTTTTAGAGCACAGCCCAAGATGAGAAACAGCCCAGTGCAGTGGGGCTACAGAGCCCGGCTCACATCCTCGTTCTGCTCTTTCCTCAGTCGTCTTGTAAGTGATTTGATTGCTCTGTGCCTCAGTTTCCTCTTATGTAAAATGGGGCTACTTACCTTAGAAGTTGTGAGGAGCACTGAGTGAGTTATGATTTCTACAGTGCCTGGTCTTCACAATGGCACACAGGTGCTTGGTAATGAACAGTAGACTCCCCTTTGCCACTCTACTCCCAAGCATCTAAACTGCACACCAATTTGCGTTTTCTTTCAGGGAGTTTATGGACATCGAAAATGCACCTCATGGACCCTGCGGGGGCAGGGGGAAGAGCGATCCATAAACCCCTGATCTGGAGAGACAAGGGCCAAGGGGGTTGGCGAGCGATACCATGCACAGGTGCGGGAAGAGCAGGAGTCAGGGGTTCAGGGACCAAGAACGCATTGCACCTTCCCATTCTGGCCAAAGTCCCCCTCGAACTGCTGATCATTTGCCATTTGCCAAGTTCCATCAGCTAAGAGCTCAAGTTTTCTTTAGTGATGTCAGTATTAATCTTTTAAAAATGACATTATGTAAGCGAACTTATTGAGCAGTGTGAAGCAAGACAGTTACAGCTCAAGTAAACACATCTCGGATGTGCCGAATTAGCAATGTTTTCAGTCACTTTTCTCTTTTGGTTCTGTAGTAAAAACTGAAAATGCTTCTTCCTGGAAGAGTGGCTGTTGTCCCAAGTCCTGAAGAGCCAATATAACAACAACAAAATGATTGTTTTGTTTGGGGCTCCCATATAAGAGTGCCCAGGCGTGGCAGCTTGTTTTTAACCATCTTGCTATGGGACAGTGACTCAATCCAGAGGAGGACTGCCCCCAGATTACAAGTGTCAGTTGGGTCTCAGATATTCACCCATGGGTCAGTTCATCGTATCCTCTTTACATCTACTCCTAAAAGATGAAGTCTTTACTTAAGTGTGGCTGTGTTACAGGCCACTTCTTGTTAGTATTACCCATCACAGCTGCAAGACAACCATCTCTCCATTTGAAGGTTTCGCACCTACTGCAGTGTCAAATGGTGTGGAGAAAAAAGAAGCCTTCAGGAACACCCAGATGTGCTCTTGCTTGGCTTGAGTGCAGGTGGTTTATCTGGGAGGCGATCCAAAGAAGCAAGGGCATCAGTAAGAAACAAACAGTGGGCAGGGGTGTATTACTGACATCACCGTTGGAGGCCTTGAAGGCCATGAGGATTCACGATGGCCATTTTCCATGTTGTTTTCAATTTGAATTGGGACAGACATTCGCGCAGATCCTTGTAAGAGCTGTCAAGTCCAGTGTTTGCTGTGCTTGGTGGTTAGAACGCTCCTCCACACTGGGATTCCGAGTGACAGCAGTCCTGAGAGGATTTGTCGACACGGTGTAGGCCACTTTGTCTCGTGACTTTCAAATCCATCCATCATCCTTCCCTGACCTGACTCCTTGCAGTATATTTCCCATCCCCTTGACAAATGGCTTCCAGCCAGATGTGGCCAGTGGGCAGCAGCAGCAGGAGAGTGGAGAGCAGGTTTTGGCTGGCATCTCCACGAGGGACTGTGGCTCCTCCATGACTCCAGTCTCACTGGGCAGACCCCCTCGTGGTCTCAGCTCCGGTGCTGTGGCTGCTCCTGGCACTCGGTTATGCCTCCCGCCTCCCTTGCTCATGCAGCCCGAGAAGCAGCAGCACCTTTTTACTGTTGCTGGCCTCCCCACCGCTCCAGCCTTTCACCTGTGTTAAATTTCTGCTCGTGAACTACCTGTTGTAGGCTCCTGACTCAGTCTTGACTGACAGAGATTTCACCAGTCAACTCAAAAAATTTTCAAAGATTTACTCATTTATTCAAAGTGGGGGGAGGGGAGAGGTGGGAGAGACATCTTCCATTCCGAGCTTCACTTGTCAAATGGCTGCAACAGCCAGGTCTGGGCCAGGCTGAAGCTAGGAGCACAAACTCTATCCAGGTTTTCCACATGCGTGCAGGGCCCAAGGACTTGGGCTGTCTCTGCTGATGCTGGTCAGCCACTGGGACAAATGGCAAAGCACGCCTCTGTTGCCCTCCCAATGTCACGCTGCCTCCCTCTTCTGTGGAACTCAACTTTTGCCCAGTGCCTTCACCCTGCTCCTTGCCTTTGTCATGCACCTGCCCAACTCCACCTTCAGCTGCCTACACGAGCAAAAAGTGTGCTCAGAGGAGCCCGTGTTGAATGTTGACTCTTCCCCAGTGTTCTTCTACATTGCCCGTGTGTTAAGTTGTCGCTAGATGATCAGAAGAATTTAGCCAGTGTACGTTAACTCACACTAAAGTGTGAATGTCTGATCGCCCCTTAGTGCTCCCCAGAGTACTTTTGAAATTAATGCTTGGAAAGGTGACTCAACAAACTCTTCAACTGGTAGAACATTAGAGTATTGTAAGGGATATATTGAAGAACAGAGACTGAGGGCAGATAATTTCAGCTAAGTGAGGGCATCAAGGCAAACCACTCTGCCTACGCTTGCCTTGCTGGCTGCAGGGTGACTGGGGAAGCTGAGCACTCATTTGGCCCGGCTTTCAAGCAGAACTGTGACTAATTATCCAGAAATGACCAGTTATTTACTGTCACTTCAGGAAAATGGGCTCGAGAGGCCACCAGGTGTGTTCATTCTGCAATTTTTAGTTTCCATACTTATTCTTTCCTACTGACTGTACATTAAAACATTAAAAGATAAATTTATTTTGGTGTAAAAACTGAAATCAACGTAGTTTTTTCATAATACATTTTCCATTAACTTTTTGCAGATCCCTTATATAAGGATAACACTGAAAATTATTCTGAGAAAACTTATTTAGTATAAGTTTCATAGCTACAGCTTTTTGGAATATAGTGGTTCTTCCCCCCATACCCGCCCTCCCACCCCCACTCCCATCCCACCTCCTACTCCCTCTTCCATCTCATTCTTCATTAAGATTCATTGGAAACATTTAATTTATGAGATAACACCCGATGTTGGTGAGGGTTTGGGGAAGTAACATTTTCATATGCAGCAGATAGTAGTATAAATGGTTCAGGTTTTCTGTGGGGCATTTTGACAATCCAAATTCCTGAAATTTCTAAAAGAAACCACCAAGTATGTGTGCAAAAATTTAACCAAAAGCATTTACTGCAGTGTTGTTTATAATCATGAAAAACAGTACAAACCAAAATACCCATTAAAAGGTAACTTGTTATATGGATAACTGATACAACCAGTCAGTTAACTACTGGGCATCCATCACAAATGGTGCTGTGGAAAATTATTTAATGATAAAAGACAATGTCCAGGATATACCATCATTAGAAAAATCAAGTTGTAAATATTTTTGTGATACAATCCTTTTTATACATACGAATGCACACATGCATGCATATATCTGTTTACATATGTAGACATACAGAAAATATAAGCTACAATGTTAATATCATTTATCCCTGGGTGGTAAAATTATCAGTGGTTTTTATTTTCTTCATTTTATCTGTAATTTCCAAAGCCTTTCTAATAAGCCTGCATTATTTTTTCACACAGGAAAAAAAAAGAACTGGATCTGAACCTCTTCCCAAAATGAAATTCGGTAGCTCTTGTAGTTTTTACACCCCAAGCCCACTCATCTAGTTTATACCTATTAAAGCACTTCTTTCTTAGGAGTTAAAGTCCGTGCTAAAAAGCAGCACAGTTGGTGGAAATTTACACATTTTAGTGAGTATTGGCCAACCTCTGAAGTTCTTAGTCATCATTCTTAGTTTGAAATGAACTAACCATTATATAGCAAAACCTGCAGGATGCTTCACCAGAGGTCTGTCTTCGTAGAGACTTGAAAAGAAGGACTGATCAGGCTGGTGAAAAATAGTAAAGCAACATGCTGCCCTCTCTCGGTAGCTACTTGCAACTCCTTTTACATTCACTCTTTTTTTTTTTCTTTTTTTTTTAACTTTTATTTAATGAATATAAATTTCCAAAGTACGATTTATGGATTACAATGGCTTCCCCCCCATACCGTCCCTCCCACCCACAACCCTCCCCTTTCCCACTCCCTCTCCCCTTCCATTCACATCAAGATTCATTTTCGATTATCTTAATATACAGAAGATCAGCTTAGTATACATTAAGTAAGGATTTCAACAGTTTGCTCCCACACAGAAACATAAAGTGAAAAATAATAGATGATTTTTTTAAATGATGATGAAATCAGATCAGACCTATTGTCATGTTTAATCCCAGTGAGAGTCAAGTTGGGAATTGATAATTTCTTTTTTTTTTTTTAACATAAGATCAGTTTAGTACACATTAAGTAAAGATTTCAACAGTTTGCACCCCCATAGAAACACAAAGCGAAATATACTGTTTGAGTACTCATTATAGCATTAAGTCTCAAGTTACAGCACATTATGGACAGAGATCCTACATGAGGAGTAAGTGCACAGTGACTCCTGTTGTTGACTTTACAAATTGACACTCCTGTTTATGGCATTCACTCTTATCGAAGATGCTAATCTGCAAACCGGTACATGAACTAAACTAATCTAAATCACCTTTTTCCTCAACAGAAAACGCTGATAATTCCAGTCTGTTATTGCCACCTGGTAAGACTTTTTTAAAATGACTTCGGGGAATTTCAGGAAAAATATTTTAAAAATTCACACAAATGTGGCATGGAGTCAGACACAGCAAACTGGGTTTTCCTCTAAGAAGCTTAATTATGTCATGCAGTCTACACCCGAGAAATCAGTAGCAAACGTAGCCAAGAGGACAGACCTAGTAGTCCTTCCATTTTCCTGGGCAAAGCTGGAGAGGGAGTCACTGGAAGAAACTGGTTTTCCTTATGGCGGCCGCTTACATTCTTCCATTATTTTTGGTGCCGAAGTTCACACGTCTCCCACAGAGAGGCAAGAACACAAACGTGCCAGATGTTCTTGTACTTGAGGGATGCGATGTTCTCGTAAAGTTCCTCCATTTCCCTGCCGAGGGAGTGTTTTTCCAAAAGGCTTCAAAGGGCTCAGCGTTCACTAGTGCTGTAAGTCGAGTAAGGCGAGGACAAATGAACTGGAGCCTAGATCGGCGGGGACCAGGAACTGAACCAGGATTCGAGACTGCTAGCTGGAATGGCGCCCTAGGGGACAGTGGCCTCGCGTCAGCCTTTAGCTGAGGAGAGCGTGAAGCCTCGGGCAGTGGGGATACTTTCCCAAGATCAGCTTCCAGCGCCATGTCCCATGAAGGCAGCAGCATGTGGCCTGTCCGACTTGTGTCTTGTTTCTGCTGTGCCCTAGGTTCCAGAACAGACTTTTATGGTAACAAGTGAGTCAGCTTCCATTCTATCCTTTGCTGTGTGAAAATGAGCTTCTAGTAGTATTGATTCGTTTATTTCCAACAATTTGATAATAATCGTTGTTACTCCTCACGCACACTGCTCATTCTCAGTCTTGCAGCGTGAGAACTGTTGTGTTCATGTCACAGGGGAGGCAGCTGAGGCTCGTGTTGGCACAGTGTCTAGAGCCAGATTATTTGGAGTTTTACTCTGACCACCCCTCTTCACCTCACTGCTAGCTGCACAATGATGGGCAAGTGCCTCACTTCCCTGAGGTGTCAATTGGGGACAACCATGGTACCTGCCTTGTAGGGTACTTGTGAAGATGAACTGTAACACATTGCCTAACACAGTCAAGCCTCAATAAATAATAACTGTCATTACTGTGAGTTATTGAGTCATGAGGCAAAGATCAGAACCAGGCCTGCGGGCCTCCAGAGCCAAGCTCATCTTTCCCTGGGCCAGTTTGCTCTCTGGTCGTTACGTACCAGACTGCAGTGAACACGTAGTTTGCTTCTGGTAGAATAGCCTCCAGCAAACTTAACTATGGTGGTGCCTGCAAAATTGTGCTTGCCTGCAGTGGAGAATGGGGCCTTAGGGAACCCAGCAGAGCTAGTTACAGCCTGGGTTGTGGCTGTCCCAGAGGAGAGCTGCTGAAGCCGGAGTGCAAGAGCCAGGGGTAGCACCGAGGGATACATGGGTAGATGTGCCACCGGCCTCTTTCTTTGCCTGATGTCTCCAGGCATCAACATTTGGGAGCGTTAATGGCCATTCACTTAAAAACTTTAAATCAATTATTTTGTTCTGTGCAAGAGCAAAGTATTCCATATCCATACTGTGAGTCTTGCTCTTCGGAAATTGTCTTTCCCAAGACATACCTTTGGTAATTAAAAAAAAAATCATGAAGTGACAAAATATGGAAGCAATAATGTGGGACAGGGTGTGTGTGCGCATTCCAGGCAACGCATGAGCAGTCTCAAACAGGCCAGCCAAGTGCCCAGACACACCCAGATTTTGTCCCTCCAGACTGAAAACCAGGATCCTTGGTATAAAACTCATTTGAGTTGTCAAATATTTGTTGGCTTTTCTCGTGATGAGGTCAGGCCATTGGATCTTTAATACTTCAGTATACATAGTGTGTGTAGCAGATTGATCTCTGAATATAAATGGAGTTATTCCCCTGGAAATTTATAGCTTGATTGTCTTAATAGCAGCCATATTTTAAAATAACTTACCAGGAAATTGTGTTCAATAGGATAGTATTGAGTGGCAGAAACTTTTTTTTAAAATCCCAAGTTCACTTGGAAGAAGTAGGCATCATTCAAACAGAATGGAGCCAGTGTACCAATATATTTCATCTCTATGGTTCAAGCAGTTATTTAAAATGTTTCCTAGAACTCTTAAAAATCTTGAAAGAAGCATTTCTTGTATTTTGGTGTGCTTCTAAAACTCATTTCCATAAGATTCCATGCATAGACTTTGTGATTGTAGGTTTCAGGCCCCTTCCTCTGCAATTCCAATTCCATGTGTACTCACTGCCCTGGGGGGCAGGCATCTGTTCCAGTGGTTAAGATGCCCACATCCCACGTTGGAGTGCCTGGGTTTGATTTGCAACTCTGGCTACCAATTCCAGATTCCTGCCAAGGGAGATAGCAATGATGGCCCAAGTACTCGGGTCCTTGCCACTCACACAGGAGACCCGGATTGTGTTCCTGGCTCCTGCCTGGTCTGGCCCTTACCTTTGCAGGCATTTGGGCAGTGAACCAGTGAATGGGTGCGGCCTCTGCCTTCCAAGTAATTTTTATTATAAAGATTTATTTATTTATGTGAAACTCAGAGTTACACAGAGAGGAGAAGCAGAGAGAGAGAGAGAAGAGGCAGAGAGAGAGAAGAGGCAGAGAGAGAGGCAGAGAGAGAGAGAAGAGGCAGAGAGAGAGAGAAGAGGCAGAGAGAGAGAAGAGGCAGAGAGAGAGAGAGAGAGAGAGAGAAGAGGCAGAGAGAGAGAGAGGGAAGAGGCAGAGAGAGAGAGAGAGAGAGAGAGAAGAGGCAGAGAGAGAGAGAGGGAAGAGGCAGAGAGAGAGAGGGAAGAGGCAGAGAGAGAGAGAGAAGAGGCAGAGAGAGAGAAGTCTTCCATCTGCCGGTTCACTCCCCAATTGGCTGCAATGGCCAGAGGTATGCCAATCCACAGCCAGGAGCTAGGAGCTGCTTCCAGTTCCCCCACGCGGGTGCAGGGGCCCAAGGACTTGGGACATCTTCTACTGCTTTCCCAGGCCATAGCAGAGAGCTGGATTGGAAGTGGAGCAGCTGGGTCTTGAACTGGTGCCCATATAGGATGCTGGTGCTTCAGGCCAGGGCGTTAACCCACTGCACCACAGCGCCAATCCCAAGTAATTTGTTTTTTTTTTTTTTTTTTTTTTTTTTTTTTTTTTGACAGGCAGAGTGGACAGTGAGAGAGAGAGACAGAGAGAAAGGTCTTCCTTTGCCGTTGGTTCACCCTCCAATGGCCGCCGCGGTTGGCGCGCTGCGGCCGGCGCACCGCGCTGATCCGATGGCAGGAGCCAGGAGCCAGGTGCTTTTCCTGGTCTCCCATAGGGTGCAGGGCCCAAGCACCTGGGCCATCCTCCACTGCACTCCCTGGCCACAGCAGAGGGCTGGCCTGGAAGAGGGGCAACCGGGACAGAATCCGGCGCCCCTACCGGGACTAGAACCCGGTGTGCCGGCGCCGCTAGGCGGAGGATTAGCCTAGTGAGCCGCGGCGCCGGCCCAAGTAATTTGTTTTTAAATGCATGCTCACAAAGTGATTGTGGGGCTTACAGATGGATCTGCTAGTATGGTTTCTATTTCTTTCCGTAATTGTCTCAAAAGTTCTAACTCCTTAAAAATTTAATAATTATCTCCATGTTGTTATTATTTTAATGTTTTGTTGTCATTTTCTCTTGCAGATGAATCATCTGTCGGTTTTGTTTCCTACTCCAATGGTACTCCAGGCAAGATTTTGAAAACATTTAAACGTAGATTTGGCCCAATTTGTTAAGTTTGGGTTTGACTTGTACTTTCACCTTGTTTTTCTCCTTGGGACAAAAAGAGGTTCAAACTACAAGTCTCAATGGTAAGAATTGTTCTGAAGCAAGTGAAAGCTACAAACTCTGAATGTGAATATAAATAGAATGGATGAGGCTGGAGGGTGCAGTTTCTAAATTATTTCTGAAGACATTGATAGTTGCCAATAACCAAAACCCTCAAGAGTGACTGCAGCTTTCTGGTCGCATGATAAAACTCTTACAATCCTGAGAGAAGACTCCCCTCCCCCCCAATCACTCTAAATGATATAGAGAAGAAGCGCAGATCACATTGCGAGTGCTATTGCGCTTGCTCTCGCAGACGATGCCAGCAAGTCTGACAGGACAGATTGTTTCAATGTGAAGAGCACATCCAGTGACTTCAATATGATTCAGCATAGATTTGCAAGCACGGAGCGTCCAAAGGCAGCCTTTCAGTAGACGGTTTTATCAATTTTGAAAGAGTAGGAAATGGAAAAATAATTGGCATCCTCATCAGGCTAGAGCAAAGGACAAAGAACTGGGCTGTGTCGGAGGCAGGTGGGCAGGGCAGCATGTTCTACTCCCTCCCCTCTGCCTCCCATCTCATTGTGGTCAAACCCCAGTACCTTTCACAACCTCTTAGTGAAAGTCTCACCGCGGTCTTGGTGGTTAAGGAGCTAAGCAATCATAGATGCAGCTCATACCGACCAAAACTGGTTTAATTTCGTATTTGGCCCAGTGGGAAAGACCAAATGTTGCCACTTTTATGTACAATGACCTTTTACAGTGAAAAAGAATATCTTCCATTTAGCTTTGGCAGCAGTTTTGGGTCCCATTGTGTGTGTGCGTGTGTGCGTGTGAGATTCGTTTTCCTAACATTGCACCCAGATTAGTAAATTCTAGGATGATTTTCATTTAAA
The DNA here is from genome assembly GCF_051225735.1 of Oryctolagus cuniculus. Taxonomy (NCBI): domain Eukaryota; kingdom Metazoa; phylum Chordata; class Mammalia; order Lagomorpha; family Leporidae; genus Oryctolagus; species Oryctolagus cuniculus. The sequence continues at coordinate 4,769,981 of NC_142888.1, read as the reverse complement.
GGAATACCAGTTAAAGTAAAGTTTGATTATAAGTCAAGCAGGATCCAAATGAGATTTTCCCAATAGTTGAATGCAATGTTTAAAGAACTTCAGATTTCAACTAGAATTATTTAAAATTGCTGTATAAGAGCATGCCAGTGTGAGAAATGCAAGCACCCACAGGGCTATATATGAAAGTTAGTAGTGATGCTGGAACTATCACATCCCTGTGGGACTTTGATCACAACAGAAGGGAAGAGGAACATTTTAAACAGCGTAGATGAGTTTACTTAAAGTCAATCACTATAGGTGTGTTGCTGTACATTAGACGCACAACTTGCTTTCAGGAAACATTTTATATGAGAGGACTTTTGTCTCTGGGGATTGGAGAATGGGGAGTGAAGAGGGGATGGGCAGCAATTACTTTAATATGTAGCCCTAGGGATGCTTCTTACTAGTGCACACTCCTATAAAGCAATTTTAAATAGTTCAAGCTTAAATTTGGAGTTCTTGAACATTATATTCAACTACCTTTTCAGATGGCTTTTGCAAAATTTTCTCCTAGATCTAGAAAGAACCAAAACGTTTAAGGAGTTGGGAAGATGCATGTTTATTAACCATGCCAGTAGTTATGCTAACTTTTGAATTTTATTGCAGATGCCACATCAAGTGTATTATCTACATTAAACAAAACAGGTAATGTCAAGTTATTTTTGAAGTCATAGGCTTGTGTTCTATGGCTTCTTGAGTTTCTCACTTGTGTGGTCCATTGGGTTAGTAAAGAGCTTTCTTTTGTCTCCTTGCCCACTCTCTCCTGTGCCTTCACCTATTGATTTATTACACCCCTCTAATGTTGACATTGACCTATGATTCTCTGGTCACCACACCCCTAAACTTTAAACTGTTACAGCCATAACACTCCACTTAAAATAGCATCTATTATTTTTCTGATAGCATCTATTATTTTTCTGATTTGACTAGTGATACCTATTAGTTTATAATAATGGAGAATATAGAGAAACACAAAGAGAATAGAAGTCATCTTCAATGTTACTCTCCTAGGACTACTGTTAACCATTCAGTATATTTCCATCTAGTATCACATAGATGTATTTTATATGCAAATACTCTGAATGTCCTTTGCAAAATGATCAGTTTACATAGGTCTTCTTCATCTTACCCTTTGACATAATATTAAATTGTAAGTATTTTCCAATATCCCTTTCTATTCATGATTTAATATCCCATTGTGTACCATATGTTGAACATTAAATCCGTTTATTTTTAATAAAAGTTGTTGCAATGAGCATCCTGGTGCCAACATCTTTGCACTCATCCTTGATTTCCATAGGCTACATTCCAAGGATTGGACAAAATGGGTCAGCAGTATGACTACTTTAAGACCCTTGATAGCTACTGCCCAATTACCTTCTAGAAGGGTTGTACCTAGCAACATTCCTGCCAGCAGATGAGAATGACTGTCACCAGACCTTTGCTGAGACTGTCATATATCGTTAACTCTTTCTCTCAGTTCCTTAGGTTTTACTTTTCATTCTTGATTATTAGTGAGGTTAAACATTTTCCCTTGAAAGCACTTCGGTTACTAAAACCAAAAGTTCATTCCACAGTTGTGTTTTGGTTGCCCTAGAAAGAAAATATCAGAGCAAACAAAATAATATATTGACGGGATCATTTATCATAAAGCAAAATGCTATCAGCCTCTATAATTGCCACCAGTCGTTGTCCATGGGTCACATATTGAAACAAACTCATCAGTAACATGGCACACACAAGTGAAGTTTCTGAAACTGCCAGGGTAATGTCAGCATTCAAGTGAGTCTAAGAGCTTGCCCTTTTCTTCAGAATTTGCCCATCTTTGCAAATTTGTGTCCTGAACACAGTCTTTTCTAATTGGCCACCCTCACAGCATGGATTTCTGAACCTATTCTCCATTATCTGGGGAAGGAACCATGGCCTCTGTCCCCATGTGTGTTGGCAGGTTATTTCCAGAGTGTCTTCCTTCCAAGCATGTTAATATTTGCCTGTGAGTCCTTGAGTTTGAACAGTCCTGGTCCTGCTATGGGTTTTGCAACCATAGTTAGATGGCCTCGACTGTTCTGAGAATAGTTTTGTGTGTCAATATGATGGGAATAACATTGTATTAACTCTTAAAATAGCGGGACACTTGATTGCATACTAGTAATATTTTAGATCTCATGTATACTGTTTCATATTAGTTTTTACTCTGAATCACTTGCAATTTACAACCCGCACCTTTAAGTTCTTATAGCAACTTAATTCCACATTTATGACATGTAAATTTCTCATTCATTGGTCTAGCAGTAGTGCATGGAAACTTAAATAGAATTACACATCCGTGGAATGTGATAAGTGTGATCTCACTGGGTAGACGTGGGAATCCAGCTCCCAGATTCCCTCATGGCAATGCTACATGATCCATGTATGCGATTCCTGTTCATTCTGTTGAGAGGACCAATAGCGTCTTAAAGGTGTCAACAGTATGATTTTCGTAGCACTTCACTAAAGTGATACTCATGGCAAATTGTTTTTTAAAAACAAGCAACAGTTCTGCTCTAATATTTAAATTGCTTCTTTACAGAAAAAACTAAAATCACTATAGTAAAAACCTTCAATGCCTCAGGTATGACTTATTATCAATATTGAGCTTTTTATGACTAAATAAAATTAAAGAAATGGCTGGTGTTAATGATTTATCTTTTTTCCTACTTTGTAAGAATGAAATCTGCTTGACGAATAGATGTTTATACACGGGGTCCCTGAAGTTGAATTAGGTGTTTGGGGACTATCTAATAAGCAGGCACAGTGCCCATCCTCAAGAATCTTCTAGTCTAAAGAGGAGACGAAGCAAACAGATAACATGAACGTGCATGCAAATAAAGACAATTGATTATATGAGCATTTCTGACATGAAGGGGCATGGGAGATAGGAGAGGTCAACCTCAGCTCTTTAAATCAAAGAGCGGACGTACTTTTGAGTACCTGATGCAAGGTGAGGCACACAAGACATGCTTAACAACGGCTTTGGACTTAAAGCAAGGGCTGGCAAACTGTTGCCAATGGACCAGATCTAGTTCACTGCCTATTTTTATAAATAGTTTTATTGGAATGTTGTCATGCCCATTTGTTTGCATATTTTCTATGGCTACTTTTTGCTACATAGAATAGCAGAATTGAATAGTTGCGGCACAGACCAAATGGATATACAAAAGCCTAAGATATTATCTGACCCTTGACAAACAAAGCTTTCTTCCTCATGATCATTTCTTCAGGAATGATCAATGGTCATGTACTTGGGAGAGATTGAAGATAAGAGCCCCAGAAATAGAAAATTCTATTAATGAACAGCAAAAAGACACTCATTACTAAAGGTGGAGGTACAGCAACAATTTAGAGAAAGATGACAGATGATAGAATGAAAAGCTTAGTGAGCAAACTAAGGACTCCTAATGTACAATGGAAATAAGCTAGCGATTGGGCATTGCATACATAATCCTGACCAAACAAGGCCTAACAAGGAGACTCAAATATCCCTTAGTGGAAACCGTTTTCCCCTTGCTAAGTACATTATCAGCATCTGCTCCTCCTGTTTACTATGCATCTCTCATGCTTCACCAAAAAGATGTGATTAATGAAGGAAAGATTCTTACAGAAATGAACCTTGAGCGTTTTTTACATCAAAGGTGGGGTACACTTCTCCTGTCGCCAAAGGAGAAAGTGTTTCTCAGGTTAGTGTGCATGAAGGTCTTTGTTCTAATGCGGCTTCATTTCAGCTTCCACTCACCCCTGCCTCTTTTGTATGTCTGTGTCCTGGCCATCACTCCATTGTGCCCTCACTAAAACGTCTTATTTACTGGCCAGCATCACCCACTGGATTGTAAGCTCCTAGAGGGCAAGGTCTGTATCTGGAACTCCCTAAAGCCTAGAGAATATGTTAGGTGCTCAGCAAAGATACTTTCAGTTTTCTAGTGTTTGCCCATGAGATGATATCATGACATTAACGATATTTCCTATATACATTTGCCTAAAGGGCTGGGACCAACATTAGGGTGTTCTGGGTAGGGGAGTCCATGGAGAGGAAGGAGGCTCTGTGGGCTAAAGGCCATTCCACTTCAAATCTCTATTTGATTTGTGGTCATGGTGCCATGTTTATTCTGGACAGGAGATGGGCTAATTTGGAAGGGGTTAAAGAAATTTGACAGAGGAGTTAGGGGTCAGACACTGACATACTAGGAAGTAGTAGAGAAATTCCATAGCTGACCAACTAAGAAATGAAAACTCATTCATTTGGTCATGTGGACTTCATCCAGCCAATATATCCAGCTTATTAATATTTTTGGTCCATATTTGATACCTAAATTCGTGAATTTTCTTGACAATGTAATCTGTAAGTGCAAATGTTCACATGCTTAACCGGCTGGGTTGTGTTTTCTTTGCAGGAATCAAACCTCAGAAAAATATCTGCAATTTGTCCTCCATCTGCAATGACTCAGGTTAGTTCTTGTGCCCGTTACGCACTACCTGATAAAATCAGCTCCATAGCAAAAATGGCTTTTCTCCTGATGTGGTGTGATGTGCAACTCTCTCTTGCTCTTTTCATAACACCTAGCTACTCAGAGTCCCTAATGAAACCAAAAACAAATTTTAGATATGCAAATTTTCTTCCCATTGTCTAGCAAGAGGATGGATTAACTTCCTTAATGTAAGATACTGTGGCTCAGCTGGTTAAGGCCCCAGCCTGCAGTGCCAGCATCCCATACGGGCGCCGGTTCAAGTCCCGGCTGCTCCACTTCCAATCCAGCTCTTTGCTGTGGCCTGGGAAAGCAGTGGAGGATGGCCCAAGTCCTTGGGCCCCTGCACCCATGTGAGAGACCTGGAGGAAGCTCCTCACTCCTGGTTTCGGATCAGCTCAGCTCTGGCCATTGTGGTCATCTGGGGAGTGAACCAGCAGATGGAAGACCTCTCTCTCTAGCTCTACTTGTCTCTGTAACTCTTTCAAATAAATAAAATAAATCTTAAAAAGAAAAAATACATGAAGCTCTACAACAGATACTTTTCACTTTTTGAATACACAATGCATACCTTTAGTTTACTTGTGAACATAATGAAATTACTGATTATTGAAAGGTCACTTCTATGTAAATCCCTCAAGTGTTTCCATAGGACCTTAAGTATAACAGCTTTGAAACCAGATGTTCTCTTTTGCTAAGAATAAAACCAGTTGGCCTGCTGGAAAGAGGAAACCTCACATACACCTAGTTTAAATGGATGCCAATTCCAGGAGTGTCTATAGTGTATTCATTTTGCCATTACTAACTAAGACTTAAACTATTTTTAAAAATTGAGATGGAAATCTCCTGAGAACATTCTATTTTTGAAATAAGGATATTTTCTTTTCTGTGGGCCAGAGGAATGAAACAAACACTTTTCTCACATTGATTTGGCTCTGTGGGCTCCTTTCCTTGTTAAAGCCAGTGAAAGCAAATGTGAAAAACAGAAAAATACGGTGTGGCAGGGAAGAACTGGCAGGAAGAGAGAAGAGGAAGGCAACATGGTATTTTATGATGCAAAAGTCACAAAATGGTAAACAATCATTATTGGAATGTTTATAATTTTTTTCTGTTCCTTTTAACAATAATTTGTAGGAACACACATAGGTGACAATTTCAAGTAAAATTAGTTAAGTTGGATAAATTAGAAAATAGGAAAACAATGTTCCCTAAACGCTTTCTATTGTGTAAATGTGAGATTTGCTCACGCGAGCTTTCCATGTAGACAGAGAGGAAGGTATTAGCTGGTTTTGATTAAAAGAAAAAAACCTCTTGGATCCATTTCATTTTCGTGCGTTGTATAACTCTTCTCTCCCCCTTCCTTCTCTTTATGGACCACCCCATAATATCATTATTTTTGAGCTTCCTCCGTCTTGGTGACTAACGTCTAGTTCAGTGTTGTGTCTAGGTGATGTTTGATAACTGTTTGAAAATTAAACGTGTAGGGGGAAAAAAAACTGGTCATCCTGAATAACGGGTGCCAAGAGGCTTGCTGCAGTAATGTTTTCCGCAATTAAGTGACTGAATTGACCATTTGTTTTAGTGTCTGGTGAAAACAACCTCATCAGGGAACCAACTCTTTTGGCACCAGAAATCCCACCATATCCTGCCAGAAACTAGAAACTTTCACTCCTTCCAGGTTCCAGTCTGGGTTCATTAAGGGAAGTGGAGGCTGGTGAAGAAACTGGGGGTTGACCAGGAAGAATTAAGCTGAGGGTCAGTAAGTGGCGACTTCCTGGTTGCTGCAGTACCACTGTGCTCCCAGGACATTTGTGAAACTCAGTATGTACTCAAGGAGGATGAGAGAATGGAATTGTGGGTGTTGGCACACCGATACACACACACACACTAAATAAGCTTTTGAAAAGCCAAGATTTTAATGGCTAATTCCATGCTGATATCACATGTTTACTTTTAATAATTATGTTCTGTGTTAATTGAAATTTCAGTATCAATACACAAAAGTTGCCATTCTCAGTGGAAAAGTTGTTGAGAGATAGGTCATGTTAATCGTTCTGGCAACTTTGTTAACCATTTTCAAGTGGAAATGGACCACTGGGTGCTCTGCTACGGGAGTCTGTTGTATTTTGGGATTTGGGAAAAGAGGAGATGAGGAGGCCTTCAACTCTCTAGCTCGGAGGTTGGCACACTGCTGCCCATAGTCCAAATATGGCATGCCGCCTGTTTTTGTAACACAGCCATGCCCATTCATTTACGCATTGACTGTGGCTTCTGTCAGTATCTGCAACAGAGACCATTCGGCCTGCAAAATCTCAAGTATTGGGGCCAGCGCCGTGGCTCACTTGGCTAATCCTCCACCTGTGGCACCGGCATCCCGTATGGGCACCGGGTTCTAGTCTCGGTTGCTCCTCTTCCAGGCCAGCTCTCTGCTGTGGCCAGGGAGTGCAGTGGAGGATGGCCCAAGTGCTTGGGCCCTGCACCCGCATGGGAGACCAGAAGGAAGCACCTGGCTCCTGGCTTCGGATCGGTGCAGCGCACCGGCCATAGTGGCCATTTGGGGGATGAACCAATGGAAGGAAGACTTCTCTGTCTAGCTCTGTCAAAAAAAAAAAAAAAAAAAAAAAAAAAACACCACAACTCAGGCTGAATCCTGCTCAAGTTGATATGCCGTCCTTACCCCATTGTTCAACAGACCCGTTTTTGCCATTACAGATTTAGGAAGTTCCCGACACATTCTTCTGTTTAGTAGTCTCTATTGTATTTGTTTCCAGACAAAGCCCCTAGGAGCACACCATGTACATACAGGTTCAACGGCATTGAGTTCAGTATTTCCCAAAGTGAGCATTTTAAGAGAATTTTCTGCAGTTTCTAGAATGAAAGCTGCATTGAGTTGTTCAGATGAATAAAGAATTTGCCCTGCCACCCCCTTTAAGTTATCAACTCTGTTGCTAGGAAAAATATTGCAATTGGTAGCTGTATTCAAAAGCGAAATCAACATACAAAAAAGAAAAACTGGCAAAAAATAGATAGACTTCCATAAGCTGATTAACTGCCAAGAACACTTTTTCCTTCCCTCCTTTATCTGTGTACCTGCAACTAGAACATCTTAAATGACCTTTTTAAAAAATTCATGTGAGAGCCACAGTTCCTTAGCAGTTTTAAGGGAAACAAAGTCCTGTTGATAAGGGAACAAACTTTGTCTTTCTGAATCCCCACATAAAACTTATGCTTCATATTTTCCAAAAATTATTGAATAACTTAATCATTAAGAAGTAAATATAAATAAAAACAAAGAATCCAAGGAAATGTTTGCAAAGCAATTTGATCATCTTTTCACATGTTATATTAATCTTTGAGCTGTCAGGGTACAAATCTCAAATTTCTTTTTGGAAACTTCTTTTCAGCATTTTTTCGAGGTGAAATAACATTTCAGTATGATGAAGAAAGCAACAATACCCAGGTAGGTTTTAAACATTTTTCTTATTGCAGTCTTAAAAGGCAAATTCATGTGTATTTCAAGATTTATTCTTTAAAAAGATTTATTTAAGGTTCAAATTACTTATAACATTTGGCACGCTTATTTTTATGACCAAACTGAAATAAAACATATCTTGGAGTCCCCCAGCTTTGTGGTAAGGGCTTGGAATCATAAATAATCAGGGAATTTTGTTGTTAATTATATCCTAGTTTTTACTAGGTTTGCTACTCCTGAGTAAGAGTGTTAATGTGATGCATTTTCATCGCCAGTTAAAATTTGAAGAGCTATGAGAAACTCTTAGCAACCAGAACTATACATATCGAAGGTCAGAATCGCCCGACTCTGCGCAGGCTCACCATATGGTGGGCACAGATACAGGGCTCTCGGTCTTCCTGTAACCCAGACTCAATCAGAGGCTCCCAGCCAAACATGGCTTGTTCAGCCTGTGAATACTTCCTGACCACCTGCCACCTGTTGGGTGCTAGGAGGCAGCGATGGCTACTGTCCAGTTTCCCTTTGTTACTTCAATCTGGGACCTTTCATGCAAGGATCTTTATAATAGTGTTCCGAGAAGCCTGGAAATGAAGACAGATAGCAGTTAGCACATCAGAGCTGCTGACTCAGAATATTTTTTAATGAAAACTTGCTCAGTCATTATGGATCAACTTTTGAGAACCACTTTTCCTCCCCTTTCCCTTATCTATGTAACTGCAATTTAATTGACTGACAGACAATATTCCGTGTAGTTAAGATCCAGTCTTTGGGGGTGTAATTCTTTCAGTGGCTACCAAAACCAAAGAGCAACTTCTTATCGGAGAGTAAAAAGTGAGAAAAGACACACCAATGATGTTTGTTGTATTCTTAATGATTTTATGCTTCTAACAGAATCAAGATAGAGCTAATGGAACCTTAAATGGAATGCTGTCTCTAAGTGAATTGAAGTGAGTAACCTGCTGTTTGATTTAACACTTCAGACATCAACGATAGGTAGTCGTTGAGCCATGTCTGCTTTTGGAAACCAAAAATAGGACAGAGAGAGCGAGCGAGCTCCGTGTTGTAGAGCTGATTGGCTTTTGAGTTTTTGGTAAACAATAGTCACCTGTCATCAGCTAATGTCCCCTCAGTTTGTTCACTGTGGTGCTCAGAGTCTATAACCGCTTCATTTGAACTGGGATTTGGGTTTTCATCTGGCTTCACATCCAGCCTGGTGGGAAGACGAGTCCACAGTCAGACTCCGTGTGTGCCACTTGTTATGCATGCTTTCATGAAGCACTGGCGATTCAAAGTCCGAGATCTTTGTTATGAAAGAGCAAGAATGAGCAGAGACAAGAGAAATGCGTGCCATAGAGCTGCCCCTCAGGAAGACAGGAGGTCACAGCAGGCTGGCGGGGGCCAGGAGGCAGTCTTACTCAACTGTCCCTGGTCACAGATCCTTCCTGTCCTTGCCTTTGTGCCAGGGAAGCCTAGCATCAGATACGAAATTCACCTACACTCAGCCTTGCTACTCCCTCACAGATGAGGCTGTTAATTTATGAACTAAACCTAGTGACTGTGACGACACTACGAAGTTAAAACTTCCCTAGTTTTTTTTTTTTTTTTTTAAAAATCCCTTCCGACAGGTCCTGTTTCCAATTAGCATTTGTTTGCTTCCGATGATTCAGTGACATCTAGGCAGAGAGGAACACCATTCCAACTGGTGGATGTCCAGCATCGTCGGGGCACACCGAGTCTAGAGTGAGGATAGAGTCCAGGGATGTGGCTCGTGTCCTTTATGCCAATTCTGTTACCTGCTGATGAAAATCACACTTTCCTACCTTTTCAAAGTTATATCGCATATGGGAAATGAAAAGCAGAAGGTATCAATGACCTGGGAGGATTATCATGTTTAGATGGGCAGAAACAGCCATAGTGATAGGAGACAGTTCTTTATTCTCAAAGTTTGGAATGCTACTTAGCATATTTGTAAGTCATTAATCTTGATTACTAGACTAGAAATAGAGTTGAGTTCAGGGAAAGTCACCCAGAATGTGTTGAGCACCTACTACGTACTGGGTCTTAGGATTCAAATAGGGGCAGACTCAACTCCGAGGTGGAAAAGCAAGCCTAGACTTGTCGTCCTCATCCCTGGCCAAGTACCAAAATCACCATGGGAACTTTCAAAATCCAGAGGCACAGGCACACTCTGTAGAAATGAAATCATTGTTTGGGAGCTGAGACCCAGGCGTCAGCGCTACTTAATGTTGCCCAAGTGGTTCCAACATGAGGCTGGTTTGGACAATCAGACCTCTGCAGTCTGCTGGGGAAGACACAGGATGCAAACAATGACAACGATGCCATAGGATCCCTGCAATGAGGGATAAGCTAAGAGTCTGAACCCAGAGCAGGAGGAGCAGTTAGACCTGGCTGAAGGGTCTGTGGAAAACCCCAGAAGGCAGGTGGCCCCTGAGCTCAGTTGTGCAGCAGTGACTGTGCTGGAGCCACAGACAAGTGTCTCCTTTTCCTTGAGGCAGGGTTTCAACCTCAGCGCTATTGACAGTTGAGGCCTAATGACTCTTTGTGTAGCTGCCCTGTGCATTGTACTGGCTTCTCCCCACCGGACGGCCAGTAACACCCTCCCCAAATGTAACAGCCAAAAAGGTCTCCAGACAATGCCAAATGCATGCCCACTTGGAGTGAGGGTCAGAGCCACCCCAGGTTCAGAACCACTGCCTTAGAGTGAATTCTTAAAGACAAATATTTGAGAGACAGGAGTGAGAGTGTGCTCCTGTCTGCTGGCACTCCCTAAATGCTCACAACAGCTGGGGCCAGGCCAGGCCAGGCTAAAGCTGGGATCTGGGAACATGCTACTTCCTAGGGCCCACTTCAGCAGGAAGCTGCAATCTGGAGTCAGGGTTGGGCATCCATATGGGATGTGGGTGTGTCGATTGCTAGGGCAAATGCCCACCTCAGAGTTCATTCTTCAGCTTGAATTCTTCCATTCTCATTTCATGAGAGGCTCTGAAGTTTTGCCACACTGAAGAGACAAGTGTTGGTGGAGTGGAATTGGAGTTTTGGACTGAAAAAAATCATAAAGGGGAGTTGTGAGAGGGGAAGACAGGGCTGGAAAGTGCTAAAAAGGGCAGGCTGGGTTACTTGAGAGAATGAGGAAGAAAACAGACACAGGGTCCCCCGGGGTTAGTGGCTTGCCCCTCTCAAATTTTTGCCTGGGCAGGCTCTCCCTCTGCCTGGGGATTGCAGCAGCCTGATGAATGACAAGGTTGGGCAGCCATCATTTCTATCTTGCTCTTGGCTAGAGCCCACTTAACTCCCAGGGGTTAGTTTCCCTTTTGTAGCAATAATTTATGTTTTCCCCACATAGGAATCTCTTGATCTACCCAGTGTAGTTGCAAAGTGAACACTGTGTGCTTGTTTGAATTGCTAAAACTGGCTTTCAACTTCACATCACTAATGATCTCCTTAATGTCAATTTCTCTCATTTTGGTAACAGACGGTCTGAGCTCAACAAAACCCTGCAAGCCCTAAGTGAGGTAATTACATACACCCTGTACTTTGTTCCTAATTGTCATTATTTGGGGGAAAGCATGGAGTTGTGGATTCCTGGGGAGATAGGTATTCAAATCCTCCAATCTGCCATGGCAGAGTGAATGAACTGGTTCCCATTATTCTAAAGAAATCAGAACAGGGGGCGATAGACGTTCCAAGGAGGTAAGTTTTCCTTTACGTAAGGCCTCTTAAAATGAAAACCCCAGTAGAAAGAGCTGCCCCATGCAGCAGTGAGCTTTGTGACCCTGGAGGTCTGCCAGCACAGCTCACAGGCATAGGGAGCTTCAGTGATACAGCGGGAGTCCGGAAGGACTGGGAATCGGGCGAGCCCCGGGGATTCTTGTGGTGCCGAGATTCTGACTCGCCCTGGGTCGTCTCTTCTCACGCTTCCCAGTGATACAAATTTGTTGTTTCTTACAGACCTATTTTATAGTGTGTGCTACAGCAGAGGCCCAAAGGTCAGTCATCTTTAATGTGTCTTAAGTATCATTACTTCCTGGTTCATGAGAAATAAAGCACAAAGGAGTCTTAGTTAAATGGCAAGTTCAAAGGTGTTCGTCTAAAATAAATGTTAGTGACATTTTGGACTTATATATTTTAGTTTTTCCAAACACTGACCACTCTGTCCATCTTCTCATTTCTTTCTGAGGCCTGGGGACAGGAGGAGTGTGTGCTAGTGGGCCACTTACTCTGGCTCTGGGAGGCTGAGGATCCTTAGCCCCTAGGATCACCAGTATGACCAAGAAGCAGAGAGGGAGAAGGCAAAGAATGGAAAGAGGACAAAAAAAATTTCAAAGGGCACGTGGGGCTGAATCCGAAATCGTTGGACAGTTACTTAGGTTGCATGGATTCTCCTTTTCCACTGTGTCCATTGGCTGTCCTAGCTGCATAAACCAATGCTGTGAAGAACAATCTTACTACCTGACCCCTGAGCGTTGCGCGAGAGCCGCAGTCCTAGAAACAGAGTTTCTACTCACCACACTTTTCCATGGTACAAATAATGGCAAGCCTTCCATGGACTTGTATGTTGAATCCCTACTCATGCTACTTAGTTGGTTCATTATACTTCTTTTCCTTATTTGCAACATTAATTTTTGACCTAATCCAAGGCTAAAGTGAAGAGAAACAGTCTTCAATGCTTGGTTATCTGATAATGTGGATTGACTCAGAGATTTTGGATTTAGGAGACTCTGATGTTCATCTTGGTTGGCATGTGAAAGGGCTCCCGTGAAGCAGAATCAAATGGCAGACACCAGGCAAGGAGCTGGCAGAGGTGGGAGACTGTAGATGTCAGGTGCTTGCTTTACGGCTGACTTTCAATCCTGCCCAGGCAGGCAAGACGACCCAGTAGCTGTGTGCGCTCAGATCATCTCTGCTTTGCAACATCAGTGAACACGAACCTCAGTAACCCTTAAAGTCTCTGGGGTGAAGTTCAGATCACGGTAGATGGTGTTTACAAAGCTTATTGGGATGACATTGCAAATTAACTCAGAGTTTAGCCGAATTTGCAAAAACAGTTACAAATATGTAGGGAGGTTTCCGATTAACATTCTGGTTACATGTATTTGTCTTTACAGCACACAAAACTGTACATTTACAGTAAAATTGAATACAACGATGAATATATGTGCCATAATGGCTGCTTTGAAAGGAGTAAAGATTCGACCGATGGGTGAGTTGTCTGTCTCCGTTGCTGGGTTCATTTTCACGTGACTTGTGTGATGTGTCATTTTAATTGAAAATATAATTGATAAATGTACATATCTTACAGCTTTTTCTTCCTCCATGGGCAATTTTTAAAGAGCCCTAGAAGGTTATTGTCCCTGCTTTCTTACAGTTTCAGTACATTGTATTTGAAAATAGGATAAAGTAAACCCCAGTGAGAGGAAGAATTGTTTAGAGGGTCAGATGGATGACTAATGGGATATGCTTACTTTTTTTATAAGTGATGAGTCAAAATTGTACATATTTATGGTTTTTGTCATGTTTTGTGATGTTCTGATATGCTGTGGAATAGCTAAACCAAGCTATTTAGTATATGCATTACCTCACACGCTTACCATTGTTTTTGTGTGGGGAGAACATTTAAAATCCAATCTTAGCAGTTTTCAATTATACAATCTATTGTAACTGTAATCACCATGTTGTGCAACAGATCTCTTGAACTTACTCTTCCTAACTGGAATTTTATGTCCTCTTACTAACAGCTCTCCACACACACACACACACCCCACCATTTCACTGTTTCTATGAGTTCAACTTCTTAGATTCTACATATGAGTAAGATCATGCGGTCCTTGTCTCTGTGCCTGGCTGATTTCACTTAGCACAATGTTCTCAGGATATATTTACTTCTGAATCTCTCAGGAGTTGCTGAAGAGTGATTGATAATTGTGTGCCTACGACAAAAGAAAAGCCACATAATTGTCAAAATGATGACGTCCAATTCACTTTATCACTTGTTTTAGACAATCGCTCTTTAAATGCAGTCCGTGGGAAGAGCCGCGGCACTGGTGGGTCTGGTCTCCCGTGCGGCTTTGCTACTTTCACCTTTCCCTTTTCTCTCCAGAGCAGTGCTGCTGTTCTGTCAGGACACCCTGCCCTTCCTCCCCGGAAGACTTAGAAAAGCTGCAGTGGTAGGTAGTAAACATGCTGACCCTTCTCGCAACGCAAAAAACACATTTAATCACCATGCTGGCTTATTTTTGGCATTGCAGGAGTGAAGAAGGGCTTGCCGTGTTCAGGAAGATGCAGTTTTCTGTTGCACGCAGTTTCCATTTGAACTACTGCTTTAAACCAAAGGCTTGCGATCTTGGCTGTATGTTAGGATGGCCTGGGGAACATGAAACAATATCCTGACTCGCCCCACAGACACAGCAACCAGATGTTTTATGGTTGTTTCAGAAATAATTTTATTTGAGACAGGCAGAAAACAGAGCGAAAATTAGCACCCACTTGTTCATCCCCCAGATGCCCACAATACCTGGGCCAGGCCAAACTCAGGAGCTCAGAACTCAATCTGGGTCTCCCACACAGATGGCAGGAACCCAGCTGCCTTCACTGTCACCACTGCCTCTCAGGGTTTCCATTAGCAGGAAACTGATTTGAACCCAGACACCCCGATATGGGATGCAGGTACCCCAGAGTCCTCATGGCTAGGCCAAATGCCCACTCCTGTGCTGTCACTTTTATTTATTTAAAGATTTATTTATTTGAGAGGCAGAGTTACAGACAGAGAGGGAGAGACAGAGAGAGGTCTTCCTATCCGCTGGTTCATTCCCCAAATGGCCGCAATGACAAGAGCTGGGCCTATCTGAAGCCAGGAGCTTCTTCTGAGTCTCCCATGCGGGTGCAAGGTCCCAAGCACTTGGGCCGACTTCCACGGCTTTCCTGGGCCATCAGTAGGGAGCTGAATCAGAAGTAGAGCAGCCAGGACTCAAACCCGCACCCATATGGGGTGCCAGAGCTACAGGCAGAAGCTTAACCTACTATGCCACGGCACTGGCCCATTTTGTCATTTTTAAAAACACTTTGTCAGTTTGAGAATTGATAGCTCAATGTTATTATAGCATTTCTCTCATTAAGGCCGAGTTTGAACTTTCCCCCATGTATTGGGGGCCATGTTCGTGTCTTTAGGAGTTGTACATTTATGTCTTTTCCTCCTTTTTTCTGATGAGGATTTGATCCATTTTAAGTACTTGATGTATTGTAGATATTGACTCTTTATCTGGGGTATGTGTTGCAAATATTTTATTGAAGGTATCAGTTGTCTTTTGACTATCTTTTTGCCATGTAAATTCAAACTTTGACGAAGTTTACTAATCTTATTTTGCCAGTGAATTTGGAGACAGAGTTAGAAAGCCTCTCCCCATACTCTTACGTTTTTCTAGCACTTTTACAGCTTCATGTCACACTTAGGTCCACTTGGTGTTTCCTCTTGTGTGTGGTGTGAGGTATGGATCCAATTTTATCATCTTCTGAGTGTCTACTCGTGGCTCCAGCTCCACTTATTAAGAAGCCCCTTCCCCACTCCGCCAGTGGTTTCAATTGCTTCCTTTGTTACATACTAAATTTTGATAGGTATTTGGGCTAACTCTGGATGTTAGCTGTTAACATTGAGGGAAGCTGGGCGAGCAAGACATTGAACCCACTACTGTCTTTTCTGGAAGCCTAAAATTGGCTTCAGTTAAATTTGTAACAAATATCGATTCCCAATCACCACCATTAGAGACTTTGATTTAATTGGTCTGTGATATGGCTGAAGCATTAGGGTTTTTAGAAGCCTTCTAGTGACAATCATGCAGTGCCTCAATGGAGTGACTGTGGGAGATGGAGGCTTCGAAACAACGGATGGTCATGTATATGACCACAGCTGCATAAAATATACAGAGAACACACAGGAAGGAAAATCATAAAAATGCTTTCTATAGTTCCCAATGATCAACCTGCCTCCTGGCATGATGAGTGGTTTTTTTTTTGTGTTTGTTTTGTTTTGGCGGCGGTGGGGGGTGGGGAGGTTACTTTGCAGCATTTTCTAGTCAGATAAAAATTGTATTTGAAAAAAACAAAACATGCTTTGCTGAAGTGGGAAGCATCTCATCTCGGAAAAGGCGGCTCAGGGTAACCTGTCCGCCCTTCCCAGGCCACATTTCTCAGATGTATTAAAAGCCTGGGCTTCAAGGAACAGCTTCAAGTCTTTAGTTAAGGGTCTGTAGCATTTTCTGCATATGAAGTCAAGGGTGCCTTATCCCATTAAACTTCACGTGTCCCAATAAGCTGGAGGGTTGAGCCTGTCTGGGGAACAGTTTCCCGAAACACAGGGATCAGATCTGAAGACCACAGTCTTTTGAGGCCCTCTGCTTCTTGACCCAGTGGCAGCTCATTCAGAGAGCTATGGGAAAGCAGCAGAACGCAGAAAAGAGGGCAGAATGGGAACCCAGTGTCTGGCCAGGGCTCCGTCAGCTAGCTGTGTAGCCGCTCTCCAGGGCAGGTGTTTTACCTGTGAAGCCTTGGGGGAAAAATGAGGAGGTGAATTAGAGCCCTGTAAACTTGGGGAGTGGTTTAGACCAGCATTTCTCAAACATGCTCTTGTGTATCCATCTGTTTAAAATGCAGATGCTGATGCAAGCAGGTTTGGGGCAGGGCCTGAGACCCTGCATTTCGGACCAGGTCCCAGGTGAAGCCAGTGCTGCTTGTGTGTGGGCCCAACCTTGAAGACTGAGGATCTGTTCTAGTCCATAGGGCAGAGCAGGGCAGCAGGTCTCAGCCCTGGCTGCGTGTTGGAGTTATCTGGGGAATTTTTGAAGCACTGATACCTGCCCTCCTACCTTCACAAGTTAGTCTGGGTTTAAAAAAAAAAAAAAACTCTTGGTGGGCTAATTCTAATATACAGTCAAGATTGAGAACCCCTTGGGCTACACCTAGAAGGTCACTCAGGGTCTTCCTGTTACGTTGGTCTTCAGATTGGCTGTACATTAGAAACACCTGAGGTACTTTGCAAGCATGCCCATGTGTCCAAGTGGCCTTCTGGGGTGGTGGAAGTGCTCTGTTTTGATCTGTGTGGTGATTATATAGGTCTCTACCCAAACAAATTCCCTAAACTCCAAACTTAAGATGAGTATGCTTTTGCAAAGGTAGGCCACCCATCTGTAAGGAAGCACACGAAAATGACTACTGATACCCAGGCCTCCCCCTCCCTCCACCAGAACCCAGGTGAGCTGGTGTCAGGCACTAGCATGGAAGTGCTGGCAGCAGTGAGCACAGTGGCATCGCCCACTGCCGTCTCCTGTGTGTCTTGGGTGGTGGACGGAGGGCTCCAACTAGCACAAGTGGGGTTCAAGGCACCCTATATACGGTAGAGGCCAAGGAGTGGGGAGCCTGTGGATTCGGCTTCTGCAGGCTCCCAGATAACCCAGAGAAGCTTTAATTTATGCGTTGCAAAGCACCTTTACCACAACTTGGCCAGATGGGTTGCAATAGTACACGATTTAGAGAATGGAGTCTCGGCGATGCGGCAGTGATAGTGAGAACTAGAGCCCAAACCAAGATTTCTGATTGGCTGACACTCTGTACCTCCATGTCCTCACTGCTGTCCTGAACCTCAGGGGTGCAGAGCGGCCTTGGGCCAAGTGCCTGGCCAGTCAGGCCTAAGCATTTCTTTTTACAAATGAGACTTGTCTTAGGCCTCTCATCCTAATACTCCTTCCTCTCACCCAAGAGAAGCTCCAAGAACACACTCTCGTCAGTGTTCTAAATCCATCTAAAACTGGATCCATCAAAGGCTTCCTGGGTAATAATTTGTTGTCTCCTCTAAGTTGCTCCTCCCCACAAGATCCCTCAAGATTGACAGATCTTGTACCAGCTAGCAGATGAGTTCTTTTTGACCTTGATGGCAATGGAAATCACCTGAATGTTGACAAAATCCTTGTGCCTGGAAGCACCCACCTCATCCCTAGATGAGTTGAGTCACACACTGAAGAGTAGACCATGGAAATTATACCTGTGAAGTTCTCTGGGTTGTTCTCACGCACAGCAAGTTTGAAAACCACTGAGCTAAAGCAACATCAAGGGTCCAGCTGACTTAACAAGCTGGACACTAACCCTTCGGTTGAATCATGTTTTCATTCAACCAACATTTCTTGATGGCCATAGCAGTATGAAACTGACTGAGGAACATTTCTAGTCTATGGAAGCCAGTTGGCTTATGTGGCATGTAATAGATCTTCTTCCCCAGGAGCACATGGAAGCATTGCAAGAGTCCCTTCATTGAGTGACGACTGATAAAGCATAGAGCCCCAGAGAACTGAGGATAAATGAAAGAGCCTCCCTCACTGCTAATTCCTTTTCTGAAAGGTAGCAAATGGGAATGGCCAGGGCCAGGGAGTCAGTGGCAGGGACACAGAGGACATGAAATGCAGAAGCCAGAAGTGGCAGGTCTATGATGTAACCACATCACACCAACCTGGCAGTGTCAGATGGTCACTAGGAAGGGGAGATTGGCCCCTGGGCAGCTCATTTGTGTCTCACCAGCATCTCTGATTTTTTTCCTTCAGTGATCTGCAGGATCCCGTTGTCTGTCTTCCTGATCATCCACAGGGCCCACCATTTTCTTCTTCCAGCAAACCCTTCCCAGTTGGACCTCAGGCCACTGTCGTTTCCCAAGTATCCAGTGCTTTCTCTATGGCTGAGCCTGTAGATAATCTACAGGTGACTCAGAAAGCTCACTCTGCACCAGGGAGGGGTCACCTTGCTCCTTCCCAGCCTTCAGCTCCTGTAGCTTCCCACCCATCAATTGGTTTGCCACCACTTCAATCTGGAACTCTCTCTCCCCCTGTACCCCAAACCAATCTTTCCCACACTCCACCACCCGTGAAGTCCTCGTTTGCCTCTCCTACCAAGGCTGCACCTGCAAATGCCACCAGCGCACTGCCTGACAAGACAAGTAAGTATGTGGAGCCAAGCCGCTCTTGTGCTGGTTGGGATTTTGGCTCCTTGAGATGCAGCTACCAGCTGCAGATCCGAGATATCCATGATAAGACCACACTGAGCCTTTCCTTGTATGACGTTCAATTTCTAGAGCTTTCCTCAAGGCACTCGTAGTCATAGCTAT
Organism: Oryctolagus cuniculus; assembly: GCF_051225735.1. Taxonomy (NCBI): domain Eukaryota; kingdom Metazoa; phylum Chordata; class Mammalia; order Lagomorpha; family Leporidae; genus Oryctolagus; species Oryctolagus cuniculus. The sequence goes on along the minus strand of NC_142888.1, from coordinate 4,750,822 downwards.
GGCCACATTCAAGTGTTTTGACCAAGATAGTGGAGAAATTGCTCTAAGGGATAAGCCCAGATCTCAATTTGTCTAGATGGACATTTTATAGATTGCTAGGTCATCATCAGAAAACATTTGAACCATTAAAGTAGTCCCATGTAGACAGAACACAAAAATAAAAATTGATGTTCTTGAAAATTAGTCTCAGTGTGACAGAGCCAAGGTAGCAGTAGGGAGGAGGGAAAATCTCCAAAGACCTAAGCTTTGGGTCTGCACAGGCAATGTGATCAGGGACAAGCTATTTGGCTCCTCCTGACTTAGTCTGCTCTATGTAAAGATGAAAACAATCACACCAGCTGCGATGAGAATGCCATGGAAACCACAAAGGGCTCCTGGCAGAGCAGACTTAGTGGTAGAGTCAAAGGGAAGAGGGAAAGAAGCACAGAGAATTCTGGATACTCTCAGTGGGTAAGCAGCAGGTCTTCCCCTAGAATTTGGAGGATAGACACAAAGGCAGGTTTTGCAGGACATTAGATTGGAGTTCAGGTTGTAGTTCCTCCTTCCCTCTACCATGGTGCCAGCATCCTCAAGAGATGTGGAGCCTCTGCCAAATGGCTTGATGCATCTTAGTATTTACATTTTTAAATAAATGTGAACATTTTACACCAAAATACCAAATCATTATGGCAGTTGTCAAAGATTTAATGGTTGGTGAGGAATAAAGTTAAGTTGAAGTTGATTAGCCTGGATGATTCTTAAAATCAGCCCAACAGGTTATCCAACAAAACCATCAAGGTAGCCGCCTGTTTCTGTGCTCTCCCTCCTGGGACGATGGAAGCCAAGAGATAAAACGCACAAAAGACACACACTGGCGTATTACCTGGTAGCTAAGAAGTAGATAAAACTTAATGGTTCCACAAGAGAGGAATGATGAAATAAAGTGTGCCACCTCAACACGACGACTGTGACACAATAGTTCTACAGAAACCTGGAGGCATTTTTCCAATGTTGACATGAAGTGAAAATAGCCATGTAGCAGGTAGTTTACACCGCCTGCTTCTAACAGTGTAACTACACATGAAGATTATAAAGGAACATGCAAGATAGGAAATGGGATGCTGGCTGATGAAATGGATTTGTTGTGTTAGAGAGGGTTGTATCACTGCTTCCCAATTAAAAACAATTAAAAGTTGGACTTAGAGGTGACAGTCCAGCTGTTAACTCCATAATACAAAGGTATATCAAAAATTTCATGGAAAAGTAGAATTCAAAGGTGAGTTGATTTTGGTGCAAAAAGGTCAGAAATTCATGCGTTGTTTTTCAATCATATGTATTTTCCATGAACTTTTTGAAGACTCCACATAGTTTCTTTTTCACAAAAGAACTACCAGGTACCCACATAACATCCTGTACACGTGACATAAATACAGGTATACTGTGCTTATATATACACTAAATAACCAATTTGCATCTTTCAGTTAGGCTTATAGAAGCATAATTTATATACAGTAACATTTTCCCAACTCTGGATAAATGAAATGTTTAACAGTTTGCTGGAGTTGGATAAACATTCACAACTGTGTAACCATGGTTACAATCAAGATACAAAACTTGTCCACTACTCTCCAAAGTCCTCTCAGGTCCATCTGAAATCAACACCTACTCCTGTCTCCAGCCCCTGGTCACTGCTCATCTGTTTTGTTTCCCTATAATTTTGACTTTCTTAGAATGTCGTGTGAAGAAGGTCAAACAGTAGATGGTCTTTGAGTTTGACTTCTTTTACTTAGTATAATGTATCAAAATTGGAGATCTGATTAATGTTCTACTCTATGGGTTCACCACAGTGTTGACCCATTCTCCAGTTGGTGAACATTTAGGGCTGCTTCTGTGTTGCAACTACTATAAGAAGAAAGGCCACTATAAGCATTCATGAGCACGTCTTAAGGCAGTTTTTTTCATTTAAAAATGTTTTTAAAGATTTGAGAGAGAGAGAGAGAGAGAGAGAGAGAGAGATTGAGATCTTCCATCCACTGCTTCACTCCCAAGTGGCTGCAATGGCTGCAGTTGAGCCAGGTCCAAGCCAGGGGCTTCACCCAAGTCTCCCAGTTGGGTGTCAGGGGCCCAAACACTTGGGCCATCTTCACTGCTTTTCCCAGGGCATTAGCAGGGAGCTGACTCAGAAGTGGAACAGCCGAGACACAAACTGACACTCATATGGGGTGCTGGCATTGCAGGCAGTGACTTTACCCGCTATGCTACAACACTGGCCCCCAAGACATATGTTCTCATTTCTCTGGAACAAATGCTTAGGAGTGAGTTTGCCAGATCACAAAGTCTATGTCTGTTTATTAGTGATTTTTTTCTCATAATGTATTCATAAAATGATTTGACACTTTGATTTAGACATCATCAACATCACCAGTGTTTCTGATCTTGAGAACCAAGTGTCCCAGATGGAGAAGGCTCTGTCCTTGGGCAGCTTGGAGACTGACTACGCGGGAGAAATGATAAACCAAGTCAGCAAACTCCTTCGCTCTCCACCCGCCTTGCTGGCCCCTCTGGCTCAAAGGTACGACTTGGCAAACTGAAGTGTTGTCGAGAGGGGACCCTCCAATGCTAAAGATGCTGCTGACATGACTTAGGGTCAAGTAGTTTTCTCCCAAGTTCTAGGTTCATAATGACTTCAAGTTGCTGTTCTATGTTCTGCTTAGAATGGGGAAAGAAAAGTGGGTGTGCTAAATGTCGATTGCCATCTCTCTACAGATTGCTAAAAGTCGTGGATGACATCGGTTTGCAGTTAAATTTTTCAAACAAGACCATAAGTCTCACTTCCCCTTCATTGGCTTTGGCCGTGGTCAGAGTGAACGCAAGTAACTTTGACACAACCACCTTTGCAGCCCAGGACCCTGCAAACCTTCAGGTACATTGACATTTCTTGTGGAAAACACAGAATTTTGTTGATTGTGTGACTGTAGGCCCTATCCTACTTCATAATTGAGGCAACTACTGCTTATAGTCAGGGGTGTACTCAAAATATCTAACATCTGGGACAGTGAAGCACCACAGGATCAAAGATGACGTTGGTCTTGTCAGAGTAGGGCATTCCTTATGCAGCCTCATTCTACTTGAGCATAATACATTGCAAAATTGGAGATCCATCCATGGTGTTGTATGTATTGGAGGTTAATTGCTTTTTATTACTGAGTAGTATTCTGTTATACAGATTGACCACAGTTTGTTTATCCTTTCTCCAGGTCACCCTTATGCAGCTGGATTATGGAATCTTGGGTAGGGGGGGTTGTCCAAGGGAAGAGTCCCAGGCAGTTGGGAGAGCTGGGCAGAAACATCAGCTATTTCTCAACCCATTTCAATGTTTTAACAAGTGATAACTACACTGGCATGTATAGTGCTCCAGGATATCAATCATGCTTCTAGTATTTTCTGTCTACCTATCAGAGGGTCCAAGGCTTGAAACACCCAAGTAAAACCAAGTGTTCCTTCTTACTTTCCTAGTCTTTGAGGGTAGTGCATGGGGTTCTATGAAGACTTTATCCTAACCCACTGGGCACTAACTTGCTGTATCTGCTGCTGTGGTCTCTCTGGGGTCTGCAGTACCCTTCTTGACCATTTCTGCACACCCTTAAGATGTTTCCTTTGGGGCTTGGGGGCTTCATTTCCCTAATACACATCCTGCCTTCAAACTGGGAGTAACCAGAGATCCAGAAGCAGAAGCCATTTTATGTAGAAATACCACAGATCAAGCCCTCACAGCCAACGAGCTCCAGACATTATCTTCCGCTTGGATTTTCAGGTTTCTCTGGAAACTCAAGCTCCCGAGAACAGTATTGGCATTATTACTCTGCCTTCTTCACTGATGAGTACCATACCAGCTAATGATATGCAGCTAGCTTCCAGGATTCAGTTCAACTTTTTTGAAACACCTGCCCTGTTTCAGGTAGAGTTGCTGCTTGCTGCCTTTGGTTTGGGTATAATTTGGAGGTGGGAAGATTTCATCTTCTTTAATCCCTGCATATTCTGAGGCTGTTCTAAGCCAGATGAATTGCTGAAACTCTGAAGTTCGTTTTAAAGCACAGCTTAAATGGTGCTGGTGATGCTAAATAACTCACTTACAAAGGACTTACCAATAGCCAAGCATTATCCTAAGCACTCAAAAATATTTTTTAAAGATTTACTTGAAAGTCAAAGTTACATAGAGAGAGGAGACACAGAGAGGGCGCGGGGTGGGGGGTCTTCCATCCACTGGTTCACTCCAATTGGTCACAACGACCAGAGCTGTGCCATCCTGAAGCCAGGAGCTTCTTCCTGGTCTCCCACACAGGTGCAGGGGCCCAAGGACTTGGGCCATCCTCCACTGCCTTCCCAGGCCACAGCAGAGAGCTGGATCGGAAGTGGAGCAGCCATGTCTTGAACTGGCGCTTCAGGCCAGGACATTAACCCACTGCGCCACAGTGCCGGCCCCAGCACTCAGTATTAACGTAGATCTTTTCAGCTCTGAGAGAACTACAATTATCCCTTCTGCAGATGAGGCATGAAGACACAAGAAGGTTAAGTAACTTGCTTAGGGACACACATCTTAAATGACTTACTGTTAAGGCTTCCTTTAAAGATTCATGAAGATCCTGTAGTGTCGATCAAGGCAATTTAGCTCAGTAGTTAGAACACTGCACAGTGGAACAAGCTCTGCTCCTAATTGTGGTCCCTTGGGAAAGTCGCTTTACTCCCTGACCCTCAATTTCAGATCAAAAGCCTCTAGTGTCCCTTCTGCTTCTAAAGCTCTCAAAAGATATTTCACTTTCTGTCGTCATCTTACTGATTCTTTGGCATGCTAGGACCCTTCCCTGGAGAACCTGTCTCTGATCAGCTATGTCATATCATCGAGTGTCGCAAACCTGACCATCAGGAACCTGACAAGAAATGTGACAGTCACATTAAAGCACATCGACCAAAGCCAGGTGAGAAAGAGCTAGTCTGGTCTGTTCGTTGACAGGAAACCTTGTGTAAGCTGTGCCTGCGAGACATGGCCTGAGAAGGTCAATTCCAGCAGAAAGAACCTTGAACTCAGTTGGAGCAGCATATAGGGCTAGAATCGCATGCTTCCTCTGTTGGATTTTAGCATGCCTCATAGTGGACCACCTAAGCTCCAAGCTCTTGCCCACAATTTCACTACATGTAGATCTATAGAGGCCCCCTCCAAAGGGAGAGCATCTCTCAGCTCAGTTCACAGTGAGCTTCAGCTGTGGCCTTACTGCTCAGTGTGGTCCACACACCTGCAGCATTAGCATCACCTGGGAGCTCACAGAGCTGCACACTCTCCACCCCCACCCTGGACCCGCCGAGTCAGAATGTGCACTTTGACAAGGTCCCCAAGCGATTCCCATGCACAACCTATGGATTATACAAGTCCTGACCTACACAAGGTTCGCTTGCTTTTAGGGAACACATAAAACAAGAACTCTCCAAAAATCAAGCATGAGATTCTGAAATAAATATTACCATGGGGTTTTTTTTCCCCAATTGCTTTTGTGTTTTTTGGCTCAATAAATGAAGTATTTGTGATTTCTCTTTGTACTGCAGGACGCCTTAACAGTGAGATGTGTCTTTTGGGACTTGGGCAAAAATGGTAGGTTCCAGTCGTGACCTTTTCCAAGTCTTCAGTGCACAGGTAGAGGAAGTGGGGCGTCCCTTGTGCTGTGGCCTTGCTGATAGGACAGCTACTCTTTCCGATGCCAACAGGTGGCAGAGGAGGCTGGTCAACCAATGGCTGCTCCGTCAAAGGCCAGAGGTTGAATGAAACCATCTGTACCTGCAACCACCTAACAAGCTTTGGCGTCCTGTTGGTAATGTATCCGTGCAACGTGGCTGCAGACCCCAGGGTCTGAGGGGTAGCCGGGTGTCACACTACAGTGTCTAATCTGATGTGTGCCCTTGATAAGTCAGCAGAGGTCATGATACCGTGGCAGTTATACACCAATGAAATGACTTCTAAATGACCTGGAGGGGCATAGCTGGACATGCAAATCAAGTATTTTTCCACATTGTATTTTTAAAGTTTTCCTTTTAAATAACTAAGGACTAAGAAGTTCAGATGAGAATGGGTTATAAAAATTGCTTGCTTTGCAATGCACTTTAAACTTTTCACAAAATACTTTAACTTAAGTTATCTTACTTAATCTTCCCAACAGTCCTGAAATTTAGGTAGAATGGGGCAGTGTTATCCTCATTTTTTAAAAAAGGGATTTATTTGAAAGGCAGAGAGTGACGGGAAGACAGAGCGAGCAAATAGAAAGATCTTCCATCCACTGGTTTACTCTACAAATGGCCACAGCAGCTGGGACTGGGCCAGGTTGAAGCCAGGAGCCCATTACTCCATCCAGGTCTCCCACATGGGTGGCAGGGATCCAAGTATGAGAGCCATCATCTGCTGCTTTCTAAAGCATATTAGCAGGAAGCTAGATCAGAAGTGAAGTATCCAGGATGGAGAGGGAGAGGGAGCTGGTTCATTCCCCAAATGCCCACAATATCCAGGGCTAGTTCAGACAAAACCAAGAGCCCAGAATTACAGTTTGGGCTCCCACTCGGGTGGCAGGGACCCAGGTACTTGAGCCGTCACCTACTGCCACCTGGTATCAGGGAATGACCCCAGGACTCAAACGCAGGCACTGCACTCTGGAATGAGGGCCTCCCAAGTGGCATCTCATCCACTGTGCCAAATGCTGCAAAGTGCAAGAGAAGCAGTGCTGGCGATTCAGGTTTACCAGAGAAGCCATGAAGTATTTCCTTTAAGTGAAAAGGTGAAAGTTCATGAGTTATGACAACATCGTAGATTGAGGTTGCTAAGATCTACAGTAAGAATGAATCTTCTATCTTTGAAAGTATGAAGAAGGAAAAAATAAATGTGCCGATTGTGCCGTCATGTCTCAGCCCTATTGCCCGGTAAGTGCTAAGTTGGAAAAGGCATTAAATGACAGGGTTTAGTACAATCTGTGGTTTCCAGCAATGATGGAGGACAAGGGGGGACTATTGTAAATCATAGCTCTTATTTTAAAGTGTTTGATCATTGAAAACAATATTTTCCAGGACTTATCTCGGACATCCTTACCGCCTGCCCAGATGATGGCCCTGACGTTTATCACGTATATTGGTTGTGGCCTTTCATCAATTTTTCTGTCAGTTACTCTTGTCACCTACATAGCCTTTGAGTGAGTATCCACAACTGGAGATTAGGACTGTAGGAGCCACTGGGGTAGGACCCAGTGCTCAGCTCCACTGCTCAAGTGTATTAATCAGGCCTTTTCCTTGGCTTGCCTAATCCCCTGCACCTACCCAGTGGAGCACCTATGGGTAAAAGTTCATGGCACTTTTTGGCTTATATACTTGCTTCCTTCCACTAGTCTGTGTGCTCAATGAAGGCAGGAGTTGTGCCATAATCATCTTTATATCCCAGAATGAGGGCAAGGCTTACTTGACAATGAGTGTGAAAGCAAAGATGGACGCAGACCCTCACACTCAAGAGTTTATGATCTTAAATAGACCTCAACTCCATGTAAAGCAGAAGAGCTATGGTTGATAAAATAAATTAAGCTGCTAAATTATACTGAATCAACACCAAAGAGTAATACACTAAGTGATGTAGGGATGACAGAGGAGGAAGTTGTAAAATTTCACTTGAACTATCGCACACTAGGGTTGCTGTAGGTAACAATAATGTACTATATATTAAAAAAAGGAGATTTTGAAATGTTTAACAAAAGGATATTAACGTTAGAGGAGATAGTTTACTCTGAGTTGAACACTGCATTATGTATACATGTATTGAGACATCATGTGGTATCCCAAAAGTACGTATAATTTTTATGTGTTGGTTAAAAAATAGTTTTAGAAAAACACTGGAAAAAAGTAGACATTCATCAGGTGTGGTTTGGTAAGTCAAAGCCAGAATGCAGCATCTTCCTCTCAGCCGACTAGCAGGATCCCCCAGGCATTTCAGGGGCAAAAATTCTAACAAAACATTCTGTTGGAAAAGAAGGAAGAACAGACACGTTTATATTAACTAGATGAAAATCTATGGGTTCTGGGATTAGATTTTGGACACTGATCAGGAAATGTACAAATTTATTTTCAGTGTCCAACTTTGGGTCACGGCAGATCTTCTCGTGGACCTTTGGAAATGTTGTTAATGAGACTAAGTGACCAGAAGGCTAGCCATTACTCAGAATGACTTTCCTAGATGCAGTTTTTCACACATAAACATGTACATGTCATCAGTGAGCTGTATTTTCCTGTGCTGTTGCATTTGGGTATATTTTATCCTTTTCCATGATCTCACTTTAATTAGTGACGTAAGTTAATACGAAAATGTGGCAATATCTTGAAGATCTGAATATGGCATGCTGTTCTAGGAGAAGCAGCAGCAGTGCTTCTAGAAGGCTGGGGGGAAATGTCTAGGAACTGTTTAGAGCATGGGCCAGTGGTCATCATGGAAAGTTCCCACAGAATAGAGACACAAGCCTTCCATATGGCTGTCACGGATGATCCTGTTTAGATTTTTCTGGTTACTTCCTTTAGCTATTTATAATGCCTCCCCCATAGAGACGTGCATACTTAAAATGTACGAATATAGATGTTTACCAAAGAATAAAAATAAATTGCTCAGGACTCAGACAGCTTGACGAATATACTCATAGCGGGCTTGGCAGAAGGGCATGCAAATCCTTTTCTTGTCCTTTCCTTTTAGGAAGATCCGGAGGGACTATCCTTCCAAAATCCTCATCCAGCTGTGTGCCGCTCTGCTCCTGCTAAACCTGGTGTTCCTCTTGGACTCGTGGGTCGCTCTGTACAACACTCGAGGCTTCTGCATCTCAGTGGCTGGTTTTCTTCATTATTTTCTCTTGGTCTCATTCACATGGATGGGCCTGGAAGCATTCCATATGTACCTGGCCCTTGTCAAAGTGTTTAATACCTACATCCGAAAATACATCCTTAAATTCTGCATCATCGGTTGGGGTATGTAGAAGTTTGCTTGTACAATGCCTTTGCTTTCTCTGCTTTTTCTTCAGCGTTTTGATTTTTTAATCAGGTAGAAAGAATGAAGCAGATGACACTTGGCAAGTTTCAAAAACAGCCTTATGCTTATACAGTACGCTGCCCAGAGAGCAACCTGGGCTGCTCTGGAATGCATTTCCTCAGGATTTGTTCTGACTGTAGAACTCCTAGAGGTTGGGCTATGAATTCTTTGTATCTCCAGCCTAGAGTTGGGTCTGCCACAGAAGGTGCTCGGTACATTTAGAAAGTTAGCATGGTGGCCATGAGGCCAAGCTTTCGGTGCCTGAACTCCGAGCCGGCCTCACCGTTTTGTACTTCCCAGACACCAGACACGTGTGCGACGACGGTATAGGTAGATTGTGATCTCTGACTCTTTTTCTCCCTCTCACCACCTTTGGCTGTTAGAGCTATGCGTGACCCATGTTTTTCCATCTTCCAGGGTTACCAGCTGTGGTTGTGACCATTGTCCTGACTATATCTCCAGATAACTATGGGCTTGGATCCTATGGGAAATTCCCCAATGGGTCACCTGATGACTTGTGAGTATAAAGCCCCCCAAAGGAATGCCAAGTAGACTAAAAAATGAAATTCTCCCAGAAAATGGATCATCCAATCAGCATATTGACTCTTGCTTTCATCAGATCCGACAATATTTAATCACAGCCTTCCCCATTATATGTAATGACATAAGCTCATTGGAAATAGCAAGCTGCTGTTTAAGTAATGATAGGAGGCACATTTTGAAAAACAATGACTTAAGAGGTACTATTTCAAAAATATCTGTGTTAGCCTCTGATAAAATGAAATGCCAGTTACATTATACTGATAAAGACTCACGGAGCAGAATCACTAGGATTTACAAGGGTAAAACCCTGGACACTTCAGTGTTTAATACTTTAAATCAGCATATGTCCTAAAATAAATTCTTAAGGTTCTTCTCCCCAGAGTTATAGATGGTTGTGAACAACAGCAGTTTTTAAATGTTTCTCCTGTGCTTGTAGAAGAGGTTTCCATAAAGTGTTATAGATTCATTGTGCCATTTTGAAATTCACTTCATCAGTGTAATGTGCTCTCCCCTGTTTTTCTCCACCCCCCGCCCCATGCCAGTTGCTGGATCAACAGCAATGTAGTATTCTATATTACGGTTGTGGGATATTTCTGTGTGGTATTTTTGCTGAACCTCAGCATGTTCATCGTCGTCCTGGTTCAGCTCTGTCGAATTAAAAGGAAGAAGCAGCTGGGAGCCCAGCGCAAAACCAGCATCCAAGACCTCAGGAGTATCGCTGGCCTTACGTTTCTACTGGGAATTACTTGGGGTTTTGCCTTCTTTGCCTGGGGACCAGTTAACGTTGCCTTCATGTATCTCTTTGCCATCTTTAACACTTTACAAGGTAAGCTCTACAGCTTCATTTTTTAAAAATTTATTTGAAAGTCAGAGCTACAGAGATAGGAGGAGAGGCAGAGAGAGATGTCTCCCATCCACTGGTTCACTCCCCAGTTGGCCACAATGGCCGGAGCTGCACCGATCTGAAGCCAGCAGCCAGGAGCTTCCTCCAGGTCTCCCATGTGGGTGCAGGGGCCCAAGGACTGGGCCATCTTCTACTGCTTTCCCAGGCCATAGCAGAGAGCTGGATTGGAAGTGGAGCAGCTAGGACTAGAACCAGCACCCATATGGGATGCTAGCACTGCAGGCCAGGGTTTTAACCCGCTGCACCACAGCACCGGCCCCAAATTATTTTTAAGGATTTTAAGAAAAGATGTTTGCCAGCAATAGCATATAAAAAGTAACAGATAAGTATATGTATGTATGCCCAAATTTCACTAATCATTAACATGAAAGCTAATTGCCCTCACACATGTTTAATATGGAAACAACCTATTTCTCTTTTCTCTGGAATATCTTATTTGGATATGAATGAATAGAAAGAAAAGGGAATAAAAGCCCTATTCACATGGCTGGCTTTGAGGTTAAATAAAGAGATGGGTGGGCATTATGACAACAGTTAGGATGCCCCTGGGGTCGCCTGCATCCCATATCAGAACACCTGGGCTCAAGGTCGGCTCAGCTTCCCATTCCGTTTTCCCGCTAACATGTCCCTTGAGAGGTGGCAGATGGTGACTCTAGTACTTGGCTCCCTGCCATCCACATAGGAGACTCAGATCGACTTCTGGGCTCCTGGCTTTGGCTTGGCCCTGCCCTAGCTGTTATGAGCATTTGTGGAATGAACCAGAAAATGGGAAGTCGCTGTCTCCGTCTCTCTCAAATAAAAGGTTAAAATTAAATATATGTTTAAGAAGACATGTGTATAGAGTGTGCTTTTGGTGGTGGGTATCCCCACTTTGATGTCCGATTTACATTGTTTCTTCCCTAATACAACTGAGGCGGCCTCCCAAGGTGGCAAATGCTCACAGGTGTGCAACATTGAGCGAGTCTTCAGGATGGGCACATGTACCCTACTAGATGCAAACCCAGCATTTTTAAATAACGCTTTTCAAAGTAGATTGACTGGGGCTGGGGAAAGAGTTCCAAAAAATGTAATGTACAGGGTTGAAATTGACATTGAGAATCAATGATTGTTTACAGCCCTTGTCTCTACTGCTGAGAAACAGTTTCTTCTTTTACTGTTTTTTGAACTCCTAGTGAACAGTTAATCTTAGGAGTATAAGTAAACTGAAAATAGATCATTGTAAAAATTGGGAGGGAATAAGAGGAAGGGGGAAGAAGGGTGAAATGTGGGAAGTATCACTATGTTCCTAAATCTGTATATGTGTAATACATGAAATTTATTCACCCTAAAAATTCAAAATAAGATGAAAAAGGTAGAATTATTATTCCTTTTTATTCTTTATTTTACCAAGAGTAAAAATAAAAGGTATACCCCTGCCCCCATGCCTTTCTCTAGCAAGCTTTCCTGGGATTTTGGATGTTTTAGTCACTTGCAAAATTTCACTCTGCCCATGGCTGCAAGATTTTTTTCTTCTATGCAAAGTAAGTTCCTGACATCCAGGTCTTCTGTGGAGTTCATTCTGTTCTGGCTTGCTTTTCCCTCGCCCTTAGGATTTTTCATATTCCTCTTCTACTGTGTAGCCAAAGAGAATGTCAGGAAGCAATGGAGGCGGTACCTTTGTTGTGGCAAGTTACGACTGGCTGAAAACTCAGGTAACCATTGACCTTACTTTTTCTCCTACATCTTGAGAGAAAGACTGTGTACATGAAGATCCAAAGCAGTCCTTAGCAAAGGGCCATTCCATCAGGAAATCAGTGGGTGCAATCCACTCAAGGGAAAATAGCGATTGGGAACATGAGCAGAAAAGACCGAATGGATTAAAAAGAAATCATTCATATACATCTGTTTCTTGGTGGAAGCAACAGTGAAAGTGTTAGAATTTCCCACCGAGCTCATGTCTTTCAGTTCCCAAAGTAATTTTTAATATTTAAGGTTCACAACCTTTTAATGCACGACTTCACCCTTTCTCTATGGGTCCTAGTGGTCAGTTGTTTTATTTGTTAGCAGGCTAACCTTCCTAATCAAGCTTTCGCGTCTGAATGTACTTGATTTGGGTATAGCATATGTTTGATCATTTTGAAATTACTTTCACATACGCCCTGTTGGGTAGTCGAGCAGATGGGTCATTATTAAGGAAAGAGAAATGAAGTACTGTTTGAAGAGCTAGATTTCTTCTGCCTGCAAAGCAGCCACAAAGACCACGCAGCAGTGCTTACAGAAAATGACAGTACCTAGAGAGGAGTCATTGCAACGGACTTAGGAACGATTAAGCAACACAACACAGTTTGTGTTCTCATGAAGGCAGTGTGAGGCTTTGAACTGGCCAACACAGCGAGTGTTACAGACACAACCCAGTCAGCTTGGCTTTTCGTTCCAAAAAGGAGGTGGCTTCCCATGAGGCAGTCACGTGCAGGACAAATGCATATAGTCTAGATGGAAATGCTTTTAGCACGTCAACTTGTGAAATGCGAGGTGTCTGAGGTCTGGTAGTGAGAGGTCAGGTGCTTAGGACTGTTACACTGTGACCTGTCTCTTGCATTGGAGCTTCAACATACTGCTGTTTTTCTGTAATGCTTATTCTGCTATAGACTGGAGTAAAACTGCTACTAATGGTTTAAAGAAGCAGACTGTAAACCAAGGAGTATCCAGCTCTTCAAATTCCTTACAGTCAAACAGTAACTCCACTAACTCCACCACACTGCTAGTGAATAATGATTGCTCAGTACACGCAAGCGGGAATGGTATGTATGTCTCCATATAGTATTTAGCAAGCTAGTGTTTCTTTTTGAAAGTAGTCTTATCCTTTAATGGCATCTTTGCTAAGCAATGGACTAATTACATATATGACTAGTGTGTCAAAATGTGGTTCCCTGATAAGAGAAAGTTTATTAATTAAATTTGTTTTAGAGCAAAAACTGAAGCAACTAATTTTTTTTGAGATTTAGTTTTTCATAATGGGAATTGATTATGACCTAAAAGTTTTAATGGTTTAAATCCTAATTTAAGTGTTGCCCAAGGACTTTAGTACTGTGCTATTTCTATGAGAGCAGTACCTAAAAGAGTCAATAAGACTACACTGATTTTTGTTATATCTATAGTCATATGTAAACCTTGCTATTTTTCACTTTTCACATTAGTTAAGTCTTTCCCAGAATGCAGCTGCTTTGTGACAGCACCCAAACCCCATGAATATATCAAATACCGAAAGATTAGTGACCAGTATTGTGATCGCGTACGTCACTAATACATGAACACGTTATCGCTGCTGTGCCTCCTTCACTCATTAATTCTGACATTTCTAGCTAAAACTTCTATTGTATTTTCTTTCATTCATAAGAATGGGCTGTTCGTTACTCATAAAAGCTTATCTATTTTTACCTTCTTTGGCTTCTTAATATATCTTTTGCATTTTTATAAAACCTTAAGTTCTGCCAGTATACTTTCTCCTTCCATGGAGAATTTACCTTTATCCACTGTTTTAGGCTAGTGGTTCTTTTCATGCCTGATTCGAAATTTGTCAGAAGGTTCATACATCTACAAAATAGTTTTCCAATCTCCAAAAGCTGAGAGGTCCTGTTGGTCTGTCTAGAGACTTTTAAAATACACTAGGATGCCTCAAACTGAGATTTCTCAGCCTCAGGCACAACTGACACTTGGGGCTGGTTACTTCTCTGTTGTGGAGTCAAAGGATATACAGCAGCACCCTTGGCCTCTGCCCGTTAGAGCCAATAGCACCCTACCCCTAGCTTTGACAACCAAAAATGTCACCAGATACTGCCAGTTGACCCCGGGGCAGGGGGAGGCAAAATGAAGTCCACGATTGCTTCTGGTTGAGAACCACTGCTGGAAAAAAAAAAAAAAAACAGCTGCCACGTGGCCTTAGCTCTTTACCATCAATACCAGAAGGCTCTGGGGCTCCATGCCAAATAGCTACATCATGGGTGACTCAGTGTAGGTCAACATAGTGGCGGGTGTGGGAATCAAGGTGGGTTCATAAGTTAGTCTGAGAAAGCAATTTGAAAGCAGAGAAATCAAAGGAGTGTACAGGGTCCATCAAGAGGCCTTCAAATCACAGCATGTATTTAGGGCTCCAAATCCATGTACCAGATTTTCCATATTCTCAAAAGAACTCAAAGATGAAACCTCACTGGCTTAGCCTCACCAATGTGTTGTCATCTTCTGCAGAGTCAGATCGGACAGAAACACACATTTGCCACAGCTATTTTTGGTGCCTGCCAGTAAGGGTGAAGGTATTTTCAGGCTACATGCTATGCAGATCAGATGAACATCCCTGGGTCCCTAGTCCTCCCACCAGGATCTAGGATGGATGGGGAAGGGAGTTGACAATTTCAAAAAGCTGACCGTGGACTGGTTTATTCTACCAGGACAAAGTATTCCTCTACCAAAATGTCCTCAGACCAAAATGCCTAAATCAGAACAGCTGCCTGAGCCAGTCACCATGGCCTATTTGAGCGGTGGCACAGGTAGAACTGCATTAACCATGTCCATCACCGAGTTGGCATGAATGTGACATACTTCAGTTATGAGCTGCCTTAGAGGGCTTGCATAAGCAGCCATGTCATCACGTACACAGGGCCACAGAGTTTGGAAGCAACATCCCATGTTGACTCCATCACTTCTGAGCTGTGTAACCTTGGGCACAGCAAGGTTTGTGCAACAGTTTCATCATCTGTGAAATGGATATAATTCTACCCATCCAGTAGGGTTAGAAACAAGATGGCAATTATAAAGTGCTCTTCATTATTGTTATTATTGTGTCACCAACAAATGAGATTATTCAGCTTTCTGTACTGTCTCCGAACAGAGTATGGGACCAAGTAGCTAGAGGATCTCAGCAGCTGTATTCCCCTATGTTCAGGGATGAAGGAGGCCCTGGTTTAAACCGCATTTGCCCTAGAAGGCCTCCTGCTCCCTGGCCCTGGCGTCTTAGGGTGCAATTGGTGGTTTCTTCTTGGGAAGCAGCCCTACCCTGATTTAATCAGCAAGGCTGCTTTAATCTACAACAGAAATGATCTCTCTCACCATGAATGTTGGAGCTGGTTGCTCTGGGTTTCTCTGGTATCAAGTTTCATTTTACAGAAATTTTAGGGAACAAAGAATTTTCTAAGGGTATAGATGGGGATCTCTTAACTAACTTCTGGGGACACCAAGAAATTACTTTCGGTTATTTAATACATTTGCTACCACTTGTAATCAATATATGTCCAACCAGAGTTAGAAAATAACCTTTTGAAATATATTACTTCTCCCATCCAAGTACTAACCAGGCCCGACTCTGCTTAGCTTCCAAGATCAGACAAGATGGGACGCGTTCAGGGTGACTTTGTTTCATAGTTTGATCATTTTGCTAAAAAAATAAAACTGCAACAGAATCAGTCTCCAATTTTTTGTGCTTATTTTGAGTGACCTTATGGAATAAAAATAAACATGAATATATATCATGCTTTTAAAAGATTTTTTGTACATATTTAAGATTAAAGTGATGTCTGTTTAATGCTTTCTGGATACTTCATGACACCAACTTTGTTTTTCCTTACGTAGGGAATGCATCAACAGAGAAGAATGGGGTTTCTTTCAGTGTTCAGAATGGAGACGTGTGCCTTCATGATTTCACGGGGAAACAGCACACATTTAATGAGAAAGATGATTCCTGCAATGGAAAAAGCCGTATGACTCTCAGAAGGACTTCAAAGCGAGGAAGCTTACCCTTTGTCGAGCAAATGTGATTTCTTTCTCAAAGCGTGAAGCTTGACAGTGTGAAATGCCCAATTTTTACCTTTTACACAATGTGAGATTATGAAAATCGACTCGTTTTATACTCAGCAACTTCTGGAGGAACATAAGCTAATTGAGAGTAATGGTTACTATCGGAAGAGCAAAGAATCAAGACATGACCATAGTTTTTAGACATTTGTGATTTGGTTTCTTAGCCATTTTAAAAGAAGATTGGTTTTAAACAACATACTAAAAATAAGACCTCCCCCCCTCAAAAAATAGTTAGCCTCTGTAACATATGGGCTGGAAATTGTCTTTGATAACATATAAAGCAACTGTTGACTTCAGCCTGTTGGTGAGTGTAGTTCTGCATGCCTTTGTTGTATATAAGCTAAATTCTAGTGGACCACATGTCAAAAATCTTTTTTTTTTTGTATTTATTTTCTGCTAAGTTTATTCCTTCATAGAATTGTGGTTGTTTTGTCTAATGTGATAATTCAGTGAACCAAAAATCTCCTTTTGGAGACTATATGGGATGTGAAATATAGAAACTTCACTGAAATAGAGAATGATGATGCCAGCCAGACTGGAAAATGTAAGCAAATAGCGCCACAATGAGCTTATACAGTGCCTTGGAGCAAGTTAGAAAAAGGGGCCTCCACAGGACAGGCACAACCTTGTTTGGCAAACTCCACTCATTCTTTTGGTTGCATCTTCATGCAATCTTTACAGCCATACCTGGCATCCGATACCAATATCCTACGCGCAGACTCCAGCCCTAATTGCCAGAGTGTACAGTCTGCACTACGGTCTTTAGCTTAATACCTTGGCTGCCGAGAAGGATGGAACTGTAATCTAGATCATATGTCAGCAACGCAGTGACCGTGCAGGAGATATGCACACTGCCACTTCTCACGTCCCCAGAGCCTTTCAGAAGAGAGGAGTAGAACAGGATTACTTTAAGAGATCTATAGAAGGGGAAAAAAGAACGTTGCTGTTCTTTAAAAGGCACATTGTTGATTATTATGACTGGTCCACCCTGGCACAACCAGATTTATGATTACTTTTAAAAATGTTTCAAGCCTTGAAGAGTGTATAGTGGCAAGGGGGAGCAGCTACTGGGAACAGTCAACTATTCTGCAATGCTGTTGTTGCTGTATGTATCAAACCCTGATTGCTCCTACTCATATAGAGCCTATCTTGATTCCCCCCATACCTGCTCAAGCAGTGCCTCAAGTATGTCCGTCTTAAGAACATTTCAGAACCCTTTAGTTCTTTCACTAAGCCTCCCTTGCATACATTTCCAGTGAATGCTGTATTCCAGACTAACCATACTAATAATATAATAGCTTTCTGTGAATGCCGATTTGTCTTTACAATATTTTTGATTTATTGATTTATTTAATTTCCTTGTATTTATGTTACAATCGACAAAAGTGTTAAAATCGACAGAAATGTTAAAATCGACAAAATGTTAAAAATCAAAAATGTTAAAAAATCAACAAAATAAATTTACAGTTAAGTCTTTTGAAGTTTGGTAATGTTCTCAGAGAGAGGCCATTTACGATTACTTTCCCTGGTGGGGTGGCATGAAAGTGGTAGGATGTGCCTTATGAAGACAAATACAATAGTAATATCTTTGGGGAGATAGAAAGCAACGCTATAACAAATTAGAGTAAAGGTTGTTCTCCTTCAAGATCAATTTCTGTGCCTTTTTCCATTTTCCCAGTAGTCTTTCAAGATTGCCTCTAACACATTGCATTGGGCTGTAGGCAGTATACCAGATCGGATCCAGATCTGTTCCACATGTCTGCTTCCTCAGCATCCAACTGTCGGATTTCAGGAAAGTTAGGACAGGATTTGGGGGTTTGAGATTGCTGGTAAGCACATGAGAGCCACAAGTGGGAGAAACTGGCTTCACCCCCCTCAAGAGGTGTCTGAGCAATCTCCTTCCAAAATCCTCAGCTCCCAAAAAAGATACTAAGTTGACAAGGAATGTGATGATACACTCTGGTTTCTACATCTTACCTCCCCAAAATTAATCTCCTGAATCAGATTATGTAACCAAAGGGTTCACAATGTCCAATGCATTTTAAAACATGCTGCCCTTATTTTTCCCATTGTATTTTGGGTCTGGACCATGGTCCTTAAGCCAAGTTTTCTTGTTGACTTTTTTAAATTTGTGCTTATTTGAGAGGCAGAGACAAGAAGAGACCGCTCCCATTTACTGGTTCACTCCCCAAATGCCCGTAACATCTGGTAGTGGGCTGGGCTGAAGCAGGAAGCTGGGGACTAGATCCAGGTCTCCCACATGGGTAGCAGGAATCCAACTATTTGGGCCATCACCATTGCCTCCCTGGGTCTGCATAAGTAGGGAAACTTTGTTTAACTTCAGACAGAAATGGGGCAGGGCAGAGAGAATGCTCTTAAGAAGCATCCACAATCTGAGACTATTGCAAGGGGACAGAAAGACAAGGCTATCAGGAAGCAAAGACGAGCAGAGCAGAGGCCAGCATGTGAGAAGCATTTCCCCAGAACACTGGAGAGATTTACTGGAAACACATGCGATCATTAACCTCGTACAGGAATTCTGTTGACTTTAATTTTAATGATCATGATTATTAGTCCCTTCAAAACCGATGAACAACTTCACTTGGGACACTGGGGTGTGTCTAACAAAGTCACCTAGGAGGCAGGTCAGTCGAAGTCCAGTTTGATGAAGACCTAGTGACCAATTCACCGAGTGAACTTGTAGGGTGCCATTTTGTCTCCATAACAGCATTTTAAAGACTGTTCAGTTTGTCTCTGCCTCAGCTCCTCACTGCTGCTGTTGGAATCTGACAGGAAAAAGGAAAGACCAAGTGTGCATAAGAACATAATCTTGAATGTGAAGAGTTCTTATCAGTGTATTCTTTTCCTTTCATGTCAGTCTCAAGTACAACATCAAGAAGTCGGAGCAGACAAAAATTGAACATTCTTCCAGAATATATTCTCGTATTTACTAGATACACATATTTCTTACTATGAAGAAATCTTACGTTCCCTAGCGTTTACTCTTTCCCTCTCAATCTTAAACTAGTTACAGGAAGCTGGAGCAGAGACAAATTCAACACTTTTTTTTTTTGACAGGCAGAGTTAGACAGCAAGAGAGAGAGAGACAGAGAGAAAGGTCTTCCTTCCATTGGTTCACCCCCCAGATGGCTGCTATGGCCAGCGCGCTGTGCCGATCCAAAGCCAGGAGCCAGGCACTTCCTCCTGGTCTCCCATGCGGGTGCAGGGCCCAAGGACTTGGGCCATCCTTCATTGCCTTCCCGGGTCACAGCAGAGAGCTGGACTGGAAGAGGAGCAACCGGGACAGAACTGGCGCCCCAACCGGGACTAGAACCCAGGGTGCCAGTGCCGCAGGCAGAGGATTAGCCAAGTGAGCTGCGGCACCGGCCCAAATTCAACATTCTTTACAACTTTATGATGAAAAAATTATCTCCAGTGAGTTAAAATAAATTGTCATAGAAATAGCTACATTTAATGAATTGGCCATTTTCAGTTAATTCAGAATTGACCTTCTCTAGATCGAAAAATGGAGTGCTTTTCTTTAAAGATCAGAACTTTGAGAAAAGCATTGATGTCCACCTTGGGCACAGACACGTGGCTCTCTGGAAACTGTCTTAGAGGCCCCTGTGGCAGGATGGACAGCTCCTCTTGTTGGGGTCAGACAGGCATACATGGTGGTACACCAAGGTGTAATTCTGGGTTTTCATCTTTATGAAGATCATGAATATGCTTCAGAAGCAAATAATGTTTCCGATCATATACTATATCTTATCCTTGACAAATATTTGAGCAATGACTTGGAGACAGGTTTCTATTGGGTGATAGCCAGAGAAAGGAGATGGATATGGACACCAAGATGTGGAGGTTTTGTATCTCAAGGATATGAAGATATAAGACTGATTATTATATAGCATACATAGCTTACTAGTCCAAGAACTACTAAAACTCATTTGGAATTTAAAAGCTAAAAAGTAGTAGCCTTCCTTCTTGATCTTAATCTCAGAATTTTAAGCTTATTGAAAACTACAGCTTATGATAATGTTCATTAAAGCCTGGACCAAAACCTAAGGAAGTTAACTGGCTATGCACCAAAATCTGTAGCAGAATTAGACCAAGAAAAGGACAATGTCTTTATACTAGGCAGAAGTTCCGGGTAATGTGCATCAGTTATTGCCCTCATGGCTGCAAAATGGACTCCTGGAGCAGCATCCAGATGTGATTTTTTAAAAGATCCTAATAAAAGGAATCAAGCTTTGAGATGACGAATGCATGAAAATTCTAGGAGTACATACAGCTTTAGATTCCAAAAGGGATCAAGTGATAATTTAACATTTAGTTCTATTTACCCCCTAGACCATAGCAAATTTTTCATGGAGATACATACATGGGTTGTTCATAAAATATTAAGAAATCAAGAAGCGTATGAGCTGATAATGGATTTGTTGCTTCGAGTGACAGATTGAAGTCATATTTATGTTCCAGAATATCTAACATGAACTTGGTCAAGGACCAAACATAGGGATCCCAGATGAGCAGAACTGATTTTTATTCATTCAGTCAACATTAATTGAGCTTCAACCATATGCTCAACACCGTACTGGTCATAGGAGACACCAAAGACTATTTGAATGAGTAACTTAGAATCAAGTTAGAAAAGCATGCTTTATCCATATGGGAAAGCATAACAGTTATTGCCCAATGATGATGAAAGCAGCTACAACTTAAGTACATTTCTACTAGCCAGCCATGTGCTCAGGGCTTTAAATTCATCTTTAGCCCCATTTTACAGATGAGAATATTGAAGTCCAAACAGTGAAACACCATGCCAAAGTCACAGCACTTTTAAATGGCAGAACTGAAATTTGAACCGACTGCAAGTCCAAAGTTTTTACTAAAGAAAGTGCTATAGGAATTTAGGGAATGGGGAGAGTTAACAGGGAAAAGTCACACTGATCCTTAAGGGAGCGATTTGCTTCAGGTAGTTGAGAAGGAAGGGCTGAATGGGTCAAGTATACAGAAACTGCTTGCAAACTAGCCAACGGCCAGCAGAAACTATTACGTGAATCTAGTTGTCCAGTAGAATTCTTAAGTGGGGCAGATTGCGGTGGACAATGAATAACAGGCCAAAGACTCAACTGTAGGTCATCAGCAGCCACGAGAAATGAACCAATAGCATGTGTCAAACTGTAGACCTATAGGTGGTAAACTGAAAGCCTAGCTCAGGAGCAGCACTCAGGTGGGTAGCTGGGGGAGCCCTCCAGTTTTCCCTCTTTCCCTTCCAGGCTGGGTCCCCTTACCAGGGTTCCCCGCGGCAGTAGAGTTAGAGATGTGGCCAGGGCACCCAGGTGGACACAGCGAGAGGGCCCGATTCTCCAGCATCGGCTGGGGTGCCAGCTAGTTGAAGAACAAAGGGGCTCAGGCAGATGAGCTGGTTCCCACCCGGAGCCAGGCTCTCCGCGGCTCCTGCGGGCCGCCCCTTTTTTCCTTCCCCTCAGACCCGGCTCCAAGGGTTCCGCTCTGCGGTGGAGGCGGGGCTGCGAACTCGTCACAGGGTAGGGGGGGCGCCCTGGTGAGGTGCCTTCCTTCCCCTTGCCCCTCAGGCCCCGCTCCAAGGGTTGGGCTCTGTGGTGGAGGCGGCGCTGAGGGCAGGGCCGTGAGCTCGTCACAGCGTAGGGGCGGGGCTTCTAGCTGGGTTCCTTTCTTACCGTTGCCCCTCGGGCCGGCCTCCGAGGACGGGGCTCCGCGGTGGGGGCAGGCCCAGAGCACCCAGCTGGCCGCGGCCGAAGACCTGCTTCTCTGGCCTTTGCTAGGGCTGGCAGCCAGCTGCGGAGTGAAGGGGCTTAAGGAAGCAACTTCGTTCCCACTCTGAGCTAGATTCGACACTGTTCCCACAGGCTGCCCCTTTTTACATCCCCCTCAGGCTGCTACTTGGAGGGTTCCACCCTGCGGAGGGGAAGGGGCGGGGCCGAGTCCGGCCTGGGTGGGCTCCCGGGCGGCCCAGGTCGGCCAGCTTTTCTCCTGCCGAGGGCCCTCCTCCCGACCACCGAAGGACAAAAGAGGCCCAGGAGAGGCATCCTCACCCCTCGCCCGGAACCTAGGTCCTCGCTTATTCCGGGGCCACTCAGGACTTGCGAGAGCGTGGCAGGTCTGGCTAAGGCGGAGCCACCATAGCGCCAGCCCCCATCTCCGCCCCCGCGCCTCCCAGCGGAGCCAAACTCTGGTTGGCTTGCTTTCCAATCACGCTTTGGCTCTATGGTTTTGAAAAGTCCTGGCCTCCTCCCGCCCTGCCCCATCGCTAGAACTGACAGAGCCTCAGCGTTCGGGGATCAGGCCCGCTCGGAGGCTGCAGACTAAGATCGGGCGTCCGGGAGATGCGGAGCAGGAGCAATTCCGGGGTCCGCTTGGATGGGTACGCGCGGCTGGTGCAGCAAACCATCCTGTGTTACCAGGTAAGAAGGGACCATCCGCCCCACGGGAAGAGCCAGTCCTGTCCTCTCGCGTCACTCATTTTCCCCAGGCCTCTTCTGTCCCCTCTCCTGACCTGGGACCTTGCAGTGAAGCAATTCCCTATGTGAATCCAGTCTTTGCTAGCCAGTGGTTATCTCCCCACTACCACCCCATTTGTCTGTACAAGTCAGGAGATCCAGCGGCTGCTTCGGCTACTTTTCTTAGAGCTCTTTGACCATTGTTTACGATTAAAGACAGGAGCCCCTTCTGGGACTTGTGTACCCAACATGTCTTTGTGTTGAGTGTGCTCCTTTTCAATGAGAAGTGTGTGCAGATTGGACAGAGTACACTAAATGAGGACAGGAGTGAAGGAGCTCCAGAGGTTTGTAGCCAGTTCTGAGGTGTAGGCCAGCTGCTACTGTCCCTCCCACGAGCTATCATGTTAGCAACCCACCTGTGAGGGCCTTGGGGCCTACGCAAGAGGTTGTTTTACAGATAAGAAAACCGCAGGACTAGCAAGGTTACTGGATGCAGCAGAGTCAGGCCCAAAAGCATGTCATCTGTTCCCAAGTTCCAGGGGTCCTGTGAAGCTACCCATGTGGTCTCTGAAATAGGAATATGCCTACTGTGCTTTGTTTTATTGGTCCAAAGCTATGCGTGGGTCCCTCTTGTAGGACCACTGAACTATTTTTATTCCTAGTGAAGACAGGGGTTGTGTTGCTTGCCTTCAATCAACAGAAACTATTTATAGGGCCTTCAGAGTCAAAGAAGGGAGTGGTATTTGGTGGTTAGAGGCCCAGCCTGCAAGTGGGGAGCCGTGGTACCCCCAAGCTGCTGACTTTTTCTTTCTTAGCCGATTTCTCAGCCTTGGTCCTTCCCTCAGGAAATAATTTTTTTTTATTTGACAGGTAGAGTTAGACAGTGAGAGAGACAGTTGGTTCACTCCCCTAATGGCCACTATGGCCGACACACTCCACCGATCCAAAGCCAGGAGCCAGGTGCCTCCTCCTGGTCTCCCATGGGGTGCAGGGCCCAAGCCTTTGGGCCATCCTCCACTGCCTTCCCGAGCCACAGCAGAGAGCTGGGCTGGAAGAGGAGGAACCAGGACAGGAGCAGCGCCCCAACTGGGACTAGAATTCGGTTGTCAGTGCCGCAGGTGGAGGATTAGCCAAGTGAGCCATGGCGCCGGCCCTCTCAGGGAATATTTATTGTGCACCTGCTACATGCAGGGGACTCTTGAAAAGTGCTCGGCTTCCAAAGAATGAAGCATTGTAGAGCAGTGACATTTGTGCCTAAGGTAACTAAAAGCTTTTAAAAAAGATTATTTATTTGAAAGAATTAGAACAAGAGGCAGAGAGAGAGGTCTTCCATCTGCTGATAAACTCCCCAGCTGGCCACAATGGCCAGAGATGCACCGATCTGAAGCCAAGAGCCTCTTCTGGGTCTCCCACATAGGTGCAGGGGCCCAAGGACCTGGGCCATCTTCTACTGCTTTCCCAGGCCATAAGCAGAGAACCGGATCAGAAGTGGAGCAGCCGGGACTCAAACCAGCACCCAATATGGGATGCCGGCACTGAGGCGGTGGCTTTACACCATGCCACAGCACTGGCCCCAAGAGAGTTTCACATTAATTCATTTCACCTCTTGCCAAACAAGCTTGCTGCAAACTTTGAGAACGTTCTCAGTTTTCAGAGCCTGCATGGCTTTTTGGCTCATACATGGAGGGCTGTGGTCCTTATTTGGGGAGCTTGAAGAAAGTACTCCTAACCTAGTTTGATGGGGTGGGAGAGGGATCTTCGAAGAGAGGATATTCAAGTTGAGAGCTAAAGGAGGAGGAAGCAAAGGATGGTTATTTTGTCCCTTTCTTCTTGAAATTTTATAATGCCATCTATTACATGTTTTAAAAATCCAGGTTGCAAGGTCTTTCTCTTAATTTCTATGATGGCGGCGGGGGGGCTGGGGGGGGGGGGGAGGAGGCTGTGAGGAGAACTGATGAATCCCGATTCTTCTCAGTCCTAGACCCGAGTTTGAATTCCAAGCTCTGCCTTAAAGGATTTTACTCATTCTGTCTGAATCTGTGCCCTCATCTGAAAATGGGGGTTAGAACAGCTATTTCCATTGAGTTACTATCTAGAAAAAAATTAGTGTCCAATACATCACTTAGCAACTGGTGGGCAATGAGGAAGTAGTGGGTTCTCTTGATGGTATTATGACCTTAATATAGGCCACGTGTTAGTACCCAGCCCTAGTGGTTCTCTCACACGTGACAAATCTGACCCACAATGCTCCCCTTTCCCAAAGTCCTTGATACATTTTCTGGTCCCAGAATATAACAGCGTCTCCCTAAGTACAGATATCTCATCAGTTCCGTTCTTTTGTATCAGATAGAGCTCCAGGCATATGAAAGGTTCCCTTAATTCCTTGTTGATGAAATACTTCCTGCAGACTCTGAGCTGTCCAAGTGACCCAGCTATTGGTCCAGGCATGCCTTCCCTCAGGAGCAAAAGAACTGGGTTGGACTTTTGTCCCAAACATTTTAATGATTAAAGTTGTCTGAGCCTTCAGTTGTATTTATTTTGGGGGTAGAGGTGACAAGCCCTCGTGTTTATCCTTTTTCTCTTCCTAGCTGCATTGTCGAGCTCTGCTGGTTAACCCCAACAGCACGACAGCGCTGAGAAGTCCCGTGAGTCTGCAAGTGCAGAGTTGTACGCCTTCTCACCCAGCCCTGCCCCAACAAGTATTCCCCACACGTAGAGAACTCCAACCCGTGCAGGGCTGATCTTCAGCAGCTCACCTACTCACACTGTACAAGTGAATGGGCAGTTCTGTTATGTATATTTTACCACACTAAAAAAATGAGCTAGACCAGTGGTTTCTAAAATTTACTGTCCTATCTTCGCATCTTCTGGAGATATGTACAGATGATTAAGGTGTTTTTCAACCTCAGCTGGTAGATGGGAACCCTTTAGATTTGCTTTCTAAATTGAGGTAACTTGAGGTATTTGAGATAATTTGTTCCACTTGTTAAATTCTGTTATATCTGTCAACCTAATCACCATTCTTCTATCAGAGGTAATAGTTTCTATCAGCTAACATGTCAACCATGTTTCCTGCATCTTTGAAAGAGAAGAACTTTGCCCACTAGTTATTTGCCATATACACTTGCTACTAAATGTTATTTGAGTCTTTAGGGCAAAGCAGAAAAAGAGCTATGTTTGTAAGTCTCCTGTGAATTTTGTAAATATACACTCTGGAAAATATTGTCAAAAATTCGTTAAAAAATAGATTTCTAGATTATTTTGGCCCAGGTAAGAAATACTCACTTGGTACGTTTCTTCAATAGCAGCTCTGAATGAAGATGCATTACTAAAGTATCATGTATGAAGTAGTGATAAGAGAATATGGATCAGAGGAAAAAAACAGGCATGGGTATTTGGCCCAGTAGTTAGGACACTAGTTACTCTGCAGGCATCCACATCAGAGTGTCTGGTTGATACCTGCCTCCAACTCCTGACTCCGGTTTCCTGCCAATGTGGACTCTGGGAGGCAGTGGTGATGGCTCAAGTAATTGGGTTCCTGCCATCCACAGGGGAGATCTGGATTCCCAACTTCTGGCTCCTACCCTGGCTATTGCAGGCTGTTGGGGAGTAAACCAGCAGAAGGGGGAATGTTCGCTCTCAAATATTTAAGAAGTAAACACTGCTTTGATTATTTCAACCGCAGATTATTTGGTACAATAAAGCAAATTATTAAGTGATCAGGACAGTAACACTCTACTATCTGGTGGCAATGAAATTTAAAATAAAAATGGAATAAATAAAACGAAGTACAGAACAAATAGTAACAGCAATGAAGAACAATTTAGGACAGGGTTAAAAAGAATGTAAGTACTGGAAAATAATATGGCAGAAGAATGGGAGGAGACTGGAGTTAAAGCATTCTATCAACATTAAGGAGGAGGATAGAAGTAGTACATCTTTTAAGCCAAGAGTTTATGTTTAAGCATTACCACAGATAAGCGGAATACATGACTATCTAAATAATAGAGGAATAAACAAAGTCTGATTACTCGAGGAGAAGGAAGGAGGTGTTTGGGGAAGATGCAAAGTAAAAAAAGAAAAAAAAAGGCTTGCTAAGTTTAAAGGACAAAAGAAGATGCCAGTAAGTCCAGCCGTATTAGTACTCAGAATAAACGTACAGGCTTAAGTCAGCGGGATAATGGAAATTATTAGATTTGAGATATGTGGTTTCTGAGAGACAGAACCCAGAGCATAGGCTGCTGCAAGGTTGAAAGTAAGCTAATGGAATAAGACATGAGGCAAAAACTAGCCACAAAGAAGTTGCTGTGATTATGCTAATCAGGTTTTGAAATTTTAAAGCAAAATTATTAAAGAATGTTATTACTAGATGACAGAATGGTAATTAATCAAGAAAATAAAGCAATTTTACACTTGATATTAGCCAAAAGGCTGAGAAGCAATGAAAAAAATATAGCAATTTTATGAATGATAACATAGCTTCAAAGTATATAAACTTGACAAGTCTATAATCCTTGTGGGGATTTGTTTTAAATGTTTATTCATTTTTATTTATTTGAAAGAGAGAGGGAGAGACAGATCTTCCATCCCCTGGTTCACTCCCCAAATGCCTGCCACAGCCAGGGCTGGGCCAGGCCGAAGCCAGGAAACGGAAACATTGCCCTGTGAATGGCAGGAGCTCAGGTATTTGAGCCATTATTTGCTTCCTCCCAGATGCATTGGGAAGAAGCTAGATAGGAAGCAGAGGAGGAACTCAATCCCAGGTACTCTGAAAGGGAATGTGGACATTCCAATTGGTGGCTTAACCTGCTGTGCCACAAACCACCCCCCATCCCAAAAGTGAGAATTTTTAAACCTCGTCTCTCAGATAGTAATAGATCAAGGGAAAGAATTAGGTCATAGAAAATTGGAACACTGTAAGAAACGAACTGGATTAAGTATACTCCATATACATAGTACTACATGAATAGGCAGGGATAAACTGATAATTCAAGAGTGAGAATTAGTGAAGCAAAATCCTTATGTGAATGAGAGGGGATGGATTAGCTTACCTGTGGTAGGTGCCAAGTGTGGAGGCAGGGTACCATGTTCTCTTTGGATTATTTCTACTTCTCAGCAAAACCTGAGGCCTGATCATTAGCTGAGAGTGAGGACAGAGAGAAGAGAAAGTATGGAACAATCTTTTAGGAGAATATGGGAAAGTTTGAACCAGGGATTTCTGGTATAATTGTTGGGCAACACTAAGTCATTTGTTTAGGAGGAATTCAGTCAGCATGGCTGAATGTGTTTCTACATGTGTGCCTTCAGAGTAGGCATAGACTCACATTTAACCAGAGCTGGGGATTTGCCCGGCAAGTATGTTGAAGTGAGAGAGAGGCAAGAGATTCACAGGTAATTCCTACCTTAAATAAACTATTTCAAAAGAGAGAGAGGGATAGCTCCCAACTCCTTTTATATGGCCAATTCTCTGTGCTACCCCAGTCCAACAGGGCAGGATGAGAAAACAGGAAATCCACTTATGAATATTAGTGAAAAAATACAAAGTAAAATACTTATACACACATCAAGTATGGTTTATATCCCAGGAACATAAAAATTACTACAAAATGTATTTGGGTAATTTATCACATCAGTATGTTAAAGAAAAGCAGTATGATTATCTCAGTAGATGCAGAAAGGTACTTGATAAAATTCACCATCCACTAATGATTTTAAAAGCACCTTTTGGGGCAGGCCTTGTGGTACAGTGGGTTAAAAGCAGCCGCTTGGGTCATCTGCATCCCATATGGAGTCCCTGGTTTGAGTCTCAGCTACTCTGCTTCCAATCCAATGTCCTGTTAATATGCATCCTGGGAGACAGCAGGTGATGGCTCGAGTGTCTGCTACTCATGTGGGAGACCTGGATGGAGTTCGAGGCTCCTGGCTTTGGACTGGCCCAGACCTGACTTTTGCAGCCATTTGGGGGAGAACCAACAGACGAAAGATCTTGATCTCTCTCTCTCCCCCATACTCCCCTCCCCTCTTTCAAATATATAAATCTTTAGAATAAGGGAGCAGTATCTTTAAAGTCAGAAACAAAGGGTCACCACTATCATTCCTTTTATTCAGCATTGTAGTTGTGACCCATGCAATGACATTAAAAGAAAATAGGAGGCATAGAAATTATCATTACTTGCAGAAATAAATGCTGTAGAAAACCTGAAACTGGGGTTGGCATTGTGGCACAGTGGGTTAAGCCACCACCTGGGACACCTGCATCCCATGTTGGAGTGCCTGGTTCGAGTCCTGGCTACTCTCCTTCCAATCCAACTTCCTGTTGATGCACCCAGGAGGCAACAGATTGTGGCTCAAGTACTTGAGTTCCTGTCATCCATATGGAAGGCACAGATGGAGTTCCTCAGCGACTTTGCCCTGGTCCAGCCCTGGCTACCGTGGGAATTTGGGGAGTGAACCAGCAGATGGAATATCTACCTCTGTCACTTTGCCTTTCAAATACATCTTTTGAAAGGGGGAAAGGGAGAGGGGAGAAGGGAGTCTTCCCTCCACTGGTTCACCACCCAAAATGGCCACAATGGTTGGAGCTGGGCTGATCCGAAGCCAGGAGCTTCTTCCGGGTTTTCCTCATGGGTACACGAGCCCAAGAACTTGGGCCATCTTCTACTGCTTTCCCCAGGCCAACAGCAGAGAGCTGGATCAGAAGTGGAGCAGCCAGGACTTGAACTGGCATCCATATGGGATTCTGGCACTGCAGGTGGCAGCTTTACCCACTACACCACAACACTAGCCCCTCAAATCTTGAGAAAAATATTTTAAATTTCTTTGCTCTCCATTCTTAGAACAAGATTTTCATAATTAGACATGAAGTACATGAAAAATGCATCTTATGAAGAACTGCACGAATTTCAAAGACTTTATACCAAAATATACTTATCTTTTCATTACATTTTTCCTATGAGCTTTTTGAGCTACTGTCCTAGAAGATCCATATGTGATAATCAAGGTACCCCTTTATACCAGCCACTAATTCATAAGTGTTACAATTTCTTGTAAAAGCTTTCATAGTAACAGCCAAAACCATGAAGTATCTTTGAATAAATCTAATGGGAGGACTAAACATGCTCAGAGAAGGTTATAAAGCTCCATGGAGGGACATAAGATACTTAAATAGAAGGAAATACATACCATGCTCTCCCCACAAAGAATTATTAGTTTGAAAGGCAGAGTGATAGAGAGGGAGAGAGGGAGACAGATCTTCCATCTGCTCGTTCGCTCCCCAGATGACCACAGTGGCTAGGCTGAAGCCAGGAGCTTCATTCAGGTCTCTCACATGGGTAGCAGAGGCCCACACACTTGAGCCATCACTTGCATGGTTGCCCAAGATGTGAGCTGAACTAGCAGGCTTTTTCTTGGAACACCATCTTTCCTTGCAAGATTGATCTATGGTTCTTCACACTTGAGTATTTAACACACATTTTCTGAAAAATGAACAAAGTAAGCCTGTTGCTTTAAGGAAACTGTCAAGATTTGTTGCCAATGATAAAATTTGAACTTTGTACTGAAATGAGATTCTGGGAAAACTTGTATCTTCCAGAGTTCAATTTCTTGATACTCACACTTTTTGGATGAGATTGGTGGGGATATTAACAAATTTGATTTTTAAAATATTGTTTAATGGAACGTGTCACCATTTGAAACAGCTGCATAACTCAGTAAACCAACATTTTCCAAATGACCAATGCTTGATGTTATGAAATCACACATAGGCAAATGATCCATTCAAAGTGCAAGACAGATCAATGAGTTTTCAAATATCAGCGTACATAAAGTTCATTGTTAGGATTTCAGGTTCCATATTCAACTATTTTTTTTTTGACAGCCAGAGTGGACAGTGAGAGAGAGAGAAAGGTCTTCTTTTTCCATTGGTTCACCCCCCAACAGCTGCTGTGGCCGGCACACTGCACTGAACCGAAGCCAGGAGCCAGGTGCTTCTCCTGGTCTCCCACACTGGTGCAGGGCCCAAGCACTTGGGCCATCCTCTGCTGCACTCCTGGGCCACAGCAGAGAGCTGGACTGGAAGAGGAGCAACCAGGACAGAATCTGGCGCCCCCGACCGGGACTAGAACCTGGGGTGCTGGCGCCACAAGGCGGAGGATTAGCCTACTGAGCCATGGCGCCGGCCTCAACTAGTTGTTCTTAATTAAGAAACCATCAGTGCTCTGATCATATCCAAGAATATTCTTAATTATCCAGAAAGACTTTTAATATAATCTTCACTTTTTGAACTACATATCTGTGCAAGGCTGGACTTTCTTCATGAACCTCATACTAAAGTAACCATGGCCACAAAGTTAACAGAGAAGCAGAGATGAGAATGTAGCTGTCTTCTAGTAAGTCAGACATTAAAAAGATTTGTAAAACACTGCCACCTCCCTCATTGCTTTTTAGTTTTGGAAAAAGTTTTGTTTTCAAATAACATTAAAATGTTGTATATGTTAATGTGCAATAGGTTTATTTAATAAATTAGTAAGTTTAAATTTTCTCAGTTTTAATTTCCAATATGGTAAACATCAACAGCTAGAATTCACATAAACAAAAAAATCTGAGGCCCGAGTATGAAGGGGGTCCTGAGGTCCAAAAAGTCAGACCAGCCGGGAAGTTCGAGAGCTGTCTGCGGAAGACCACGAAGACGTCTTCAGCCTGATCTGAGAGACGCTCTGGCACAGTCCCGGTAGACTGTTTTCATTGGTTGGGTCTGGGTAATGGGAATATGGGCGTTGGACATATTTTTCCTCTTATCTGCGTTTGAGGGTTTATAATTTTTTTTAAAAACCAAGACCATATTCATAGTCATGGTCCTGGAGTGATCTAGAAATCAGCTTTAACTCCTTCTGTTCCCCCATTTTCCACCTAGAATGCAGAGAATTTGCTGATGGAGGAGATCACCAACATATATCTCAGCTCCACCCGCTTTAAGATTTATTTTAATTTATTTGAAAGAGTTACAGAGAGAGGTAGAGATAGAGAGGTGTTCCTTCCGCTGGTTCACTCCCCAGATGGCTGCAACGGCCAGAGCTGCACCGATCTGAAGCCAGGAGCCTCCTCAGGGTCTCCCATGTGGGTGCAGGGGCCCAAGGACTTGGGCCAGCCTCCACTGCTATCCCAGGCCACAGCAGAGAGCTGGATCGGAAGTGGAGCAGCCAGGATTCGAACCGGCACCCATGTGGGATGCCGGTACTTTAGGCCAGGGCTTTAACCCGCTGTGCCACAGTGCCGGCCCCATCCACCCACTTCCTGTCCATGCCTGTGTTCCAGTCCCCTCCAGTCCAAGCATGTATTCCTCCTCAAGCCTCCCAATTCATTCCCTGCTTCCACTCTTGGCCTCTCTTACCCAAAGCAGTCAGTGGTCTTACATCATTGCTTTCCTGTTCACAACATTCCCACGGCTGCGATGGCTCTTAGCATAAAATGCAGAGTTCTTCCTGTGACCTGCCAGACTGCAAGCCGACTGCAGCACCCTCCCCTCACTCACCGGGCCCTGGAGTCCTGGCAAGCACTTAACAAGCTCAGTTGGCTTGAAAACTTGGTGTCTCTCTCTAGGGCGGTACCAGGTAGAAAAATGAGAGAAAGCCACACCCAACTTCTCAGGCCCGCAGCAAACCTGTGATCTTTCCCAACAAACCTGGGCACCACCGGCTACCACCAGGACCTGGGAGTTTTTGTTTAAGGCTCTTTTCCTCTCAATTGAATAAAACCCAATCAAACACCATCAATCTTTCCTCCTAAACATCTCAAATCTATCTGCTTCTGTTCCTATCAACCTGATCTCCCGCCAGCCTCTCCCATCTCTACCCTACACTGGTCTCACCATCTGCCTTCTTCCTGTATCCACTCAGTCCCTTCCCGGTATTTTTCCCCAGTGCAGCCAAAGTAGGCTTCTTCAGGGACAAGCACCAGCATTCTGGGCAGCCCTGGGTCCAAGTAGGGCACAGAGGACATTTTGAGTCCCTGGTGCGAGAGAGGCTGTGACAGATGGTCGTCTGATCTGTGTGTCAATTTGGGAAGGAGAACACTCCATAGGAAGCATTTTCTCCGGAAAACTCCTGGGATAATCCTCCTTCAGCTCTCCAGTGTGGGTGCAGCAAGGAGGAAGGCTTTGCTGTGCCTTTTTCAGGACAGCCCTTAAATATTTTAGTGTCCCATAAAAACATTTGAGCAGTTCAAAAAAATTCGTAGAGCTTCCCTTTGCCAGTAGAGGATTGCAGTAACCCATCCAGGGGTGAGATTTCCAATCTTTTTCCAGCTTTGCAGGGATGCAAATTGTCTAATCAAATCACTAGTCCTTAAAGAGCCTCAGAGGGAACCGAAGGGACATTTTTCAAGGTCATTTGCTAGGAAGCTGACAGCCTCTGAAGATTGTTCTGTCTTCTTAGGACCAGGCCAGAGCAGTGGAGAGAAATAGTTTAGATACACCAGACTTCTGTGAAGAGCGAGTAAAGTTGTTTTCCCTTTGTCTTTATTTTGTGTGCTAAACTAGTGAACCTGTTGTGAGGTAGCCCGTGGCTAGACTTGGTCTGGGTTCTTGTCTCGGCACAAGAAGAAATTTAAGGAAGAGATGTAGATAAAGGGTGAGCAGAGAGTGAGGTTTATTTAAAGCAGAAGTACATATTCAAGGAATGGTCACTGTTCATTTTTCAGAAAATATCAAATACCCACGTGCACTCAAAAGAGAAAGCCACAATTAACAGGGTTTTGGTGGTCCTTTTATATGAGCTGGGGGCAAAATGCCTTCCTGGGCGAAGCTTTATTGAATATTCAAAGAGGGCGGAGCTTGGGATAGGGTTTGACTGCCGTCTGTTGAGTACCACCAATTTCCTTGTGTGTGATGAGAATGGGAGCGTGGACCATGGTAGTTTTATTATAATGAACTAAGTAAGGTTCATCTCAGGGACGCAGCTAGCAGCTGTATTGGATATTTGTAGCTGGTGCTTGTTCTAAAAAACCACGCAGCTGCCGTCTGCACCAAAAGGGATTCGATTTAAGCCGTGCATGTGGGGCTGCAGCACAGGTGTTGACACTCCTCAGCTTCTCTTCGCTAAGTCTCTCCCCTGCCCACAAACTTGAATAGGCTGTTGCTTTAAATATTCTGTCAAGTTACATTCTGGCATATTATCTTTGTCACTTATGTTTGTATTTAAATATCACTGTTAATGAAATAAACATCACATCTGTCTGGGAAGAACATAATTCATGTTCAAGTACGCTTTGAGAAGCGATTCATAATCAAATGGGTTACAGGCATCTCTCCTGCAAAGCCTGCTCCTCACAGAGCCCAGATGTCCAGTAATGTGTGTGATGTCTCTGGGTTCCAAAGCTGAAATATTCATGGAATAAAAATCAACCTTACTGAGAATTCCAAGTAGTAACATCTGAAATTCTTCTGTTCAGATGACAGTTTGCTAGTGTGGCACCCAGTAATCCATTAATATCTCACATGTCAGGTATGGGTCAGAGGGAACCGACAGCTGCCCCTCACCCCCGAGTTTATTCTGTAGTTTCCACAGCACCAGGCCAAGGACTGACAGCTCAGTAACCCCGCCCCCCACCCCACTGCAGGAATTGGAGAAAGAGGCAAAGATGTAAGTCTTTTAAGGACAGCGATAGTCACTTGCATCTTCGATTGTAGCTAAAGTACTCAGCAGTTTCTGTGAATCTCTAGGTTCTAAGATGAGCCTTGGAATCTATAAGGAAGCCGGACCGAAGTAGTGCTTGGCACCCCACCTAGTCCATTTCCCTGTAAGGCGTCACTGGGTGCAAATGCCTAGGCAGCCTGTGTACTGTTTGTCAACCCAAAGAGGGAATGCTCATAAGCAGCAATTTAGAGAAACACACCATTTGAAAATGAAAACTGCCCACCTGTGATGCCCTGAGGGCAAGCAGGAGACTACTGCACCTTAGAGCTCAGTTCAAGATTTTTCTGTGCCACCTGAGGCTTACCTATGAAATTGTGCAAACTCTGGCTTCTAAACTGATGTGAAAAGCATTACCCACACAACTGGTAGTCAGTTATGATGCAATCATTTTTAAGTAATGCTATTATAATTCCCCCTTAAAACACATCAAGTCCAAAGCATTGCCCTTCCCTACTCCATATTTATATTACATATGATTTATTTTTCTGTATTAGAAAGGCAGATCAACAAAGAGATCATCTACTGGTTCACTCCCTAAATGCCCCCAACAGCTAGGGCTGTTCCAGGCCAAAGCCAGGAGCCTGGGATTCAATCCAGGTCTCCCATGTGGGTGTCAGGGACCCAGTACTTAAGCCATCGCCTGCCTCCTCCCAGGGTACACATTGGCAAGAAACTGGATCAGAAGCAAAGCAGGGTCCCCAACCCAGGTGCTATGATATAGAATCCAGGTGTCCCAGGCAGGATCTTAACCACTGTGCCAAGCATTTGCCCCTCCCCTTTAATATCTAAAAGGTAGCTGCTAGAATGAAATTTCAGAACAAATGAATTTAGTATTAATACATCTTTGGAATTTTTCTAATACTTGCTACAATAATTTTTTGCATCACCAAAACAGGGAGTAGTGGTAAACAATCATGTATTTTTTGCATTTACCCTAGTCTTGTGGGTATTTCATATGAATAGTTGAACTGCACTTTCCTCCTTTGGAACTGACTAAGGAGGATTCTTAATATGAAGAGGGAAAAGATGGAAGTAGGAGGTAGGGGTTGGCCCAGAGGCCTCCGAAGCCTGTGCCGTGGAGTGGAGTGAAGGGAACTGCCTGGGGGAGGAACAGAGAAGGCTTCTGGAGAGGGACGTGAGGGAGAGTCGGTCGCCAGAGGACACTACAGACAAGGCAAGGAGTGCGTGCGTGGTGGGTTTCCTGGGGGGCTAGAGGAGGAAAGTGTCAGGTAGGCTGGACTGCAGAGGAGCCAGCATGTGAGTCTCACATGGCAGTCTAGGGGATTTACATGGTCTTGTAGGCACTGGAGAATTCTCAGCCAGGCAGTGAAGTCTTGAGATTCCAGGTCTTGCTCCGACCACCCTTTGCGCGGGCATGGACTAGATCTATATGGAGCTAGTCCGGTTTGCTTGTGGGACCACAGACGTGGGGGAGAAGAAATGTGTGTGCTGCACCTGTTCTGGTGCGTGGATGATAGCAGTCATCTCCACCTTCCGGATAGAAAGTGAATGGCAAACTGTTCAATGAGAGCAGTCTGGCTGCCACGGGCAAGCCTACGTCCTTTGCCTTAGTAGTATCTCAATTTTGCCCATGTTTAATAGCATCAGATACTTGTTTTGATGCCACCTTGCTCACTGTGGCCATATAAGCACCCATGGTTATATTTGTCAGTTTTCTTTCAGTTGTAAATGACAATCTCACCTCAAATGGTCTTCTAGCACAAACGAGAATTTATTGTTCAATAAATTGCTGAGAAGTCCAGGAGGCTGTTCCAGATCTAGGAGCTCAGATGGCCAAGTGTACATCGCTTGGCCCTGTTTGAGTGGGCCATTTTATTCCCCAGCAGGCTCATCTCACAGCGGCAGAGGTGGCCCCTTGGCAGTTGTGAGTTACAATCGTCCAGAGTGGTGGGCTGCACACCAAGAGCTTTTTCTGTGGTGGCTCCAACAGAAATCCTGACCGAGTGTGGCTCTCAGTTGGTCTGGCTTGGGTCATATGCCTGCCTATCCTTGAACCGCATTCCAGATTGGCCAGCTTGGCTCACATGTCCTTCCCCACAGCTGGGGCCAGGGCCAGGACAGAGGCCAGGTGGGGTCAGCCTCAGCAGAACCACACTGAGTCAGGGCAGGGCAAATTATAGACCATGAACAGAAAAGGGGAAGCAGGTGTCAGGCAGCACCAGTCCCTGCAGGATGGGGCTGAAGTGAAAGGACACGTGCTCTGAACTCTGATCCAAAGGGAAATCCCATCCTAGAGAAGTTAACTTACTCAAGAGCACAAGGCTAGGAAGTGGCAGAGCAGAGATCCAAATCCAGGGGCGTCTTACATGGAGCAGAGTCTATACCCTCAACCACTATGTTGTCCACCAAGCCTCGTGTGAGGGATGGACCCAGAGGACACCAGCCACAGAGCCCCACATGCCTGTCTTGTTCTTCTGTTGCCGCGACATGTAGCTTTGGACCTCCTCATCACTCACTCATTCCGTGAGTGTGCTCTAGGTAGTAGCTGGCCCTTTTAAAACTGGTGTCTGGAGGTGACAAAATACCCCAGGTGTGCTCACCGGTGGCCAGTTTAGCGAGACTATTCCCTTTGCTCTACATGCTACTGGCTGTGTGGCATGTGGCTCTCATATGCAGTTGGCAGGCTGCTCAGTGCTGTGCAATTGAATTTTCTCATGCCCAAGTGTTGGGGGCAAGCTGGACTGAGTTACAGGGTAACTGCTGGGCTTGGGGGCTGCTTTACAAAAGGGGGCAGAGGCTCTGTGAAAGGTAGCATTGTGGTCCTGTGGATGCGGTTGTATGTGTAAACCGACTTGAGTTGATTCAAAGTGGGCAAGGTGGCTGGTAAAATCAGGTCAGCAACCATTTATTAAACAGGAGAGCCCAATAAGTGCTTGTTGATTTCCAGCTAGTATGTTTCTGTCTGTTGTCCAGATCCATTCGCATTTTGCTTCTTCAGTGTTGGCTCCGTTTGCCACTTGGCAGTCCTTCCCTGCCCTTCCCCTCACATGCTAAGGAGCAGTGTGTGGCACCATTTCAACATCTTCTCTGTGTTGTTAAGATCTACCCCATCCCCTGCTTGCTCTGAGGATCAGCCAAGAAGGTTGTGTAAGCGTTTTCTTGAGCTTGCATGAGGAAGGCTTCAGCTTTTTGTTTCCAAAAACAGGCAGAGTGGACAGAGACAGAAAGGTCTTCCTTTGCCATTGGTTCACCCCCCAATAGCTGCTGCGGCCAGCACACTGCAGCCGGCACACTGCGCTGATCTGAAGCCAGGAGCCAGGTGCTTCTCCTGGTCTCCCATGTGGGTGCAGGGCCCAAGGACCTGGGCCATCCTCCACTGCTTCTCCGGGCCACAGCAGAGAGCTGGACTGGAAGAGGAGCAACCGGGACAGAATCTGGCACCCAGACCGGGACTAGAACCTGGGGTGCGGGTGCCACAGGCAGAGGATTAGCCTAGTGAGCCGCGGTGCCGGCCCTGCATTTGTTTTTAAACTACACACACAGCCCCTTAGGGAGTCGTGTACCCTGTCCTCTGATCACTCTCCACCACAGTACCCCTGCCCTCACTGAAGTTCACTGCCCAAATTTCTGCCACAAATTTCACCTCTATCCTGTGAGGTTACCGTTCTTTATCTTCCCCATCTCATCTGGGATTAGCAATAAACTGTTTCCTGTGTATGAAGCAACTCCCCTGTTTTGCCCACTTTCCTACTTTTAAAGCAAAAATGAGGCATCATCTCTTGAATCATTTCCAAGGTCCGTGCTATGACTGTCTGATTTGCTTCAAGGTTTTCTGAACAAACACTGAAAAGAATATATAATAAAATGAGCCCTCTTAAGTGGCAAGTAACTTGCATTAACTGTGCATTGTACAAATATAAACATCTACAGTTTTGTCTTTGAAAAAATATTTCAGACACTAAATCAGTATAAATAGCCTTTATCATACATTTATTTATTCAGTACCTAACTATAGGGCCTTGGTTTAAAATGGTAAACAAAAATATGCACTTTGCACATGGGAAACTTATACCATGGGAACACCGTTTAACATTGTGCCAGAGGGGGCTGATGTTGTGGTGCAGTGGATTAGGCCACCACCTGCAACACCAACATTCCACAGGGGCATGAGTTTGTGTCTCGGCTGCTCTGCTTCTGATTCAGCTCCTTGCCAGTGGCCTGGTAAAAGTAGAAGATGGCCCGAGGATTTGGGCCCCTGCTACCCATGTGGGAAACCCGGATGAAGCTCTTGGCTCCAGCCTGGCTCAGCCCTGGCTGTTGCAGCCATCTGGGAAGGAAACCAGCAGACAGAATATGATCTCTCTCTTCTCCTCTCTGTGGAACTCTTTCAAGTAAGTAAATCTTCAAAAAAAAAAAAAAATCATGCCTGAAAGGTAGCCCATGTTCCTGGATCAAAAGACCCAATAGAGTTGAGATGGCAATATTCCCTAAACTGGCCTGTAGGTGAGAGATTTAACATGAAGTTCATTTTCTTGCATATGTATGTCCAGTTGTACCAACAGCGCTTGTTAAACAGGCTCTGCCTCCATTGAATTCTCTTTAGACCTTTGTCAGAAATCGTTTTACCATTTTTCATGTAGATTTATCCATAGATTCTCTATTCTGTTCTTTCCCCCTTGTTCAGTTTACACACATTAAGGATTGTTAATTCTTCATGGTGAATCAACCAGCATGGTTTGCTGTGTCTTTCTTGTCACAAGATGGGCAGTGTTTTGGATACAGGTTGATCTGATAGCCTGGTTCCAAGAGAGAACATGAAACAGAACCACAACTGACCAGGAATGGACGTGAGGCATGAATGACAATGTTTGTTGTAATAAGCTACTGGAGATTTTAAGTATTGTTTCTTACCAGAGCATAGCAGCCAAGCCCTGGGCCCAGTCCACTTTGGAACTTAGGGCTCTGCCCTTCCCTTCCCACCCCCCCCCCCCGACCCCAAATGGTAGCCAACAAGGGTGCTTTCTGTATCAGAAACTGAGAGGAGGTAGAGAAGGCGAGAGGGGCAAATGGCTGGAGTTAGACTACAGTCCTGTCCAGCTGTTGGCCACTTGCCCTGGCTCAAACAGCTTACAGTAGGCTCGTCTGTCTCAGCCATGTCTTCTAGGGTTTAAGGCTTTGCTGTCAGGTTGGCCTGCAGCAGGGCACCGAGTCTCAGCACAAGGCTGTGCTGTCTCCACTAGGACTGTACTGTGATGCCCACCATGTATTTTCTTAGCTGACTGCGTAGCACCATTTTGAGATCTGTTCCATCCATGTTCTTCATGACTCCACATCTGATCACTTTAGGAAATAGCTATTGAGGAGAGTGCATATTATTCTAGGTTCAGCCATTGAATCTATAGTATTCTTTTTCAGGCAAAGGTATATAAGATTTAGTAAAGCAGATTTGTACAGATGAGCACAGTCTGAAGGGAAAAAGCAAGACCTGGATATAGAGAGAATGCAGAGTTGACATGTTTCAAAACTATCAGACAAAGAAAGTACCTGCACTAGCAATATTTATAGTAATGGTGCCATTATTAAAGTTTTCATTCTATTTGAAAGGCAGAGATAGAATTCTTCCATC
Source organism: Oryctolagus cuniculus (assembly GCF_051225735.1). Lineage (NCBI taxonomy): Eukaryota > Metazoa > Chordata > Mammalia > Lagomorpha > Leporidae > Oryctolagus > Oryctolagus cuniculus. Next base: position 4,710,720 of record NC_142888.1, on the reverse strand, counting down.
TGCTGGTTCACGCCCCAAATGCCCACAACAGCCAGGGCTGAGGCAGATCAAAGCCAGGAGCCAGAACTCCATCCAAGTCTCCTACATGGGCGGCAGGCACCCAAGTGCCCAAGTCATCACTGTTGCCTCCCAGTATGTGCATCATCAGGAAGCTGGAGCAGAAGTGGAGCTGGGACTCTAACCAGGCATTCCGACGTGGGATGCCAGCATACCTGTGGTACCATAACCCCTGTGTCAAATGCCCACCCCTACAGCAAGAGGGCACCCCAGACTTTCTTCCTAATAAAAATGGTTATTTTGAGCTCATTGGTAGATTGTTCTCCTAGTCACATGCCATCTGATTTGAATATTTTAAAAAGAAATATGAATGAAAGCTGGTTAAATAATATCAAATAATCAGCAGTTATTAAGCACTTACATGTGCCAGACACAATCCAAAATGCTTGACATGAGTTAACTCATTTAATCTTTACAAACAGCCATATGAGGTACAGGCACTGTTATAATCCCCATTTCAGATGGAGACACTGAAGACATTTGCTCAAAATCACAGCTGGATTGTGGGCTGAGAGCTTTGAACGTGGGCAGTCCAATTCCAGAACCTGCACTGTTAAACAAGATACACAGAAGGTCGTCTTTGTAGGTAGAAATGGTTGAAATACCAGGTTAAAAGAAACTAAAAGCCAACTCATGAAAGAGCAAATCTAGTGACCACCCCCCCCAAAAAAAAACAAAATGAACAAATGCTTAAATTGATCGGTAGTCAGAGAAATAAACATCTTAAAAATAAAGTGATAAGAATCACTTTACACCAACCGAAACTGAAAAGAAATTAATATTGATAAGTTGCTAGTAGGGATGGAGAATACTAAAGTTAAAAGTGCATATACATACAGCCTCTTAAGCCAGCAGTCACATTTATGAGTTTCTATTCCATAGAAAAAAGCACTGTTGAAAAGAACATACCAGGGTATTTTTTGCAGTTTTAAGTGGCAAAAATAATCATGCCCAGAAAAAAAAAATCACCTGGCAAGCAGTGAATACCCGTAATACATGATTAGCTGCATTATTATGTGTACCTGCCATGGAGTATTGTGCAGGCTCAAAAACTCATGTTCATGAGTCTGTTAAGTCATCCTCCAGATGATTTGGAGGATCTCATAGGGTTCTGCTGAATGAGAAATGCAAGGTACAGCAGGGTATATGGCTTGATGATCCCATCCATTAAAAACAATAACCTCTGGGGCCGGCATTGTGTGGTACAGCTGGTTAAGCTGCTCCTACAATGCCCGCATTTCATATGAGTGCTGGTTTGAGACCCAGCTGCTCCACTTCCAATCCAGCTCCCTACTGATGTGTCTAGAAAAGCAGTGGGAGATAGCCCAAGTACCTGGGCTCCTGCCACCCACGTGGGAGACCTGGATGGAGTTCCAGGTTCTTGGGCTTCAGCCTGGCCCAGCCCTGCCCATTGTAGCCATTTGAGGAGTGAACCAGCAGATGGAACTCACTCTTTGTCTCTTACCCTCTCTCTGCAACTCTTTCAAAAATTAAGAAATCCCACTCCCAAGATGTCTGTATATGAACAGGAATTTATACATAAGCATATATATTAAATCCAAGTTTATATATCATGTATATCAGATTTTGGTAGCATAGAGGGAAAAAACAAGATTGTCATATAGACTGTTTATGGAATTGCTGATGGGGCGTGGGGACAGAAGCCAAGGGAAAAAAACAACAGCTGAAAAAGATAATCATAGAGGTTAAACATTTCTACAATGTTATATGTGGGCATGGACAGAACTCCATCATTTTTAAAGATTAGAAAGCAGCATATGGTTACAATATCATATCTAAATCCATAGGCTCAGCCTGGACAAGTCTACCCACCTTCTTCCTGTGGCTTGCATTTGCCTATGTTCATGTTTAGCTTGCAAACTAGAAATGGTAGGCTTCTGTTCCCCCTTCCATTCCCATACCTAATGTAACCCAAGGACCCTAAAGATGAAGAGATAGGCCTGTTTGGATTGTTCACAGGGTACAGCGAGCCAGACTGTGCGACACAGCACTAATCTCCAAGTAGGGCAGTAACTCAGAACCACTGGTTCATCCTTACTACAAGGGACAGCAAACCCAGATCCAACACAATGTATTCTTCTTTATGGCCTTGGAGAGAGAAATCGAAGTATTTGATTTGCTAAGTGCAATAACACTCCAATTTTGTATGGCTTGTGTATGCATCGAGTTTAGGATATGGGCATCCCCTAAATACCCAGAGTACTTCTCTGTAGTTGAAAGAGGGGGACAGTCTAGCCTTGGGTGCTATTGAACTAAGCCCTTCTAACAGTTAAGCACAAACTAAAGAAATGACTTTCAGTTAACAGGATGGTGATATTTCATAATGCAACCCACACTAGATGCTTGGTATAAGCGGTCACTGCTGTGGCCTCAGAAGGTTGTCTTAATGGGCTCACAGGTGGTGGGGACAGCAGAAAGGGGTCAAGTCCTGATTCCGGATCTCCTGATGATTTCCAGTCCCAGGGCTCAGAACATCAAGGTGCTTCTCTTGTACATTGTCAGTGCATAGTGATTTTTTAAAAAGATCATTAGTCCACTATCGGGAACATGACTTGTATTTTGCCTCAGCTATTCCTAGACTGATTCCAGTTGGCTTAGATATCATTGCTTCATAGTTGTTGGCAGTAAAACTGTCAATGCACTGAACACTGTTGCCCCTGGGGTTAATATCAGTTGAGTTTAAATGTTTTTCTCAAGTGTATAGGTTAGGAGAAAGTCAAATAGGCAATTCCTTAAGTTGGACCATGTGAAACGGGGTCAGTGTTTTATGGTTAATAACCTCACAGTACCACTTTGAAAGTACCCAGCTGGGGACAGGTATTTGTTGCAGTGGTTATGCTGCCACTTGGGATGCCTGCATCCCAGATTGGGGTGCCTGGGTTCGAGTTCCCACTTTGCTTCCAACCCAGCTTCCTGCTAATGTGCACCCTGGGAGGCAGATGGCGACTCAAGTACTTGGGTTCTTGCCACCCACATTGGATTATGGGTGCCTGGGCTAGCCCTGGCTGCTGCGGGCATCTGGGGAGTGAACCAGCAGATGGAAGGATCTCTTTCTGCCTTTCAAATAAAAAAGTGAACATAAATCCTAAAGAGAAAGTACCCAACTGAGTTTTCTAAGCTGAAGGTTCCTATTGTTATGCATTGTATTTCTTCGTATAGCTTCAGGAAGAGTCCAGAGGCTTTACATACTTTGTCTTATCCATTTTATTTCCAGGCATGGAGTTTGTTAGGACCAGCTGTTAAAATGTTACTAGCTTTGGGACAGGCGTTTTGAAACAGGGTAAGCCCTAGCTTGGGACGCCTGTATCCCATATCGGAGTACAGGATTCCAGTCCCAGCTACTCCTTGCTTCCAATCCAGCTTCCCACTGATGTGCCTGGGAGGCAGCAGATGATGGCCTAAATACTTGGATTCCTGCCGCCCACATGGGAGACCTGGCTAGGATTCTTGGCTCCTGATTGCAGCCTAGCCCAGCTCTGGTTGTTGGCTATATTTGGGAAATAAACCATCAAGTGGAAGATTTCTCCTTCCTTCTGTCACTCTGCCTTTCAAATAAAAATAAATTTCTAAGTTAAAAAACTTAGCTTTATTGAGGTATAATTTACTTGCCATCCAATTCACTTAAAGTGTACAGTTGAGTGGTTTTTAGTATTTTCATATTATGAATGCAGCATCACAATCAGTTCTAGAACATTTTCATCACCTCCAAAAGGAGAAAAAAAATTAGCCATCATTCACTCCACCTCCATTCTCAGTCCTAGCATCCTTGAATCTTCTTTCTGCTCTTATAGATTTGCCTGTTCTGGACATCTCATACAAATGGAATTATATAAAATACAGCCTTTTGTGAGCGGTTTCTTTCACCTGGCATAATATTTTCCAGGTTCATCTGTGCCATAGACTGCATCAGTGCTTCGTTTTTACTGCCAAGTCACATAGTGACTAACATTGTTAGGATCGGGCAGTTTGTTTATCCACTCATCAGTCAGTGGATATTTATCTTGTTCTTCTTTCTTGGTTTTTAGGAATGTTGCTTTGAACTTCGTGTACAGTGTTTTGGGTGAAGGTCTGGCATTTTAGTGACCCTGCTGCTCTTTTAAATACCCATGAGATCAGAGCTAAATAGGACTCCCGGATGTCCTCTTGCTCAGTCCCTTCTGCCTAGGCCCGTGAAGTGGCTGGATTGCAGATGAGGCCAGTGAGGCCCGGGGTGTGTGTGGAGGGGGGGGGGGGGCGTCCCTGGTTGTACAGCTAGAGAGCAGAGTAGGGCCCTGCATCCAGGTCTCTTGATTCCAGGTTCAGTGCTTTACTCATTGATGGGGAAATATGAAGGCTCAAGAGGAACCCAAAGCCCACAGATATGTCAAAGCTCTGCAGGCGTTTGCTATTTCTTCTATTATGTTGTTCTTTGACTTTCAGACCAGACCACACAAGAGTTAGAAGGTTCTTGGCGGCCACCTGCAACGCCAGCATCCCATGTGGGAGGCAGCGGGGGTCCTGGATGCTCCATTTCTGACCCAGCTCCCTGCTAATATGCCTGGGAAAGCCATGAAATATGGCCCAAGTTCTTAGGCCCCTGCACCCATGCGGGGGACTCGGATGGAGCTCCTGGCTCCAGTCTGGCCCAATCCCGGTCATTGGGACCATTTGGGGAGTGAACCAGCAGATGGAAGCTCTCTCCTCTTTCCCTCTCCTGTAACTCTGCCTTTCAAATAAAATGAGAAATATATCTTTTTCATCTCCTTGTTAGGTGAAGAAACTAAGGCACAGGGAAGTGATGCGACTTCTCGCCCAAAACCACACCGTCAGTGGCAGAGCAAGGACTAAACCCTTGTCTCTTGCTCCTCATCCCAGGGCCTTGTCTGCCACCTTAGGATGCGCATTCATCACCTAGGAGCTGTATGATGGGTGATGCCCAGTAATGTTATGTCTTTTCTCAACTAGAACCCTGTCACAGGGCTGCTCTCTGCCAGCCACGAGCAGAAGGATGCCTGGGTGCGAGACAACATCTACAGCATCCTGGCCGTGTGGGGCCTGGGCATGGCCTACCGCAAGAATGCCGATCGCGATGAGGACAAGGCCAAGGCCTACGAGCTGGAGCAGGTAATGATGACTGGCGGCCCCATCTTGGCTGCTCAGCAACTTTCCCTCGACTTGATCAATGTACAAGGAAGTAGTTGTGTGTGCACAACAGATTGGATGCAGGCCTCGCCTCCATTTCTACTATAGAATATTCTGGGGAGGCGCTTACATGGTCAACCTCAAATTGTGAGATTTTTCTCCTCCATTAAACAATGACAACATCAAAAACTACAAAGAGGAAACAAAAGCATCCAAATTTCTAACTGCAAAATATTGCTTTGCATAACAAGCTACATTTCTCATACCATGCTTTACCAACTTTATACATATTTATAGATGAGATGTCATTATAAGCTAATGTGATTGCTTTTAAAATGTCAGCACACCACAGCCACACGTTCCAAATTGTGTACTCTTCAGAATACTGACATTGAAAGAACATTTATCCAAACACTGTTGCCACTGCTTAGAATATTTTAAAAACATCCCTTAAAAATATCTGTCTAGTCTGAGCCATTCCAGGAAAGCAGTCTTGTTAATTCATAGTCATTCTTCAGTTTAGAACCAAATTGGTATTGCAGTTTGCATGCCTATGTTACATACAGCACAATGAAGTCTTCTCCTGTTTTCCAACATCAGAAGCCAAGATTCCCACCAAAGCAAAGATCTGTGGGCCTTCAACTTGTAAGAGAATCTTCTGAGCACAGAAGACATTTTCCAGGAGTTCCAAGTGATGGTGTTGAAGTAGGGAGCCTCGAAATATCAAAGTATAGTTGTCTTGGCATGAAAGCGCCTTTCAGATTTGTCTTTCGCTTATACATTCCTTGGTGGCCTACACAGTCAGTGGGGGTTATCAGGTCTAGGAAGAGTTCTTCCAACCCACAGGTGCTTGTCTGTAGCAACCAAAGTGGGCATGAGGGAGAGGCAGCAGGAGGGAAACCTTGCCAGCCACGGGGAAGCTAAGAAAAGCCGCTCATTGGGGTGGCAGCAAGGACTGGACTTGGTGAGGCATGCCCGAGCATGAGACGAAACCCCCAAACCTCGGGGGTAGAGCGACATGGATAGTCTTAGAAGTTGCATGCAGCAAGCATAAAATACTTCTCTGAGAAGCTGAATGGCTTTTACACAAGTGCTTCATTTACTGGGATAATAATTCAACATCAAGTAATTGGGGCGCATTTCCCATCCCCCTTTGAGGCAACAAATCAAAGTAAAGCAGTGCCTGTACACACACACACCCTTCCTGGCCTGGATGAAGGTTGATTAGATGTCTACTCTGACAGGGGCGAGACAGGAATAGTTTCCTCACGCCTTTGACTGTGTGATGAGTGTGTTTAATAACCAAAACGAACACCTCACCTGCTTATGGGAGGGGACATGGCCATCTCCCAGTGACCCCCCACAGGAACACTGCTGTGTCTTGGTTGTTCATTTGCATATGAACTTTTTATGAACTTTCTGTAACGAGGAGGTAACATTTTCCATCCCAGTCGAGTTTATGACATAAAGCGGGATGATAGTCTGTAGTCCCAGAGTTTGAGAGGCAGAAGGCCCTGAAGATGACCCATTCCGGAGTCTTCGCTGGTGAGGAACTTTTTCGGGGCCCTTCGCTCCTGTCCTGCCCTGCAAACCATGCAGGTTCTGCGAGAGGAAACTGACAAGCCCCTGCGTGGGAACTGCTTTGAGCCGGGCTACGTGGGGCTGCAGAACCTCCCCTTCTCCAGCCCCTGGTGAAGCAGCTTCCTGGAGCTGTTAACAGGCCCTGGGAAGAGTAGCCTTTAAATGGGCCCGGCACGTGCAGGACACGGGAAGTAATGTGCTGTCCAAGTAAGGAGCTCAGGCTGGCAGCTCCACCCCATGCCAGCTGGGAGACTTGAGCCATATCACCTCCTCCCCTCAACCTTAGTTTCTCATCTACGCAGTGCAGCAATGAGACCACCCAGCCCGGCGGGCTGGTGCAGGAGTTCACCGGAGCTAATCCAGGTTGTGTTTTCCACAATACCTAGGTGCGCTGTGTGGTTAACAGTTACCATTGTTGTTTATGGTGAGGACAGTAGTAATTGGTTGCAACATCCTATTAAGAAACCTTGGCTGCCACTTGCATTGTGTAAGGATTTCACTTCAATAGTCCAGTTATGCCGCCACAAACGGCTGTTTTGGTAAAACATTGCTTTTGGGCAGGCGTGGGGGACCGAATTCACCCTTAGTGTAACAAAAATAAATTACTAAGAAATGCGACAACACTGCAGAGCACCAGTGTCAGCAGAGTCGCCGAGTATCAGCGCCAGGCGATACCATCTCACCGAAGCCCTTTAGGTGAGCTAAGTCGCATCACGTTAAGGTTTTTCTTTCCCTGTGACGGAGTGCAGAAATGTCGACAACCCAAACACTGAAGAGGCTCCTGGAGGCTCGGGGCTGCACAGTCTCACCTCTCACTGCATTCTCTCTCTGCAGAACGTGGTGAAGCTGATGCGAGGTCTTCTCCAGTGCATGATGAGGCAGGTGGGCATGTCTGCAGAGCACTGGGTGGGTGGGTGGGGGCGCTTGTCACCTGAACCCTGACCACGTGCTTAAGGGGCTCTCAACTTTGTGTCTAGAGGAAGTGAGGCCATTTTTGCTTTTTTAAGTTACCCCCAATAATTTATTATAATAGAGGGTCACAGTCTCGGGGACTCCGTCTAGAGAGTTTCTTCCCGAGAGTTTATATGTGTAAAAGAAGAACATTCCTTCTCTTAAATGAGGAAGCAAGCAGTTTTGAAAGCCATGTACTATTGTTTATTCTATCAGGGTAGAAAAGAATGTATTTTCATTCGAGACGAAATGCTCGAGCTTTTATAGCTCCATATTTCTATTTCAGCTAACTTCTTTGAGGGGCAAAGAACACACTGATCACATACTGTATACAGAGCGTGATAGTAGGATCTGTACAAGTTCAAAGCTGGCTGCGATGCAGCCCCTCCCTCAGCTCAGAGACACTCGCTCTTTTCCCTTCCGTATTAGGAGATGAGAAATGGACATTTAAACAGGTCTTCCTTTCCTCTCTTGGAAGAGCCCACCATATGTCACAGTTGGGGCTATGCAGGCAAGGCCACCCTATGACCCCACACCCCAGCAGAGCTTGTTGAAGACTCCCTGGACTGGGACATTTCCAGTGGGTGGGCAGGAAGAATCCCCAGCACAGCCCCTCCCTGGTGCTCCCCATGGCTGTTTTCCAACCCTCTGGCTCCCAGACGTAGCAGATAAGAGATTTAGATCCCGCTGACTGACCCCTACCAGACATGAAGCCTTGCAGCTACGTGGAGCCAGCGTACCCTCTCCCTCAGGTGGACAAAGTGGAGAAGTTCAAGTACACTCAGAGTACCAAGGACAGCCTGCACGCCAAGTACAACACTGCCACCTGCAGCACCGTGGTGGGCGATGACCAATGGGGCCACCTCCAGGTGGATGCCACCTCCCTCTTTCTCCTGTTCCTGGCTCAGATGACTGCCTCAGGTGAGCCAGAGCCGTTTGAAGCCATGGTATAAGGAGTGACGATCCGGAGAGGGGGTGGGGAGGGGCCGAGCGTTGATCCGCATCTTGACCCACTTGTGCTGCTTTATCAAGACACGAGACAATTTATGAAGAGCAGAAGTTTTCTCATGGTTCTAGAGTTTGGGAAGTGCAAGAACAGGGCACCTAGAGGTTCAGCTGTCTAGCGAGGGCTCTCCTCTCACATGGCAGGAGGGCACGAGAACTCACCACTTTGCAAAGTCTCCTTTACAAAGGCCACAGTCCCGTTAAAGACACGCACTCTCATGGCCTGATCACCGGTTAAAGACCCCACCTCTTCCTATGCTCGCATGGCAACAGCTGAGCATTGGACAGATACTGATCACCACGGTTCCGACGTTTTAAATAAGCAATTGCTGTGATAGAGCAAGGCTGCAGGGATCCTGCCTGGGACCCAGGGCAGGACAGTCAGCCCTTACCTGGGTACTTGGAGGATGAGGACTCTGAGCCAGGTCCGTTAGCTTCTTTCTGCGGAGCCCACAGCTTCCTCCCTGTCACCCGCACCTAGTTTCTGGAGCGGCCCAGGCACAGGCCCTCACTTTTGCATTCACCTACCTACAGACAGTCTCACGCCTGCCCTGAGATTTCTCACAGGAGCAGCACCCTGTCCCTCCAGCTCTCACCACCCTTGTCGCCTTCTTCCAGACACAACCTTGTGTATGCAGGTTGCCCTTCAACCACGTCCTTTCCATGGCTCTGCAGTGAGCCCAGAGTGGGCCGCCCGACCTGTAGCACCCGTGCCGAGGCAGCCCCCAGCTCGCACACAGCATGCATTGTTGCTGTTGAAGCTGGAACTGTTGGCTTCTGTTAGCTTGGGCGCGAGGCCTGCTGAGCCTCAGCTTTGCACAAGTGTCTTTGTCTCTCACGATGGCATCTGCTACGGATAGGCACTTGGCTGCTCATCTCGGAGTGTGTGTCACCAGCCCAGTCGACTGAAGCTTCCCATTGAGTTCACACTACAAGTGGGAAACTCTAAACATCCCGGAAATCAGGAAGCATGATCGTTACAGCTTTGTGAATAAACCACACACTTACGTTAGAAAGATATTTTTGGTTATGAGTTAAGTATGAGCTCAGTTGTAGCTATTTGGGGAAAAAAATGCAGAAAAAAATCCACTGCCAATTGTTTCTTCCAAGTCTTTTCTCTGCAATTTTAAAGACATATTTAAGGTCATAATATATAAACAGCCCTTCAGTTATGTAGCAGGATAACTTATTTCTCCCATGATCTTTAAGTTCCTGATAAGCATTGCCCTAATGACTATCAATGGGTATTTCATGATTGGACTATGCCTGCTTTCCCTCTGTGATGGCTAATGTTGCAACATCATTTGACCTCGTCTCTACTTACCTCCTTGTGAAAGTTGTCATTCAAAGGCTGTAGTTAGAAGTTCATCTTACTTCTAGTCTAGCTTACTAGTTAGGCATTCTGACATCGTGAGGGAAGCTTATCTGTTCATCGCATGTTTGCCATAACCAGTTGGATTTTTGAGGGCCCGAGCAAACAGTGGGCAGATCCTAGGAGCCGGGCTTTCTGGGTGGGACGGCCAGTTCCTGATGCCGGGGAGCCTACTTTCCCTCTCTCTGTCACTGAGAAGGCGGGCTCGCCCTTCCCTTTCACTCACTCAAGCATAAGGACAGTATCTTGGGTTCTTCTGGGCTAAAATCCCATTTATTGGCATTTTCGTTGTACAAATCCAACATGAACTGAGCCCCAACACCTTATCTGAATGCTTTAAACCTGTAGGCACATGTGTGAAAGTGGAGCCTGCCTGCCCCGCTACCTCCCATCTACCCATCCATTCTTTTCTCTTTCCAAGGTTAGACATTGTTAGGACTTAGACTTAATTTTTGATGCCCTGTAAAGAAAATGAAAGTGAGGGTAAAAGGATCTAGCTCCTAATGTGATACCATCGAACTGGTGGGGTCCCCCTTTACAGCATAGCTTCGTAACCTCATTGTTCGTCTTTCCTAGGCTTGCGTATTATTTTCACCCTCGACGAGGTGGCCTTTATACAGAATCTCGTTTTTTACATAGAAGCTGCGTATAAAGTTGCTGTAAGTATCAACCCTGACAGTCTTTTCAGGTATATCCCAAAGCCATACAAATCATACAGTTCTGAGAGCCAGGCTGTTTGGGGGCTGACCTGAAGGTTAGTGAGCCTGGAGCTTGACAATGGTATCAACTTTCCACGCGAAGTATGCAGTTTTCTTCTGGTGTACAGTTGCAAGTTTGCGTTTTGGACTGCCACAAAAGCAGTGTGGGAATCCAGTATGCTTGTTTTGAATAAGAACCCACATGTCCTTTGAGATACACACAGGCCAGCCTGAGTCAGGGATCAAGAGGTGGCAGCTTGAGCAGTTTGGTGGGAGCTGGGGTACCATGGGCTCCAGCTGGCCCACAAGTAGCGGGGCCTGAGCCAGGCAAATCCCGACCTGGGCCCCATGTGTGTGGGTGTAAGTGTAACCCCCGCTCCTTCCAGGCTTCTGCCTGGAGGGCAGAGCCCAGCGTCCCTCTAGACAACAAGGAAACTGCAGCCCTACTGTCTGTCTTCCACCTCCTCTACACTGCCCCCTGTAGTCAGCAAGCCACCGGAGATGGCAGGTAAACACACGAGTGAGGCCATATCCCAGATGGACTTGACAAAAATCAGCGGTCAGCCAGGTTTGGGCCAAGAGCTGTGGTTTCCTAGTGTCAGGTCTAAAGCAGCAATTCTCAGATTGTTCCTCCCAGAGGGCACATGGCAGCCTGGGGAGGTGTTTGTGGTGGGGGCTGCATCCTCCAGGGCATAGCACTGTCCCCACCTCACTCAAGATCGCGGTCAGGCCAAGGCTGAAAAACCCGGGCTTAAAGAAACTCGAGAAGCCTCTGTGGGGACAGTGGGCCTTTAGCTGGACCTTGAAGGAGTCAGGTGCAGATAAGTAGCAGGGAGGGAGCAGTCACAGGGTTAGGGGGATGCCTGGGCAAAAGGGTGCAGAGTAAAGGGGCGGACTTCGGGTGAAAGTTGACATTGGAAATGGAAGATCCAGTCAACTCAAGGGAGTGCAGGGGTGCAGGCCAGATCATGGAGGGGATGGCTGTCCAGAGATGGGAATGTGATCCACTAGGGGAGAAACTGTCATTTTCATCTCTGAAGCCAGGAAGTGAACTGATCAAAGAGTTTGAGGACAAGTCACTTGGCTCCAGGTTGCAGCGAAGGTGGGTTGGAGGGAAGGCCAGCCCAGCTGTGAGGACGGCCACAGGAAGGAGTGGCTGGGCTCAGCTACAAGGCGTGCCCAGCAGAGAAGAATCGAAGATGCAATGTTCACACTTTTGAAAATTTTCTTTGGAGATAAAGAAAAACTGACATTCTGGCACTGGCCTCGTCCTCGCTGGGTTGTGCGCAGTCAGTAGTGCACACAGTATTATTTCAGAACAGTGTCCAGTTCTTGGGTTTGTAAATCACATCCTCTGGGTGACAGTGTTCAAAAGTCAATTCATATTCATTGGTTTTAAACTTCCATGAAGTTCAGTGTTCCGAGCCTCAGGTTTAACTTTGGCTCCAGTTGCTTGCTGAGCCAATTTTCCCTAGAACAATGCTCGAGCTACATCTTAATTTTTTTTTAAATGGTTTTGGTGGCTTCGACTTGTTACAACTCATGTGTTAAGGTTTCTTCATTCAAATCTTACAGTTTAATGTACGTTCAAAGGCATTGGGTAGATAGAGGGACATCATTTTAAGATAAATACTTTGTTCTCTACAAATCCAGAGTGTCATACAAACTGATACGTTTTAGAATTAAGAGTTTTTGCATGCCCTTATTGTTCCAGTTGGGCATTTTGTTCTAAAATTCAACACAGAGGTCACATGAACTGAAATTAAGAACAGTATGTGAGTATATAAAGCTGTGAATTTGGGAGCCTTCAAGAGATGCTTGTGTTTCCTTATGCCCGTGGTAAGGTGAAGAAATTATTTTTCCATAGAGTTTCTCATACGCCTCTTTCTCCTGCAGGATTATGGGATGTGGGAGCGTGGAGATAAGACTAATCAGGGCATTCCGGAATTGAACGCAAGCTCTGTAGGAATGGCCAAGGTGACAATCCTGTTTGTTTTTAGTTCACTGCTTTGTTTGGGTTTTCTTCACTGAAAGTTTGGATTTAATCAGATTAGCCATTTTTCTTTTTTAAAGATTTGAGAGGCAGAGAGACAGGTGGAGAAAGACCAATAGCTAGCCCATTTTTCAAGAGGCAGTAGCAAATGTGAAATTCAAGTGGCACATGTACCCCAGCCAACTGGGATTATAGGTCAAGAAAGTAGGTTTCCTGTCCCGAGATCTGCATGTGGCAGAAACTAAGTCACCTTGTCCTTATTCTCCATTCTCATCACCCAGCAGCTCCTACTGTTGTTTAAGTAGCTGCATGCATGATATCCCATCTTCCTTTTTGGCTCCTCGAGAGGGCTGAAGATGACCGCTTCATAGGTCAGGCTCACAAGTTCCGAAGTCTAAAAGGTCACGCAAGCTCACAGTAGCAAGTGACACTGGCCAGATAGACACCAGGAGCTTTCCCAACTCATTTAAAAATACACTTCAAGCTGAGCAAAGCACCCATTGGCGGCAAATTCTCTGCGGCCACCAGCTTCTCTCGCCATCAACACTTAGCGTGTGTCTCCTCCCCCTCCTCGAGACTGAAGGAGGGTGGACAGAGTCAAGGCTCCAGAGGCTGAGTTCAATTAATAAATGTCTCTTAAGGTAGATTGACGGGAAGTATACTTGTTACTGAAAGAATTCACTTTGGGAGCCCCAGCTGTGCTGATGTTAGACATTCACCACGAGAATAGGTGAGGGGAAGGATGATCATAAGGCTAATGCCACACATACCAGGTTATGCATTTGCTAATGTTTTGTTTTGGTAGAATACCCCATTTGATTTTGGGACATGTTTTGTTTTCTCCCGTTTTCTTTGTTCCTGTAATGAGCAGCAACATAAAAGGTACTTCAAAAAGTTCATGGAAAAATGGAACTGAAAGATTTTGGTTCCAAAAAAATCTTAAAGGCAATGCATAGGAGTCTTTAAAAAAATTCATGACAGTACATGAGAAAAACTGCGTGGCTTTTTTTGCCTCAACACACATTTATCTTTTAATTTCATTTCCCATGAACTTTTTGAAGCACACTTGTACAGGTTATCTCAGATCCCCTGAAAAAAGAAAAATCAGTGTAACATGACTATGAGACTCTTCAGCTGTACTTTTAAAAACATGTTTCATCACGCCTTTGGGAACACATATATGCCAGGTTGCTTAATGAAGGAACACTGCCAGATGTCAGAGGGTATGTTTATTAGGAGACATAACTCAAGCCTATGTTTGTAGGCAGCACTTGAGGCCATTGATGAACTCGACCTTTTTGGAGCCCACGGAGGACGCAAGTCAGTGATCCACGTTCTGCCCGACGAGGTCGAGCACTGCCAGGTAACAATGCGGCCTCTTGCATTCCGGAGAGATGAGGTAGAGGATCCTGGAGTGGGAGGCCTGGGCTCCAGTTCAGATTCCCCAACTGTCTAGCTTGCTGGTATTGGACTTTGTTGAGCTGTCGTTTCCTCATCAGTAAAATGGGCATACCAGTTCCCTCTCCTGTCTCACAATGGAAGGCAAGAGAAAGGATCAGAGTACATCAACTTAAGACAGTTTGTGTGAGCACTTTGCATATATTACATATATATAGATGAGTAATGTATGTATTTATTCATCATTGTGTCTTACATTTGCATAGTTCTTTATGGGTTATAGTCCAAAAATCAAAGCGACCTTGTTTTGCTAGAGGCAAAATCTGTTTCATGTGTTTTGAGCACATAGGTGGTTCTCTCAGGTTTCATGATACCCCCAAATTGAATGATTAGCACTAGTTTATTTGGGGCAGTTGGGGATGGGTAGAATGTACAGTGGAAAGCAGGAGAGATGGGAAGAGATGGCAAGTTAATGAAGCTTGCTGCCACAGGTAGCATTGTACTTAGGGATGCTCCCTGGCATGTCCTGAAGGTTTGACCAAGAGGCGGCGGCCATGGAAGGTAGGGAGGCAAGTGGGGCTCAGCACAGGCTCCAGGCAGTACCACATTGTCCCCAACCGCCTGCTTCTCCACCACGGAGCATGAAGCACCAGCTAGGTAGGCCAGGTTGGCCAGCTGGGGCCATGTTAGGACAAAGCTCTACTCCAAATTGACAAACTCACTCCAATATTCCCTTGGGACTAAGGTAATGGTCTATGGATTCTGTATCCACTAGTGCTTCTTGAGGCTAAATCACCTTTTTGCTTTTCACTCAGTCAATTCTGTTCTCCATGCTGCCAAGAGCATCAACATCCAAAGAGATTGATGCGGGACTTCTTTCCATCATTTCTTTTCCCGCCTTTGCAGTGGAAGATGCGAACCTCGTAAATGTGACCAAGAGTGAAATTATTTCCAAGCTACAGGTAAGTGTTGGTCACACTGGCGTCCTTCAGCCTGTACTGTACTCAGTACTACTTGCACATGGAGCAGCCCGCCCATGCCCTGTCTGCGAGGTTAATGGCTTTATCTGCATGGAATTAGAATTACATGTTCAAAGTGGAATCCATAGACAAGATGAAGTCTCACAGGGATTAGACCACTTGGTTTTCTCCTTAAGTAACAGCGCTTGCACCCGGTCACCTTTGAACCCCAATTAATGGTACCCAAAGCTATTTTTTTTTTAAGGATAGGAGAGGAAGTTAGAGGGACACACACACACACAGAGGTCCTCTATTTGCTGGTTCACTCCCCAAATGGCTATAATGGCCAGAGCTGGGCCGATCCAAAGCCAGGAGCAAGGAGCTTCCTCCAGGTCTCCCAGAGGTGTAGGGGCCCAAGCACTTGACCATTGTCCACTGTACTACTGCGCACCCCCAATGCAGGCCATTAGCAGGGAGCTGGATTGGAAGTGGAACCAGCACCCATATGGAGTGCCCATAATGCTGGCCCCTACAAACTGCTTCTAAGGCAGGCATAATTAACCCCTCAGCAGTCAAAGGCAGGCTCCTGAGAATCTCTTCAAAGCTAGAGGGACACTGGAAAAAAAACCATGCCCATGTCCCAGTAGTCTCCAACTTTATACACTATTTCAAGGGAGATCCCTAAATTAGATGGAGATAAAAACAATTCCTGTTCTGAGGCGAAGTGCAGTAGCTATGAAACTTTATGCCATAATGAGACTTTATACCATAACTCTGAAGCTGTTAGAATTAAAGAACCTAAGTTTCCAAAGCGAAGATCTACGTGTCGAGTCCTTCTTAGATTCAGGGGAAAATTCTTTTGTCCCTTGGAAACAAAAGGGTTAAAGGGTCTATAATCATATTCCCAAGAGAAGGCAGCTATAGCAGTCAGGATTCCAGGGAGCAAAAAGAACCTCTAGGTCACTAAAGGTGGGAGTGCAATCAATGCAGGGACTAAAGCGTTTGCTAGGGGAGCAGGTTCTATGCTGAGGCCCCAGGGCAGGCTTCTAGAACAAGGCAGAGCTGGCTGCTAGGGGGATGGCTGCCTGCCAGACCAGCAGAGCAACCTCCGCACACTGAAGCGATCAAGAACGGACACCCAACACTGCTCTCCAGAGATCAGGTCATCAGGTTGAGAGAGTGCTGCACCTGCCCTTTCTTGGCACCCAGGAAGCTAGAGAGGAACCTTAGGGCCTGCAGCAGGGAAACCACAGGTCCCAAGTGCAGGGAGCCCCCCCTCCTTGCCTTGCTCTGTGCCAAGCCTTGCAGGCCCCCATCTGATGGTAGAATGGCCCCTGCACCTGAAGCCTCGCAGCCAGAAGCCTGGGGATTGACCCTTGAGCTTTCTAGTCTTCCAAGCAGGAGCAACCAATCGAGGGTCCACCTGGTGGCTTCTCCAAACAGCAAGGGTCCCTTTGCAGCTTTGGGTGACAAAGTCAGAATGGAAGTATGGTCATTCACTGAACTTTCTGTAATTACTCTGGTAGCCCCGATACACCTGTGGAATGCCTGGCATTCCCATTCAAGTACTAATCAAGCCTGAATTTACTTTGCTCATTACTTAAAAATACGTCTTTAGGCTGGCATTGTGGCACAGCAGGTTGTGCTGCCACCCGCAACACCAGTATCCCATGTGGGCACCAGTTCGTGTCCCAGCTGCTCCACTTTTGAGCCAACTCCCTGCTGATGCCCTGGAAAAAGATGGCCCAAGCACTGGGCCTCTGCCACTCCCCTACAAGACCTGGAAGAAGTTCCTGGCCTTGTCCTGGCACAGCCCTGGCCATTGCAGCCACTTGGGGAGTGAACCAGCAGATGGAAGGTCTCCCCCTACCACTCCAACTCTGCCCTTCAAATAAGTCTTTCAAAAAATAGCTATACTGATAGCAAAGAGCACTTGGTGTCCATTTCTTTACTGAAAAGATTCATGGGAAAGAGGATACAGAGCTGACTTGAATTAAAATGAAAGGGCAAAGACATTCTTACATTTTCATCCAATGTGTTTTCTTTTGTCTTATTAGGGGCGTTATGGATGCTGTCGTTTCCTTCGAGATGGTTATAAAACCCCAAGAGAGGTTGTATTAAATATTGTTTCTTATGGTTCCTTAACTGCTTCATATCTAAGTTGCCATTGTATTCTCCTTCTATTGATTATAATTGTAGGTTGGAATATTGGAAAGGGAAATATTCAATTTGGAGTCAGCAAGCCTGGAGTTAGGCAGCCAAGTAGTAAGATCAGGAAGAAAAGCAAGCTGCAGACAAGGGCCACCGGGTCTGAAGTGCATACATGTCTTCAAGACCTACCGTGGCCTCTTCCTTGGGTTTCTTTGCCAGAGTGGCTAAGAATGATAGAAATAAAACATTGTCTCCCAAGCACTGTAACAGGCAAATTGCTATTTGAGATATAGAAACTTTAGTATAAAACTACCAAGGAGTCTTGTATATATTTCTTACTTTCTGAAGTTTTACCATGGAAAAATTGCCAAAAACAGCAGCTCTTTTATAGTAGACTCCTAATCATAGCAATCTCAAAGCTGCATCAAATCAGGCAAGCAAGGGAAAGCCAGGGAGACACAGTAATGTATGGCATCCAACTTCACCTTTAGAAAGTTCTACACGTCCAATTCCAGGACCCAAACCGGTTGCATTATGACCCTGCTGAACTCAAGCTCTTTGAGAACATTGAATGTGAGTGGCCTGTGTTCTGGACCTATTTCATAATAGATGGAATCTTCAACGGTGACGCTCTCCAGGTGAGAACATGCTGTATGTTGTGTTGATGAGTGTTTTCATTCCACTAGTGTGCCAATTATTAGATCATAGGGTTATGCAAGGATTCAGGCCACTGTATCTGCTATCTGTTGCCACATAAACTTTTCTAAAGCTTAGTAAATTAAAGTGCCAGGCATTTTGCTTACTTCAGGGCCCAGCAGGAACAAATTGCTGTTGGCCAGCTGGGGTTCCACAGGGAGCTAGAAGATATGCTTCTGAGATGGCCTTGCTCACCTTGCTGGCGAGTTGATGCTGGCTGTCAGCAGGTGCACTTGGTTCTCCTCTGCATAGCTATCTGGCCAGCTTTGGCTTCTCCAAAGCACTGTAGTCTCTGGGCTGTTAAGACTTTTTAGGGGGTGGTTGCCTTTTCCCAGAAAGCAACAGCAGAAACTATCAGAGCTTAAGGCTTGGGCCTGGAACTAGCAGAGTCCTGGCATTCTGTTGGTTAAGGGGTCATCCCATAGTCAAAAGGTGAAGGGGGCTAGACAAGGGCAAGGGTAACTAGGAGACATGGTTCAAGTCTGTCCCCGTTGTTGCTATTGCTCTTACTTGGTCAGCCAGTGGCTGTGCGGTCACGTAGCATCCTGTCGAATGTGACTGGTCTCCCCTCTTCAGCCTCGCTCCTGCTGTTTCCATTCTTCATATGCCTGTGCCAGAGTGACCTTATTTAAAAAGGCAAGTTAGATTATGTTAGTGCCTTGCTGAAAAGCTTTGAGTGGCTTTTAGATTGCTTTTGTACACACACCTCCTTCATGTGTTTTGTGGGGACCCATATTATCTGCGTCTCTCCTCACTTCATCAGCCGGATTTCTTACTGCTTGCTTCCTTTCTGGAGCTTGGTGATCCAAGCAGGCCCCCCCCCCCCCCCCCCCGCGCTCTGGAGTCCGGGACATTCTTTCCATACCTACCTACCGGCCCCTCCTCTCCTTTCTCTTGATTCCTTGCCAGTGCGGCTTTTCTTTCAGAAAGCTCTCTGACCCTAGGAGCCCCATAAGGGTGCCCCTTTTCCATGCCCTACATCGCCTGTAGCAGCACAAGTCACAAGTCACACTAGGTGTCATCTCCCACTTCTCTGTGCAGGGACCCTGGTGGAGGCTGTCTCCATCCAGGTCACGATTTACTCCCCATGCCTAGTGCTAAGTATTGGTTAACACCGTATTTGTTCAAGACAGTTCAATATCTACTTGATACCACACCCTGTGCTGAGGCCTGGAGCATACAAAGGAACTTCAAAGTTTTCGGAAAAGTGGAATCAAATGTTTGTTTGGGTACTGAAACCATTGTGAAACGCACGCATCGCTTTTTCATAATCTACATTTTTCATGAACGGTTTGAGGACTTCTTGTCCTCTGTGGAGCAGCACAGACCTGTGCTTGAGAAGCTTGGGGGCATGACGCAGACTTGGCTCTTTTCAGCCTATTCGGATGAGCACGTTGCGGGGGGGGGGGGGGGGGGGGCAACGGGAGCCGAGATTCCTTTGTGCTTTTAAAATCTGTCCTGCTCTGGAATGCGGAGGCCTTAAACCGAGATGTTGATGTTCTCTGTCGATTCTTGCTCTTAAGCTTACCTGATGGTCTTGGGTCTTTTGTCTTCTGTCTTTAATCCCAGAATTGAAAGATCTTGAAAGGCTTCACTTTGAATTTCAATTGTGAACAGACAATTATAAAGGATAATAAAAAGCTAAGGGAGGAAAATGAGTATGCTTAGTAAGCCTCACAGAACGTACTGCTCTAGGTCTTATGCTGTCTCTTCCAGTTATCCACTGGGGGAAGAAAAAAGGATACACGTGAACATGTTTAGAGATCTGGACAGCATTTGACTGGACCGATCCTCTCAAAGGCAATGTGTTCAGTAGCCAGGTGGCTTGGCAAGAATGTCCCCCCCCCTTTTCCCTTTAAGTAGATAGGTTTTTATCGGTGCTTTTTCATTTAGTGGCGGTGTCAGCTTTAACAGCTTTTATTACACCGAGTAGTACATCCCAAGAGTCAGTGCACATGGGTAATACATGCATTTCCTTTTTCTTCCATCGGATTTGTTCAGCTAAGATTGCTGCTGCAATAAATGTTTGAGTGCCTTAAGTAGAAAGCCACCGATGGGTGGAAATGTTTAAGAGCCGCTCAAGAGACAGCTTTCACCCCAAAGATGATTCTAATCTGGTAGTGATACCTTTACAGCCAGGCCCATGTGCGATCCTCATGGCATTAGGAGGATCCAGGGCAAGAAGTAGAAGTCAACTGCAAGCCAGCACAGTAAAGGCAAGAGTTTTATTAAAGTAGCAAAGAACAAGCTACTTCAGACAGAGCAGCCCTACGTGCAATCGAGTTCTACGTGCAAGATGTTAGGAGTGCAGCGTTTGGGGGTGGATATTTGATGCAGTGGTTAAGACAGCGGCATTCCATAGTCCAGGGCGCCTGGGATGGAGCCCCAGCTCCGCTTCCGATTCTAGGCTCCTGCTGATGAACATCCCGAGCAGCAGGCGAGGATTCAAGTGGTTGAGTCCCTGCTACCCATGGGAGACTCAGGTTGAGTGCCCAGCTCCTGGCTTTGGCTTGGCCCAGCTTCAGCCGTCGTGGGCATTTAGGGGGCAAATCAATGGATGGAAGATCTTACTGTCTACCTTTCAAATAAATAGGAATTTAAGAAGTGAAATACTTAATTGGCTGAAGACAGCATGGATGGGAACAGTGTGTGGCACATAGCGTAGATGTGAGCACTGTGGGGATTCTGAGGGAAGAAATAGCTTCTGCATGATGGGCTGCTCCGACTCCTTCCGACAGCTTGACTTGGGGCAGAACTTACAGTCAAGGGAGTAACGAGCAGTGGCGTTTAGCTCCAATATTTGCTGTCTGCGAGAGTCCCTCCTGCACTCCTTGAAATGATGCTGTCTGTGCTCTTCTTTGCCCTGTGTCCCACTCCTAATCTGTTTGTTGCCAACATGGCTGTGTGTCTATGCCACATTGCCATCACAGCATTGACCACCATACCTCTTTGGTGAGGTAAGCAAAGGGGCTGTTTTCCAGGTCCAGGAGTACCAAGAAGCCCTAGAAGGAATATTAATCAGAGGCAAAGATGGGATCCGCCTGGTGCCAGAACTCTACGCCATCCCACCAAACAAGGTAACCCGGTGGCGCAGGCTCTGTGCCACTCTTCCAGAGCTAAGCGAGTCGCTGCTTGGCCTTTGGGATTCTTCATCTCCCTTCTAGACCTAACAAGCACTTTCTCTAGAAGTGGTGTCTAAAGCTCTTGGTGGTCTTTATCACCAGGAGTCAAGGCTTTAGGGAAACACGCAGAAGTTGTGATCATGGGTATCCTAGGGAGGTGGCAGTTGAAGGCCTTCAGAGGAGACACGCCCCTACCCTCACCCCCCCAGGCAACAGGAACTCCAGAGCGCACACACTGGCGTGCACCACGTTCTTACATGTTTCCACGGAAGAAACCTGACGTATAGGGATAGCCGAGAATCTCTTCCTTGGACTCAAGCAGTTCCCTAGCTAGAGTGAGTGATCAGCTAGAAGCCACTGTGCGTCCATGAGGGACAAACTGTCCCGGTCCAAGAAGATACTCAGTTTCATTGTATCCAGTTTCCTAAATTGGGAGAGTGAACCATGTCTTCCCACAAGTCAACAGGACCTGGAGGAGACAATAGCCCAGGGGAAACCCGACATGCAGTAACTGGGGTTTAAGTGTGTGGTCAGGACCCTGGCAGGGGCCTCTGCAGGCTCCTAGCTCAGCTCAGACAGTGCTGGGCTCTTTCCCGGGACCAGACTCCAGGTTCAGGGCCTCCGCATGGATGTACACTGCCTCCCAGTGGCCAGTCCGCTTCCAGCTAACACAAATACCTGCACAGATGCTCTTGCTCGCCTTCCCAAGCAGTGGTATAGCAGACTTATTTTTGCATAGCAAGCAAATATCAATGCAGCCCAGTGCTCAATTCTTATGGCGAAAAAGGTGCCACTGTGGATCGTTTTGGGCCTTATTTAACCTAGAAGGAACTATCTTGTGTTATAGAACACTGAAACCATTAATCCAATGAGAAATTCCAGAAGGGATTGAGTTTCTGTGGACAAGTAGTCCATTGCTAGGAGCACTTAATTATTTTGCATCGATAATAGCCCATCTGGCCAGCTAGTTCACTCTGAGCTTCACCAGGTAGGCCCTTGAGGTGGTTATATCCTTCTCTGGGGTGGGGGGGAGCAGGCAGGGTTTCTCACTAAAGCCCACCAGCCTGGACCCTTGGCCCTGAGCTCGCAAATCTTGGTGGCCCCTCATCTTAGCATGGACAGCTCACACATCCGAGCTCTCTGAGGACTGGTTTTGTTCCAGAGGGGAGATCTTGAGCAGGAACTGGCCTTCCTTCCCCATATAGATCATGGTGTGCAGCCTGCCAAGGCTTTTTCCCAAGTGTCCGAAGCCTAGTCCTCCTGCCAGGGCACACTCATTACCATGTGCAATGTGGATGTGTGGCCCTGGCGCATGTAGTTGCTGGGAAGTAACCCAGCCCATCTCTCATCAGGTTGCTCCTCTTGCAGTAGTGAGACCCCTTGACAAAATTAGTAATGGAGGCAGTTGGGAACCAGGAAGCCAAGCAAAGGAAAAATGGTTGACTTCAGGGCTCTTCTCCCCATTTTCTAGTAGAGAACCGCCAACCCCGAGCTCTGGAGGGGCACATTCTATGGACTGTAGTAAATGCTGGTGTTATAAACTGTGCTGTTCTGATGAGCAGTGCTCGCAGTACACTGAAGTTACTCTGCAGCTTTCTGTTCTAAACGCCACACCGACCTCTAGGATTCCATTTGTAATTACAACATCTGCCTCTACTCAGTGTGCTTACACTTGTGTGCTAGGCACCAGTGTGGGACACTGTTTTACATTGACAGCGTTTGGTGTTTAGCCGTATGCAGGCGACAGCTGGGAAGGTTCCCCAACCACATCATTAGCATGTAGGGACCACTGGGAAGGGTTCCTGCAGACAGGGCCACCACAGGTCCTTGTGGCACTTTTGTGCGAATTGGAAGGAGGGCCTTGCACTTGGAGCGGCCACAGCCCTTGGCCAGGGTGGCACATGGCTCGTGTTTCAGCTTCCCTCATTTACTCCAGCGGATCCACTTGTATGGGGCACCACTGTACACAGGACCCTCTGTTGGACAGGAGACCGGAGTGAGCCCAGCAGGCGTGCACCGGGCGGCTGCTTTGCGCCAGGCTAGGGGCTGGCCCCCAAAGGTAGCTACCACACCAGCTGTGTCTCGGCAAGCTTGTAGAGGTTCAGGGAACTAGGCTGTGAACTAGAGGGCAGTCAGGGGTGCAGCCCAAGGGCTTGGTGCCCCTGAGGCCCTGCAAGCAGTTCAGAGGGAACAGAGTGGAAGAGGGGGAGGGGGAGGGAGGCCTCCGCCCAGAGGCAGGGGCTGGCCATGGTTGGGGTGAGGCAGAGCAAGGTTGTCTTTTGACCCGCACACTTTATCCAATTTCTGTTCTTCGCATGAACTATTTCTCATTCTAGATCTTTGTGGCCTTTAACGCTACTTTAGCTTTCAAAGTGTTAACATACTAACTAGGAAAGTCATCTCGCACACTGTAAAACTTCAGGGTTCTGCATAAAGAAAAAACCGCTTCTCCAATCCTAGTGCCCAAACATAGCCACTGTGCCGCTATGGAGAATCTCCCCTACCCTGTTAGCTTGGGCCAAGTTTGAGTCCCTTCCGCTTATGCACTGAAGCTTCTGTCAGCGTTTGCTACTGCTGAAGATTTAGGTTTCACTACATAGGAGTGCTCACTAGAAAGCCCACAGCAGAATGTCTGTCCCAGTGGTCTGGATTGCCCCTTGGGGGAAGGCTGCTTCCTTTTTCCCTTGATTGACCTATGCTTTCTTTAGTAAACACGTGGTCAGTGATGTTACCCCCAATCAATGTTGTAGTGACTGCAAACTCACAGGCCAGCCCGGAGTTTAAGAGGAGACAGTTACAGCCCGCCTTAGGACGTAGCCAGCCCTGTCCCTCAAGAAGGGCACTGAGAAATGGACACGCAGCCAGCAGTTAACATACCCACATCCACGCCAGAGTACCCAGGTTTGACACCCGGCTCTGGCTCCCAACTCCAGCTCCCTGCAGGCCCCGGGAGGCAGTGGTGAACGTTCGGGTAATAATGTTCCTGCCGCCCACATGGGAAACCTGGATTTCATTCCCAGCTCTGTTTCAGGCTCTGCCGAGCATCCACCATCGTGAGCATTTGGGGAGCAAACCAGCAGATGGGAGCCTCTTTGTCTCTCAAAAAAGGAGTACTGAGCTTATCTGATGAGGTTTCTGCTTTTCCAGGCCTTGATGAAAGTTCATGCTGTAGCAGCACAGTTTTTCTTCGCTACATAGTGCCACCTTCTGGTAGTTGTCTTGCATAGGCACACGCTTTATAAACCCCCGGGGATGGCAACATAGAAGAAATTTGGTGTCCAGTACCGGGCTGCCCCAGCCAGCGTTCTAGATCACTGTCCCCATAGGACAGCTGTGTGCCAGCACGAGCTTGGAGGCGACTCACTGCCCAGAGCTGCGCACCGAGGCGGCCAGCCGGGCTTTCGGTGCTGTCGCCTGGTACACACCTGGAGGAAGAGCAGTGGCCCACAGCCAGGCCGAGATCGAGTTCCCCGAAAGCTGCTTCTGGCCTTAGAGGCCCCAGGGAGGCCCCCTTTGGCGCCCTGTCCCCAGGTCCGGTGCTGGCACAGAAGTGGACTGGAGGATAGGCCCATCTTGTGACTCGTCAGCGCATGCCCCAGGGGAGGGGGCCTCTGGCCTCCAATGTTCTCACCAGGCTTCTCTCTCTGCCAGGTGGATGAAGAGTACAAGAATCCTCATACCGTGGACAGAGTTCCTCTGGGCAAGCTTCCCCACCTGTGGGGTCAGTCCTTGTACATCCTCAGCTCGCTGCTGGCAGAGGTAGGGGCCTGCTCTGCCTCTGGGCCCAGCGTTAGGGCCAGGTCCTCCTCAGAGCTCCCCTCTCGTGGGCTCCCATAGCTTGCTGGCAGTGTTAAGGAGATGCCTATTCAAATAGCACACTTCACAAGGTGGATGGAGGTGGGTGTGGGGGCTTGTGTTTTAGAATAGTCCTGGGCCAGCCTTCTCTATTTCTTGGAAGTGCTCCCTCTGTCTCCTCACCTGTAAAACGGTGGAGACGATAGTACCCGGCTGTCAGCGAGCCTGAATGCAGTGCCCGTGCAGGGGCTCAGCGGGCTCAGGAAGTGTTAGCTACCACACAGGCTGGTGGTGGGTCTACTAGCCCTGCACAGCTGGGTGCCCAGAGTACGACACGTTGAGTGGCCATTTCCAATGGTACTTTTTGTCTTTGAGAAAATAAGCCATCGACTCAAAGACTGTAGAGAAAAAAAAAAGTCCTGAGTATTTTGAGAAGGGAACTATTTTGGAGATCAAACTTTTAGGGGGAAATTTTAATCAATATTTCATAGTCGTACTGCTTCTCTTTCCACAGGGATTCCTTGCCACTGGCGAGATTGATCCCTTAAATAGAAGATTTTCCACTTCCGTCAAACCCGACGTTGTCGTGCAAGGTTTGTGAGTGTTTGCTATTTCCATCTAACTCTGTAAAACCCATTTTATTTGTAGTTCCCATCATTCTGGCATATGCATATACCTTTGCATATGGCAGCTCTGTGAGAAGCCTTTACAACACCATAGCCCCCCAAAAGGCAATAGGATTCTTTCCAACCACAAAGTCACTTTCAGCAAAGCCGTTGTTTTCTTGAATGGAAACCTTGATGGCAACTGGGGCACGAGTGACTCATCGAGCATCATTTTTCAGAACTGTTATTCTTTGAAGTACAGAGCATGAGCCCAGGGGAAACCTCAGAACCCAAGTGAAGGTCATTCATTCCCCTCCTGGGCTTCCGATTCTTTCCAGCTGTCTCCACCTGGCTTCCCTCCTCTGTAGCCAGCTCTTCTCCCAACGGCTGGGAGGAGAAAGCTGCCTGGCTGGGCCATGGGATGAGCCTGGGAGCCACAGGTCCTCTTCACACCTTCCTAACGCAGGACCTCCATGTGGCTCACTCACTTTTCCCGCCTCACAGAGCACTGTGTGCCCTCTAGCATGTTGTGTACACACCTTACTGTCCCTAGCTTAGACTGTATGGGGCATGGCCCATCCTATTCTAGCTCCTGTGTTGCTTGGAAAACACACATGTGTTGAAAACAAGGATGAGACAAAATGAAAAGCATTCCTCTCCCTGGCCACTGGCACACATCTCTGTGTGCGCTCACAGTACTATGAGCAAGCTAATTGCCCAGGCGATAGCAAATGTTAGTCCCAGTGTGAGACCCAGCCAACTGTCCCAGCATTCCGATTCGGTACAAGTTGCGACAGCGATGATTATCGTGTGCATCTCACACCCTCGAGGTCTCACCGCTTGACCACTAGACCTGCAAATGCAATTCTGCCTTCCAGGTGGGTGGCTCGAGCTGGACTCCACGGCCCCTACAGTTTAACCAGCATGATGTGCTCGGGTTATCAGTCTCCCAGATCTGCCAGACTGGGCCACGTTGATGGGTGCCGAGCACGTGTTTTAACACGCTGGGATAGAGCAGAGTAGAAAGGATCCGAGGGTCTGGCATGGAGCAGGGGGAGTGTAGTCTCCACAGCTTACCCATATACAGCTGTGTTGGATCACGAGGCCTCCCGGTCCAGGTCAAAAGCACTGCTGTGAGAAAAACTCCTGCAGGGGCCGATCACCATGTGGCTTTGGTCAGTGTGGAGCACGTGCCATTGCAGGCTCCAGAAGAGACAGGCAGTAAGGGAAGCTATCCTTCCAGGTCCAGGTGGCTGCTGTTCCTTCTGCTTGGGACCTGGGGGATTAGCTGTCCTTCCTGCTTCAGCTCTAACTGGCCAGTTAAGCATGCAAGCTTGGTCCAGGGCTTGTTGTAAAGCCTGGATGAGATGATAGATACTAGAATACTTCTAAAAGCATCAAGTGCTATGTAACTAAGCAGATGACATTCACTTTTCAACGGTGTTTGTATGTAGTCTGCCTGCGGGGACAACGGGAGGAATCACGAGCTACCTTCATAGCAGCCGTGCACCCGAGCAGCAGCCAATGCACGTGCAGCCCCAGGGTGTTCTGCTGCAGCTGGATGTGTCCCTGACATGTATCTGCCCTTCCCCATCCCCTGCCTAGGACTCTTGCCTTTTGCCACCACACTACCCCCTCCTCATAAAGGCCGTCAATAACTGTGCAGCCTCGCCGACCCCCGATGTGACCTCAAGTGAGGGTCTGACACTCCAACACACCCCCAGCTTCCAGGCACTCAAAACCCCCTGCCTGCCGGCCAGTTTTGTGCCCAGCCTTGCCCAGAGATGGAGCACAGATGGGGCCTGGGCCAGCTCCGGGGACTCTTCCCCACCACTGGGGCCCTGTGCCGATTCCAGGTGGGCCAGGCTGCCCCACTACCAGGTCCACTCCGCTTTCTCTGTGGAGTGATACCCCTTACCCCCATCGGAGCAGACTCCCCCACGCTGCTCGTTTTCCCTGGCCTTTGGGAGCAAGGCCACAGGCCTCTTCTCACCTCTGCAGCAGAGCACTTTCCATGCCTGACCCTATGTGAAAAGGCACGAGACAGGTTTAGAATAAAATATAGACCCAGAGGAAGGCCAAGACATTATTGGAGATGACGTCATTTGGCTTGGGACCTATGGAAGACCCTTTGTTTCTAGGGTCTATCAGACTGTCTTACTCATTAAGGGTATTTAATAAGCATCATCGATGTTAGGAGGTGGCAAGGACAGAGGGAGCCCGAAGAGCAGCAGGACACATGCTGTCACTTCCCAAACCGACAGGACGAGGAGAGCATGCTAATCTGTGTGTCGTAAGACAAACGAGAAGGCAACAAACCACTCATGGCAACACAGGGACACAAGAGGCAGGAACTCATGCGGACTGCATGTTGTTCATTCACAGTCACCGTTCTGGCAGAGAACAGTCACATTAAGGAATTGTTGAGGAAACACGGCGTAGACGTCCAGAGCATTGCTGACATCTATCCAATCCGAGTCCAGCCAGGCCGGATCCTTAGTCACATATACGCCAAACTCGGTAGGTTGGGGGGAACATCAGGGCATTTGCGGCCGAGGCATCTCTGGTCTAGCTTCGGGATTTGAGGGGGACGGTGATGCATGTGAGTGCCAAAGAATCAGGCACAGCACTGCAGCCTGGGTTCTACTGAAGGGGGATGGGCAAAGCAGCACGCTCTCCTCGCGCCTCGTCAGTAGATCGTGCCACAGGCTGGCCGGACCACTTGCCAGCTCCCATGGAAGCAAGGAGCTGCACTTGAACATTCCCAATTGGAATGGTCATTTGTATCCTGGCGATGCTTCTGATGTTGATCTGCAGGACGGGATCACACACCCATAAAGATGGGTGGAGGGTTTTTTTCTAGAATGACTTTACCATTATGGCTCAAAATCAAGTCAGTTAGGAGTAAGCATTAATAAAGTCCTTCTAGTAGACTTACGCCAATACAGATCAAACCAGGTGCTATTCACAGGCTTGCATGAGCAGAACAGGGCCGGGATTTGTTCTTACATCCAGCCTCCTCTCATTTTAAAGAGGGATGATGGTATGGGAAGAACCAAAACCTACAGTGGTTTGTCAGACTTAAAATTAAGCCTAGCCTTAGTCAAAGTCACCAGGATTAGTTGGTCAGTGTATTTTCTTTAACCCCATTTTCTCTCAATTGTTCTAATAGGACGGAATAAGAACATGAAATTGAGTGGGCGACCATATCGGCACATTGGCGTCCTTGGAACCTCCAAACTATATGTGATTAGGAACCAAATCTTTACTTTCACACCCCAGGTAAGAACAAGAAGCCAATAGCAAACCAACAAGCATCCTTTATTAGGTTCTCTTTCCTGTCTGGTAAGCATCTGTGCTTTGAATATGGCAGAGTTGTGCATGCCTAGCTCAGAGAAGTGGAAAGGACACCCAGTACAATTCTTTGCTCCTTAGTAGGTGGCTCGAGAGATGCTGATCTGATTGAAGCGAGTTGTGCCATCACTTCCAGTCACGGATATTAGCAAAATTCACGGCTTTACAGATCTGCTAGGGACCCGTCACTCGACTCGCAGCTCTCATGCCCCCCGTCACAGCAGTCCCTAACCCCTGTGGCGGCCGTCACTGGCTCCTCTGTGTAGAACACAGCCAGTCCGATTGGCAGGCGTGCAGCTCCTTAGCACGATACTGAACGTCCTGGAGCTCGTCTTCAGAGTTCGTTTCCGAAGCAAGCTAGCCCCGTGGAAGCACATGCTAAGTGGTTTTCATCCATCTGCTGTGGAGTCTGGGGTCAGTAGCCCCAAGCTTCTTTTAGCCTGGTCCATACTACTCACTCAAAGCGTGCGAGTTATTTGCCTTCAGAACAAACTTCAGTGCAGAGCTGAGTGTGCACTAGCCCAGAGGCCAAGAGAACAATGGGATTTTCATCAACAGACAACAGTGCCTTTAGGAGCCATTAGCCAGGCCATCAGGCAGGGCGCCCGCTCCCAGTGCCTTCCCTTGGGCAGCAGCTCCAGACCCAGTCACCAGGGAAGGATAGGAATGAAGCAGCGACTCCTTTGCTCGATGTGCTTTCAGGGACAGCAGTGGCGAGGAGCTGAGAATAGATCAAGGTCACAGTGGCTCCTGGGCCACAGATCAATTGGCCTCATCTGAAGGGGAACAGCCCAGCTCAGAGCACCTTCGCAGGAGACAGAAGTCCGAGTCGCTCTGCCCTGAATGACAGTGGGGTGTGTGCATGCATGCGTGTTTGAGCTCAGTGAAGGGCCATCGTTAACGTGGTCTCTTCCGACTTCCAGTTCACCGACCAGCATCACTTCTACCTGGCCCTGGACAATGAGATGATCGTGGAGATGCTGAGGATCGAGCTGGCTTACCTGTGCACGTGCTGGCGGATGACTGGCAGGCCCACGCTCACCTTCCCCATCACTCACACCATGCTCAGTAACTCCTCCAATCCCACCCCGTGGCCGTTAGTGCCCTCTTCCCAAGTTGTAGGAGGCTCCCGTGGACAGAGCCAAATACTGAAAGGGGCTCTTAGTGATTTGGTTTCTTAGCTTGGGACTCTTCTATTCCCTAAATATCTTAGATTGTATTGATGAAATCGCCTCTTTTCCGTTCAGTAAACTACTTTGTCACTTTCATTCTCCTTAGCAAATGACGGCTCGGACATTCACTCTGCGGTTCTTTCAACAATTCGGAAGCTCGAGGATGGATATTTTGGAGGAGCTAGGTAATTTGTGACTTTAAAATAGATGAAAGTAACATTTTTCTTTTAAAAAAATGCTCCTGCTGCCCTCCTCCCATTTCTCCTATCGATTGCTGCTCCTAGTAGCCTTGGGTTCTAGAGTGTAAAGGAAGTTAGGACTTAGCCAATCTGTCTCCCGTGTGAAACTCAAATCCCTTCAAACAGCACTCAGATGCTTCAAACATCTGCAGGGCCTCTGCTCCCCCCACCCCCAGCCTCGGTGGAATGAGCTCCATTCTGATTTACAGGCCCAGGGTAGGAGGGCGCTCCAGGTGTCATACTTCAGGCCTCAATTCACCTCGAGAGAGGAGGTTGGCCCTCCAGGAGAGCCGCTCCCTGGGGTCTGCTGGGAGGGCCCAAGGGAAAGTCACTGTGCAACCTTGCCCCGGCGTGACCTCTGCTGGGCTGGGGTGGCTCCCGTTTGATCCCCGATGGGCTGCCAGTCACTAGGAGTGTTTGGGAGTTAATGTTCCCCCTTCTCACAGCCTTCTGCCCAAGGGACCTTGCTACTGCAAAGTCACCACCATGTTTCAAAATTGCAATGAAAAACAGTGTAACATTATCGTCTTAACCCATTTCTAAGTGTATAGTTCAGCAGCATCAAGTCCATGCACACTGCTGCGTGGCAGACCCCCAGAACTTTAGCATCTTATAAAATGAGACCTGTGACCCACTGAACAATTCCCCTTCACGCAGCCCCCACCATTCTACCCGATTTTTGATGGCTCCCGATAGCACATGTAAGTGGAGTCATATAGCGTTTGTCTTGTGACTGGCTTGTTGCAACCTAGCATCATGTCCTGAAGGTCACATCTTTATTTCTAACTCTGGCCTTAGGGAACTGGCAACCTGCTATGGCTGGCACCCCACCCAGAGCTGGCTGTGGGTTTTGCCTTGAAGTGGCCACTCCCTTAGAAGGGAGGCAGATTGTCCTCAGCAGTTTGTTGTCTACATTTCCAGGGCCTGTGCCATAACTGCAGTCGACATCTACTCTGGGGTACATTTTGCCTCCAATTTGGATAAGTTTCCACTTAGGGTATGGCTTCATAACCAAAAGCAGATACCGCGGGCCCATAATTAACAAAACAAATTCTTTTATGGAAATCTGATGATTAAAGGATATTGTGTATGGCAAATGGAGCACTTTTGCAGTATGTTCTATGTGTTGTCTCGTTTGATCTTCATGGGATGGAGCGGATGGGGCCGTACCCCCATTCATGGGCAAGGAACTGTGGACCAGAGCCAGGGCTCAAGTCGAGTAGGTGCAGAAGCTCCATGTAAACCCAGACCTTGGCCTCCAATCCCCGTGGCACGCTGGATGAGAGCTCGGGGCAGCAGGCGGGCATGGGGCAT
The DNA here is from genome assembly GCF_051225735.1 of Oryctolagus cuniculus. Lineage (NCBI taxonomy): Eukaryota > Metazoa > Chordata > Mammalia > Lagomorpha > Leporidae > Oryctolagus > Oryctolagus cuniculus. Next base: position 4,679,116 of record NC_142888.1, on the reverse strand, counting down.
GGCCGATGAGTCAGAGAAGCACAGGGCAGACAGGAAGACCTAAAGCTCCCTCGCTACCTGTCCTATCCATTTCTCCCATGATTAAGGTTCAGTCCCATTTTGGCTTTTGCCCTAGGTCTGAGGATTTTTCAAAAGCCAAACTCGCCCTACATGTTGGGCCTCCCCCGCACGAGTCGCTTTCTGTCCGAAGCCTTTTTAAAAAGCTGCCTTTCCACACCTTTGAGCGGTCTTTAGCCTGATAAGACAGACTGCCTTCCACCTTCAGCGAAGAACTTTCCTCCACCTGTTTGTACCCTCCAGTCGCCTCCCTTTCTCTTTCCCAACCAGAGGCAAGTCTTAGAACTGCCCTGGGGCCCGGGGGGACCGTCTTTCCCTCAGGCCATCTCTGAAGCCCATTTGCCCAACGAAGCCCAGCCCACAGAAGCACCAGCGCTAGCAATGTATTTGCATTGCCTGCTTCAATTCCCTTCCAAGATGTGCCTCTCGGCCATTTGAACCATCAGAGTCTCTTGCGCATAGCTCAGAGGGATCCCTTGGATCCTGCTCTCTGATCTAACTTCTTAAGAATGTTTCTGTAGGGTGGCAAATCCCTTACCCTGCCAGAAGCTGGGGGTGGACCTGCACAACTTGGAGGCTGCTGCCTCTGTCAGGACCACAGACTGCCAAACCCAGCTCCCAGTTTTCGGTGGAACTTTTCCCAGCCTGATGTCACAGGGCCACTCAGGGTGTGTGCTCCCATCTGGGAATGGCCCGCCCATAGCATTCCTTCTAGAGAACCTTGGCTTCGAGATGAACCTCTGCCATCATAACTCCCCTGTGCCGGTGGGTGTGAGCACACCTTGTAGGAAGGACTCAAATAATGACACAAGCTCATGGAAGCATTGCTTCAGGGTTGCTTCTGGTTAGAAGCTGTTTGCATAATAACTTGTCAAGCTTCTGGTTGGTTTGGTAAAATAGATTTGTATCTGTGTTGGGTTTGGGAGTAGGAGTGCAGCACGACTCACTTGCCTTCACTTCCTATTTACTGTTGAATTTTTATTTGAATCTCTTGGCCGACAACTCCTCTGGAGCAGTCTGTGAAGCAATTTATTGATCTGACTCGGGCACCGCCTGGTCATTGAGAAGTCTCTCCATGCTTGGAGGGAACAGAAGTCGGTCAGCGCACCGCTGGTATCGTTAACATAGTGTTCTCTCGGCAGAGTCCAGTTAGGGAACCTTTCGGAATTTCTCACCACATCATTCTACACATATCTGACCTTCCTGGATCCAGACTGTGATGAGAAGTTGTTCGATGATGCCAGCGAAGGAAGCTTCAGTCCTGATAGCGATTCGGATTTAGGAGGATATTTAGAAGAAACTTATAATCAAGGTATGGCTCAGAATGCTCCAAGTTTTACTTGTTTGTTTGCAAGGCAGAAGGACAGATCTTCCATTGCTGGTTCACTCCCCAAATGCCTGCAAATGCTAGGGCTGAGCCAGGCCAAAGCCAGAAGTCAAACTCCATCTGCATCTCCCACATGGGTGGCAGGGACCCAAGCTGCCTGACTCTGCTACCTTCCTAGGCGCTCAGGGGTGGGGACCTTTTCTCTGCCAAGGGCCATGTGGGTGTTTATAACATTGCTTGTGGGCCATACAAAATGATCAGCCTAAAAGTTAGCCTGCTATAGGTTTGTTAAATTTCAAGTCCTGCCTACAGGCTGCCTTGCCAGGGTCAGACCAAATGACTCTGTGGGCCTTACATGGCCCATGGGCCAGATGTTCCCCACTCCTACCAGGAAGCTGGATTGGAAATACCGTAGTAGGGACCCAAACGAGCACCCCAAGATGGGATACTGGCATTGCAAGTGGTGTTTAAGATTATCTCAAAGGCAGAGTGACAGGGAGAGAGATGCAGAGGGAAATCTTTCATCTGCTGGCTCACTCCCCAAAAGGTCACAGCAGCCAGGGCTGGGCCAGGCTGAAGCCAGACTTCATCCAGGTGTCTGTCCAGTGTGTGGCAGGGGCTCCAGTACCTGGATCATCCTCCACTGACTTCCCAGCAGTATTAGTAGGAAGCTGGACTGGAGATGTAGCAGCTAGGACTCAAACCAAGGCTCCCATAGGAGATACCCGTTATCCCAAGGGATGGCTTAGACCCACCGCACCACAGCTTCAGCCCCTGCAAGTGCATCTTAATCTGCTGTGTCACAATACAATCCTCTCGGAATGCTTTTCAGGGTGGTTCAATGAATTTAAACCCATTTTGAAAAAACTGTCAGACTCAGGCCCAGAAAGTGATTGGTAATTAAACTGAAACCAAAACAAAGAACTTTCTGAAACTTGTATATCAAAATGACATACAGTTTAAATGCCTCAACTTGGGGTGGGTGTTATAGTTCAGTGGGTTAAGCTGCCACTTGGGACACCCATTTCTCATATAGAGGTGCCTGGGATCAAGTCCTGTTTCTGCTTCCGCTCCAGCTCCCTGCTAACGCACACTCCGAGGGGCAGCAGATGGTGGTCCAAGTACTTGGGTCTCTGGCCACCCATGTGGGATACCCAGATGGAGTTTGACTCCAGATTTTGACCTGGCCCAGAGCCGGCTATTGTAGGCATTTAGGAAGTGAGCTAATGGAAGACCTGTTTCAAGCAGCCTTTCAAAATGAATAAAGAAAATTCTTTAAAGATTTATTTAAAGTCAGTTGTACAGAGAGAAGAGGCAGAGAGGTCTTCCATCCACTAGTTCACTCTCCAACTGGCCAGAGCTGTGCCAATCTGAAGCCAGGAGCTGCTTCCGGGTCTCCCACGTGGGTGTAGGGGCCCAAGGACTTGGGCCATCTTCCACTGCTTTCCCAGGCCACAGTAGAGAGCTGGATTGGAAGTGGAGCAGTTGGGACTCGAACCGGCGCCCATATGGGATGCCCTAGAGGTGGCAGCTTAACTTACTACACCCACAGCGCCAGCCCCACAAATGAATAAAATTTAAAAACAAAAACCTAAACTCCAAGTTATGGCCTTAAAAGTGGCACTTTAAAAAACCCAGAGGGACAAGGAGTTTCAGAAAGGAGAACTTTTCACAAGATAGTCTGAAGACAGAATTATATTGCTGGAATTTTTCAAAGGAATAGAAGGATCTAAGTTTGATTGCATTAAGCCCTTTGAACATAACATTTCCCAATTCTGAACAAGCTCGAGTCCAAGTGACCTGTTTTTAACTTTAATAGTAGCTGGGTTAGCTCCCTCGTGACAAAAGTACTGGACAGCGACTGCCATCCTTCAGGTTGTCTTATGTATTATTCAGTTCATCTTACGATGTGATGTAACACGAATTTTGGCATGTATTTTCTTATCCTGGAATGAAGTTTCTCCATATGAGTTCATGCACACAGGCATTCTCTAAATCGCTTTTTACTGAGTGTGTGGGGCACAAACATCTATATCTAGATGTTGTCTTTCACTGAATCCACTCAGTGCTGCATGTTAAACACAGTCACCATTAAGTATTTGGTTATTTCTACGGCTTCTTCTCAGCGGCTCTTTGTCTTGTCCAGTTACAGAAAGCCAAGATGAACTTGACAAGTACATCAACCACCTTCTGCAAAGCACCTACTCAAAGTGCCATCTGCCTCCTCTGTGTAAGAAGATGGAAGACCACAATGTTTTCAGTGCCATCCACTCCACTCGGGACATACTTTCCATGATGGCAAAAGCAAAGGGTCTGGAAGTTCCATGTATGTTATTAAACCTTTTTCTGACTGTTAACATACCTGCTTTCAAAGTAACGCATGGACACAACTTAAAAGTCCAAGAATCATAAACGGCAACGAAATGCCTTGCCCTCCTATGGAGAGGAGACTACTTTCACCCTCTTAGCTGCTGCTTCTGGCATTTTCACAGCTCTGCGTTTCTAAGTGTGTATACTATTGTCTTAGTGCAGTCATTTGTTTTAGTACCTACTGACTTGCTGTTGTGTGGGGCAGGATTTAGCGATTTTAAGTCATCATTCTACTTCACTTCCCCTAACCAAGGTAATTGTAAGTTTAATTGAATCAGTATTCACTTTGACAGGCAGAGTGGACAGTGAGAGGGAGAGAGAGAGAGAGAGAGAAAGGTCTTCCTTTGCCGTTGGTTCACCCTCCAATGGCCGCCACGGCTGGTGCGCTGTGGCCGGCGCACCGCGCTGATCTGAAGGCAGGAGCCAGGTGCCGCTCCTCCTCTTCACGGAGGAAGACACAGGACCCTGCGCTGTTCTTTCGTCTGCTCGGCCCTTTCCGGGCTTGCTGCTGGTCCTTCCCGGGTTGGCTGCCGATCCCTCCACCTCCGTGGAAGGGCGGCTCCCCCCGCCACCCTCCCCACCTCCGCGGAGGAGCAGCACACCGCTGGCCGGCTCTCGGGGGCTGCTCAGATGCCATCCGGATGTTCCCCTCAGATGTTCCAGGTGCATGTTGTCTCTCCTCCTTTATAGTCCTCTTCCACCAATCCCAACTCTGCTACCCACACGCCGAGCACGCTGCTCTCCTCCAATCAGGAGCAGGATCAGCTCCTGCAGGTTATTGGTCAAACTGGAGGCAGCTGTGAAGTTGTTTACTCCTCTCCCAGCGCCATATTGTGGGAGAGCAGATGCATAGAATAAGTCTTAATTCCAGTAACTTAGCCTAGTCCCAGTTGCTCCCCACAGTTCCCCCTTTCTTTTTATTCTTTGGCGTTGATACGTGCCTGTCTTCGGTGCCCCGCGGCGCACTGCTCTGCTTGCTAGAGTTGCCCACAGGTGCTTACAAGCCCTACTAATCAGGCAAACCAAATCCGGGTCCTCTCTTCACCATGTTGTGAGGTTTTTAGGCGCTGATGCGTGCCTGTGTTCGGTGCCCTGCAGCGCATGCTCTGCTCGAGCTGCCTGCAAGTGCTTATCGCCTTAATCAGGCAGACTGAATCCGAGCCCTCTCATTGCCGTCTTGTGGGGAGACTTATTGGTGTTGATAACGTGCCTGTCTTCGGTGACCTGCGGCTCATACTCTGGTCGAGCTGCCTGCTGGTGCTTATCGCCTAATCAGGTGGACCGAATCCAAGCCCTCTCATTGTCATGTTGTGGGGAGGCCTTATTTTTCTCTATTTCTCTATCTCTGGGCATTCCTATTTCTCTTATTTTACTTCTATCTGCCAGCATTCCTATTTCTCTCATTTTACTTCTATACTTCTGTTTCTCTTATCCCTGCGGCTTCCCGGCACCCGCCCGAGGCGGTTTCTCGGCACCTTGCCCCACGGTGGCTTCCCCGCTCTGCGCGGCTTCAGCCTGCACTTCTCACCTGCGCGGCTTCCGGGCTTCGCGCACACTCCCTATCTACTCGCGCCCTGTGCACTTTCTCTGCGCGTGGCAGCTTCCGCGAATCACAGCCTAGCTCACGTTTCCGCTACCGGTTAGTTTTCAGTCTAAGTTCCGCGGGCTAACCTGACGAAATCCAACCTAGCTTACGTCTCCGCTTTTCGGTTTGGCTTCCCGTCTTTTGCTCCCCGGGCTAATCTGACGGATTCCAACCTAGCTCACACGTCTCCGCCTCTGGTTTTAGTTTTTCGCCTTTTGTTTCCTGGGCTGACTTGACGAATCCCAACCTAGCTTACGTCTCCACTTCGGCCTACCCCCGCGGCTTCATTTTCCCTAACTAATATTTTTCTTTACCCGGTATATTTCCTAACTTTCTTCCAACAATATTTCTCATTTCTCCTGGCTTCTCCCCACAGTCCGTAGCTTTCACGTTCACTTTTAATCTTAGATTTCTCCCAGCTTCCCCCCGTAGTCCGTATCCGAGTCTATGTTTCTTCTTGCTTTCACTTTCACCCCTAGACTTCTCCTGGCACTTTTTCCATCCGGCTTTTCCCTAGGCTCTTCCCTAGTCTCTCTCCGGTACTTTCCCACTTCTTCCCTCCTAGGTTTCACATCCGAGTCACGGCACCATTATGTCGCTCCCCCTCTTCACGGAGGAACGACACAGGACCCTGCGCTGTTCTTTCGTCTGCTCGGCCCTTTCCGGGCTTGCTGCTGGTCCTTCCCAGGTTGGCTGCCGATCCCTCCACCTCCGTAGAGGTGTTTTTGGAAGCAACATTGTTTTCTTGGCGTCACTGTTGCCACTGAGAAATCTAAACCTTCTCCCATTTTCAATCCTTCAGACAAATTTGTTCTCTTCGAGTTTCTGGGGCCTTCTCTGCTCTCACGCTCTCAGACTTCAGTTACAGCCTTTGACCTGGGTGCGTTCTCACCCATTCTGTTGGGAGCTCAGGGGGCCTTTCCAACCTGCAGTTTTATGGTTTTCCATCTGAAGTTTTTCTGAAAACCTTGCCCTGTTTCGTTCCCCACGTTCGTTCCAGTCCTTCTGCGATTCCAAGGTTGGCTTCCTGGAAAAGTTTGCATCATTTGTCTTTATCTCTTTGCCTCTTTCGAGGGCAGTTGCCTAAGCTTGGTGTTGTACCCCCACCCCACCCCCCGCCAAGTTGACTCTTCACTTTGCTGTCATGTTTTACATCTTTGTTCCCCAAATGGCATCCATCCTTGTCTCATATGTGCAGTCACAATCTGATGCGTTGTTTATTATGGCCACAAGGCCTTCCCCTAGGGTGGGGCTTATTGAGTCAGGGTTATATGGATGTAGGCTGGTCAGATATTCAGAGCTTTTATTCCATCTCTTATTTAAAGAGTAAAGGTCTGGCTGCCTGGACCTGCACAGGCAGGCACTTAATCTCCCTAGGGGAGGTATTCAGGCCTCCAGCCCTGCTGATCAGCCCCACTCTACCCAGAGACACCCTGCCCCCGCACCCAGCTTCACAGACATCAGATCTTTGGTGGAGCAAGTGAGGTGGCCGCTGAGCCGTGTGCGGTGGAGGGCGGCAGCTAGGAGTGCGCTGCTTCTCCCAGTTGTTTCTTGTACACCCCTGTGGACTCGCAGCTCAAGAGGCCCACAGTGCAGCATGTTCCCGGGGGTCCCGAGACTTCCGCGGACTCTGACGTCCATCTGACTGGTCCGAGTTTCCCCCACTGCAGACCCAGGATCTGGTAACCTGGTGTGTGTGAGAGCACTTGTCCTTTATCCATCAGCTTGCGGTGGCCGAGATTTTGTTCCTGTTCTGCTTTTTCCTGTTCAAGATTTGTCTCTTTGGAAAAAAATACTTTCTGTAGTGTTGGGCAGGATTTAGAAGGGGGAATTAAAGTTACGATGTGTTATAGACACTAGTATAACCTGGGGCCTATAAATACCTTGTAAGGATGCATCCACTTCACGTTGAAAGCTTCCTAGTCTCCCATATAGCTTGGAAGAGAGACGGCTTAGCGAGCAAATCTTGGCAACGTGACATGCAAAGGTGGTTCAAACATAAGCCCTAACACCCGACAGCCTCGGAGTGAACCAGGAGGCCCGGACAGTGTGACTGTGGGAGCCCCCAGGGACCCTGGGCAAACAGTCCCCCTCCCTGGGTGTCGGTTTCCTTCTCTGAAAGGAAACCAGGCTCAGTCGCTTCTAAGGCACCTTGCAGTCCTAAAGGGCTGCCTGCTTTTCCTTGAATTCCACGAGGGAAAACGCGGAGTTTAGCTCTTCAGTGCAAGACCCTTGTCCCGCTTTTCTCCTTCCCAGTGGCTACACAGTAACTTCTTGGGAAAAATCTAAATGCAAGAAGTAACCATTCCCTCAGTTGGCTCCTGTTAAGCAACAGCCGGGGCTCGGCCCAAGGAAAGGTTTAATCTTCTCCCTCCTCAGGAGACCTCTGCTGTTCTGTTTCCTAGTTGCCCCCATGACTTTGCCAACCAAAGCGCTCAGCGTCCACCGTAAGTCGCTGAATCTTGTCGACTCTCCGCAGCCACTCCTTAAAAAGGTAAACTGTCTGGGATAACACTAAGAAAAATAATGCTCTGTGATGCTGATCAGTCCCAAGAACTCTTCAGTGGTTGCGCTCACAAGAGCGAGCCCATTTCTCGATCTCAAAGAGGTTTCCCTTCAGCAGTTCTAGGTTTGGCTAGGACACCAGTTACTAGACTGTCTGCAGGCCGATGGGCATCAGTGTGTTCACCGAATTTGATGCCAACTTCTGTATTTTGCTTATAGGAAAAGGCTCTTGCCTTCCTGCCTTCATCAGAATCAACCTAACACCGGCAGGCGTAGGGAATGTCTGGCCGCCAGGCAAACGAGGCCCACAAAACTCATTTGGTCTAGCCCTGCTGAGGCAGCCATAGGCAGGACTGGCAACTCATCGAGTCGCTAGCAGGCTAGTTTTCAAGTTGGTCATTTTGTATGGCCCAGAAGTAGCGTTAGGAACATCCCCGTGGCCCTTGTCAGAAAAAAGGTGCCCCAGCCCTAGAGGAAATAAACCAGCTCACTGCCTCACCCCGTCCACCAGCCGAGGTAGGACTGCTTGCAACACAGGACATGAACTCTGACATCTTAGTGTAATAAAAACCAGTTATGGATTCCTCAGGGGGATGCAATCTCTGGGTGGGTATTCCCATTTGTTATCATTTCTTATCCATAAGTCTCCCCCGATTTACCCCACCCGAATAGAAAGATCCAGTGTCTTGGAGAACACTTTAACGTACCTCCATTGTAGGGTATGTAAAATGTACTTTGTTCACTTTACCTACAAGTAGTAGTTGAGTGTAACCTAAGAAAGGCACGTGAAGTACAGAGAGCAGGGAATTAGCACTGAGCCAGTACACACGTGTAGATAGGGGACACGCAGCGCTGGCTCTTCCTACTGATGCTGGCCTTCCAGAGACAGGAGGGCCAGGGCAGGCCAGGATCCCACAGCTTCCAGACGGGAGGCTTCCACCGTAAGAGACACAGGGATGCTTTGGAAGGACTGAACCCTCCTGATGAGGCTCAGGAGGTGCCAGGAGCACCCAAGGCTTTGGCAAAATACACAGGGATCCATCCTTCCTCCCCTCCCACCCTCTGCCCCGACCCCCATCCTGTCCAAAGATAACTGCGGTAGGATTTCTGACACCAGAGGTTAGCCTTGTTTAACTTCACATAAATGTGAACCTGTTTAGTCCCATCTCTTGTGAACTCTGTCCAACACAGTGATTCACTGGTCAAAAAACAGCCTATAAATAAAAAGGGACAAGAGAGTCACTGACAAACTGGAGCACAGCACAGGTTCAGAGGAGCGGGCTGGCTTTCAAAGTTCCTTCCCGTGCTCAGCTCCCTCCCCTGCTTTTCCACTGTGTGGCCAGGATCCTGAAGGCGACTGCCACTGGCCCAAAGACGAGCGAGGCGACGTGGACTGCGAGAAGCTGGTGGAGCAGCTGAAGGACTGCTGCACCCTACAGGACCAGGCAGACATCTTGTACATCCTGTATGTGCTCAAGTGAGTCTCGATCCCTTCAGGCTGGCTCACCAACCCCGCAACAGCCTCAGTCCTGGGCGCTGGAAAATCCAGCATCCAGGCAGACTCGGTGTCTCGAGGGCCCACTTTCTCATCGGCAGTGCCCTCCAGCCATGTCCTCACACAGTGGGGCGGGTGAGCTCAGCCCTTTGGGGCTTCTTTTCTAAAGGCACAAATCCCACTCATGAGGGCTCTGCCCCGTGACCTCACCACTTCCTAGAGGCCCTGCCACCTAATACCACTACCTCGGGGGTTGGGATTGACATAGGAGCTGCAGGGGAGCAGAGGCATCCAGGCTGCAGCAGTAAGTTGACGGCCTTCCCCGGGCCCAGCTTCCAAGTCTCGAGTCTTCCACGGGCTTGTTGGCATTCTAGCAAGCCTCGGTTAGGATGATCGTCACCCAGATTAGCCAGGCCCACCACTAGCGAGGCCTCCACCCCCTCCTCCATGGCTGACACCGGCCTCCCGGCATGAGAAGGCTAGGGGAGGCCAGGACCCTAGTGTCCCATTATTAAACATCCACGTCTAAAGACCTAGGGATGGGATGCTTCGGTAGGCTCTAATCCTGAGACTCACAGGCTCTGGAGTGGCTAAGGCCTTGGACAGTGATCCATCCTTCTCCCTGCCTTTAAACACTCCAGGCCCAATGTCCAGGTGTCTTTCCTCCTGACAGGGGTCCAAGCTGGGACACAGCTCTCTCCGGACAGCACGGGGTCACCGTTCACAACCTCCTCAGTGAGCTCTACGGGAAAGCTGGCTTGAACCAGGAGTGGGGTCTGATTCGCTACATCTCGGGCCTGCTCAGGAAGAAAGTGGAGGTCCTGGCCGAGGTAGAGCAGTGGTGCCAGCCGGGCTGTCCGTTTGTCCTCCCTAGCCCCATGTCCCCTCCTACTTCCAACCTTCTGGTCACTGGAACTCAAGGCAAGCGCCTCTTGTTTGTAAGGGAAGCAATTATTTCATCTAGAGCTGGTGCAAGGCCTCTGCTGACCTCCCACTGCTTTGGGAAGGTGAACACAGGGAAGAAAACTCAAGTTGATTATTTTAGTCCTCCCTAGCTGGAGAAGGAAGCTTCAACAGAAATCAAATGAAAGCACACTGGGGCCTGGCATCCTCTTAGTTCTTATTTTTGCACTTGCACAGCACAATGATCATTAATATTCACAGCCCTGAGGCCCTGCAAAATTCACACCACTGTCTAAGACAGGTCCAGTGTGATGGTATCTCATCACGTGATCAATGGCGAAGATGGCGACTTAGGAATAGGACGTGGCCGTTAACTCTCGCCATCGCTGTCTTGGACACACCCCTGGCCTTGTTGAGTATCAAGGGGTCCTCCATGGTAGCTCCAATGCATGGGCAGTAAGTGGCCTACTATTGGGCTCTGCAGAGCCCATAGGACTCCACAGGGAGATACAGAGATTGCAGGCACCCAGCCCTGCCTGGGCTGCTCAGTGCAAGGTCTAGGTGTGGATTTTGAAATAAAGGGCCAGATGAGCCATGGCATTCATGAAGGCAGACTTAGGAGCTTGTTGGCCATGACCCACCTTCCCTCATCAACTTTGCATCTCCCCCACCGCTCCCCCCAAACATGCAGGCCTGTGCAGACCTGCTCTCCCACCAGAAGCAGCTCACAGTGGGCCTGCCGCCCGAGCCCCGCGAGAAGACCATCTCTGCGTAAGTGCCCCGCCCTGGGATGTCAGGTTCTGGGGGGAGCCGTGGGACCTCCGCGGTGCTCTCCGCTGTCCAGGAGGGGCTCCTGAAAGTTGTCACGTGGGCACAGAAAGTGAGACTCTCCCATGGAGGCTGAGGAGGCACCGCCCGAGGCACCTCCTCCGTGTCTGCGACCCCACCCTCCTTCCTAGGCCCCTTCCCCCAGAGGAGCTCACACAGCTCATCTACGAGGCCAGCGGGGAAGACATCAGCATCGCGGTCCTCACCCAGGTCAGGGGCCTGCGTGGGAGGGGTGGGGGCACGGCCAGGGCCTCAGCCCCACTGGGTGGCTGAAGCTCTGTGCTCCTGTGTGCCCGCGGCAGGAGATTGTGGTTTACCTGGCCATGTACGTCAGGGCCCAGCCCAGCCTCTTCGTGGAGATGCTCAGACTCCGGATTGGACTGATCATTCAGGTGATGGCCACGGAGCTGGCGAGGAGCCTCAACTGCTCAGGTGAGAAGCAGCGGCTCCCCCTGGCCCCAGCGGCCGTGGTGCACACTCGCTCATTCGGGAAGCCCTGCTAGTGTTTTCAGAACCAGGCTTCCCCCCTTCGGCGAGCTCGGGCTTCCCCAGCTGCTTTCATGGAGCTGTAGCTCCCCATCAGGCCATGCGGCTTAGGGTGAAGTTCACTGTCAGGGAGGACACAGCACTAGTGATTCCTCCAGGACTCAAGAGCGAACCTTGCACCTGGTATTCCAGCTCCTTACTCCCGATTGTCCTTGCTGCGAGATGCCTTACCCCATTTATAATACCTCCCCTGGAAGAAACAACCAGTTTAAGTAGAAAAGTCAGTTGCAAGATGCATCACAACATCGGGCGTTGGCAGCATGGGAAAGTTAGGTATCAAACAATTAAGCGCTTGGAGTCTGAGGGTCAGTGCGTGTCAGCCTCAAGGCCGAGGTGAAGGACACAGCACCCTGTCACCCCGCCTCTGGCCCCCGAAGCTGCCTCCCCCAGTGACTGGCTGGGAAGCTCACGAGATGTTTTTCTTTAGGAGAAGAAGCCTCTGAAAGTTTGATGAACCTCAGCCCTTTCGATATGAAAAACCTCCTGCACCACATCCTTAGTGGCAAAGAGTTTGGCGTCGAAAGAAGCAGTGAGTACATGCTGTTCCCTCTGCCTCCTGCCTGCAGATCAGCATGTAAACTAGAGCCGTGAGGTACAGTGTGCAAGTGAGGTTCCGATGTGACTCGGAGGGCTAGGGGCCAGGCTCAAGGTGTCCACTTCTGGGGCTTTGAGATGGCCAGCACAGGTTTGCTGGGCAAGCGTTGCTTCCACGAGGTGGAGTGGCACACAGGCACCCTGTGCACACCTTGCTTTCCCTCTGGCCCTAAGTACCAAGCACCATCACCCATGCACAGGTGTCATGTATGTGGGGGTGTGTGTGTGTGTATGTGTGTTGGAAGCAGGGGTCACCTGGAGTGTCAGGACCTAAGGGCCATCCTTCCAAATCACCCAAGTGGCCTGCCCTTGGCTTTGAGTCAAAGCCTTGAGCCAAGTTCCTTTACTTCTCTGCCCAGGGTTGCTCGCTCAGCTTCGCCTCAGCACCAGAGCCCTGCTCAGTGCTAGCAAATCGATCACCGAGGCCTAGGCGTGATTCTTGTTCTCAGATGCTCCCCGATTATAACTGAAGCAATGATCATTTCTCTTCCTCCTAAAAAGGCTCAATGATTTGCAAACACATGGGTGAATTCATTTCAGCAAGCCAAAGGGACGCACTGGCCGCAGGGGGTGTCATTCCTTTAATAAGGACATCGGGTCCACAGTATTTTCCCCCAGTGTGCCAGCCACAAACAGCCAGTGCCGTGCAATCAGATGTGCCTGGCGCTTGTCTTTTGCTGAGGGAGCGGCACTGCGGCCACTTTCCAAAAGTAATTCCCAGTTCTCTCCAGTGCACGCGCCTTGAAATGGAAATAGACGAGTTAAATATTTCATGTGTGCTGCTGATCGTGATGGTAATTATCTGTGTCAAACCATGCATACCAAGAGTTTGTCAGTAGCTGGAACGCTGCAGCTGCCTCGGAAAATGGGACTCAACCGAGTCACGTCATTGGGAAGCCTGAACTGGGTCTGATTACGAATAAGGACAGGAGACATGCGTCTTTAAGATCCAACATTTCATAGTTGTCCTTTGCGACTGTTCAGTTTTCCTAAGTCAAATAGGCTTAGAATGCAGATGAAACACGTAGATGCAGAAGAGACATATTCCCAGCGAGTGCCCAGCCCAAGCAGGCCCTCCTGGGGTGTCCCAGACCCCGTTGGAGTTTCGCTTTCCACTTTTCTGCTGTCCCCTCTCCCTCCAGGGCCAACTGTCCTGCCCCCTTTGTGGGTTCCTCCTCCTCCATTGTCTTTTCAATGTTGGTGTCCCTGGGTTCCATACTTGTCACTACCTCCCCTGGGCCATGCTATCTACTCTCAGGGTTTCAGTAGGGTATGGCGGGAAGTGGCCTTCAAGCTGGGCCTTCCAAGGGGAGGAGCCAGGACAGCCAGGAACAGCAAGTGCCTACATGGTGCAGCTGGCCTGGAAGTGGGAGCGAAGTAGTGCAGGTAAGGCTCCAGCCAGTGGAGCTTCACGTGGCTCCAGGGGGACTGTTGGGCTTTATCCTGAAGACACAGCTAGGCCTGGGAGGATTCCCAGTGAGCAGTGACATGGTCACTCCTGCCTTTTAAGAATGATCACTGTGACCCTAATAGAGATGCCTGCTCACGGGGGGTTGGACCGGAGACCGGCGAGTATCCCTAGGAAGCAAGGGGGTGGTGGGGGAGAGCTTCCTTGTCCTGCTGGGTCAGCAGCAGCACCAGCCGCCTGCCCTGCGTCCAGCTCTGGCCGTCTGGCTCTCCCTTCACATCCTTCTCCAGCCCCAGGCTCTCCATCATACCAAATGCCCCTCTACCTCCGTGTCATGTCATACCTCAGCCCTCGGGCCTGGGCAGCCTCTCCTCCCCGCACTGCTCCAGCACGGAGTTCTGCGCCTGTTGGCCCCGGGCACCAAGCCTTTCACTCGGCCCACGATTGCAGCCCGTGGTGCCCGAGTTGGAAGCTCATTCCCTGAGTCACATGGCGCTGGGTCAGAACCCAACAAGCTTGGCGTGGGGTCCTACATCTTAGTCATGACCAACCCTCTTGAAAATTCCTAGTAAGATTGAGTGTATTAAGTCATATGAAACACCATGCAGTCGTTAGGACACAACGTGATAGAATATTTAGTGCCACAGACACTCGTGACTTGTGAAGTGCAGAAAGCCAGGTCACAGGAGCCCACAGATTTATTTCTAGACACAAGCTAGGCACATAGCTGGGACATGTACATCCATATGCAGCAGTTCTGTTTAAGGTCAGAAACGTAGAGTCAGAACAAGCTGGGAAAACAGATTAGTTCTGGTTTCCTTAGTGAGGTGGTCTAGGCTTTCCACAAGAAAGGTGTGCTTTTGGATAAGTAAAATGTTTTTAAAAAGCCTATCAAATCTCATTAAGGGATCTCTGGCCTCTGTGCGTGCTACTGTGGTGACTTTCACTTTCATACATGCCATCAAGAGCCACAGGGCGAGCCCGTGCTGGCAAGGCCCTGACCTGGCGTTCTTGATCGAGTGTATGAGACAGATGCAGATCCCAAACCAGTGCCATCTTTCCTGCCTCGGAGCGAGCAGCCTCTGGTTTCAAAGGCTGGCCCACGTGTGTGTATGTGTGTGTTTCCCTCCAGTGCGTCCTATCCACTCCTCTGCATCCAGCCCTGCCATCTCCATCCACGAGGTAGGACATACTGGAGTCACCAAAACAGAGAGGAGTGGCATTAACAGGCTGAGGAGCGAGATGAAACAGGTAAGGAAAGCACCTGGGGGGGGGGGGGTTGTCCCTTCTGCCCTGGCACAAGAACACACCTGGTACCCACATAGGCATCCCAGAGCCACTGGTGTGCACCTGCACCCATGCATCTTTGACCTTAATGTCATGTTATGGGAATGTTCTAGAACATCCCCTTGTCTGTGTTGGCCTCTCTACCACTTCAAAGTAGTCATACAAAAAGCAACTTAATCACCTTGCTCTCAAATATGTCCCTCCAATGCAATGGCTAACAGGCTCTGAAGTAGGCTGGAATGCCGGCAATGGCTGGATCCTCCACCACCTACAGGCCTCTTTTCTATGTTTGATTCACAAAAGTCCTTTGGAGCTGACCCCACAGCACTACCACTCAACATCTTTGCAGCGTTAGCATGCCAGGTACTGTGCTAGGACTTGATCATGAGCCACAGTGGGAAACAGTTCCCTTCTTGTGCCCTACAGCGAGAAATGCCCTTCGACTTCCTCCTCCATTTCTAGTGTGCTGGTCAGGACCCACTAGCTGCAGTCTGCAGAGCGCTAATGGGTCACCCCCTGCCGTGTGACTAACACTGTCCTGCACTGTTAGAGGCCGACAGAAATAGAGTGTCCTTGACTCAGAGCTGGTTTTTGTTCATTTCCTGATTTTTCCACTTTCAGATGACCAGGCGATTTAGCGCTGATGAACAGGTGAAATGTTTTTGCCTTGTTTTGTCCTTTGCTGTGTGTGCTTCCTGTTCTTTCTGCATTGGATGTGGAAAGCAAGGCTGTGCATGTGCAGAACATGAAAGTGTGGGGGAAGGCTCTCATTGGACTGGTGGGGAAGGGGGGTGGGGTGCTCCACAGGCTGCAGCAGAGAGCCGGACTCCAAGACAGGAGCAATGACCTTGTCCCTTCCCTTAAAAACAAAGTCCACTAAGCCAACTCTTGGGCTTTTGTAGGATATTTTGCCAAAGAGCTGTTCCAGGCTCTGCCCCAGTGGGAGTGTTTTTAAAAGAGCTAACTAGGACAGTTAGCAGGGGGGGCTGTGGTCAACTCCTCTCGTCCACAGATGGCGTGGCAAGCTTAACCATGCAAAGGAAAAAGCCCTAGGATACCTTTTTTCTCTTCTCTCACCTCGTCACATCCTCATCCTCCCTCCAGAAACTTGGGGTCACACTGCTAATGAGTTGACGCCCCGTGATGACCTGTCCTGCAGATTTCACAAGTTGTCCAAGAGGAAACCATACCTGCTCTCATGCTAATTCATGCTCTTTACAAGAAACTGACTGTGTAAACATCTTCCTATGCCAGCCACTCGGTGGCACCGTCACTCTGGTTACCCACATCCCAAGAGCCTGCCCGGGGCTGAACACGGGTGGCTCCTTTTGCCTCCTTCATGCTGTGCCTGTGCGCTGTGGGGACAGAATGATCACCTTTCTTTGATGGGTTTGCATTCGATCAGCCAGTACAAGTTCTGTATTTGGCCACTTATGTCAAGGAGACATATTATTCTCTGCTGAAAATGTAATGGGTGCCACAGCATTTTAAGTTGCTCCTCGTTTTTACAGAAATACCCTGTCTATAGGGCATTAGCCCCATGCAAGTTAAGGAAACATTCTAGATTTTTGATGAGGAGACATCCGGCTGGAGGGTATCAGCCCAGTCACTTGTGTTCGTTATATAAAATCTATCAAATGCCTGCCAGGTGCCAGGTGTCAGGGCCAGATACAGATACTTTAGTCGTCTGTAGATGCTCACCTCAGCACCAAGATGCTAGCGTTTGGGGCCTTTGGAAGATAGCGTCCCAACATGACGAAACGCCCTCATGTACCGCCGGGGTCTCGTGACGTTGACTGGCTGAGGACACACTCGACCCGGGGAAGCCCAGGGCTCTGCTGCAGCTGCCCTCAAGGCTGGGTTTGCCGGTTCGGGGCGGGAACTGGCGTGTGCCCGCCCCCTTCCGCTGCGTGTTTGCTGTGGCTGTTCCTTTCTGCTCACGCCCCTCCGTGTCACTGCACATGACCGAGTCCTTTCTTTTTCTTTCCTAGTTCTTTCCTGTGAGCCAGACGGTATCTAGCAGCGCATACTCCAAGTCTGTGGTAAACCGCTTGCCGGAACCCTTGCGTCTCCCTGGCCCCTGCTGGGACCGCCTGAGTGCCACAGTGGCCCCCCACCTCCCGAGCCACAGAGGATCGGAGCAGGGTTAGGGCGTTTTCCTCTGACGCCTGTAGCCTAAGAGTCGAGAAATAGGACCCGAAAACCCTTGAGTCGAGCTGCGCTGTCCCCGCCAAGCTATCGGTTCCTCGCTGCTCAGCGCAGAAGCCCCAGGAGTGGTTCTGTGCCTTTGTGTGGTGCGCAGGCGAATCTGCCTCTTCCAAACGAGGAGGAGAGATCAGCTGAGTCATTGATGAGTGTGGCTGTAATTACTTTTATTTGGATCTAATTGTTGCCTTATTTAAATGGCAGTAATGAGCCCAGTGGAATAATGCAGCCTAACTGCCTTTTCAAAATAAGATCTCTGGAAGCCCAAATGCATGCAGAGGACGCCTGCCGCCTGCCCTGCTGGTGTGCCTCGGGTTTCTGGGTTTCCGTTCCGTGTTCAGACCTTTGATACTTGCTTTGAGTGCCAAATAGCCCAGAACAAAGATACGTGTACGGATGAAGGGGAGCCATCTAGGGCAAGACAGCAGGCTTGAGGGGACCCAGGGAGAGCCCCACTTCCTGACCCAGTCTCCAGACCCCACTGGGCATCTGAGCTGCCTTGCAGTAGCTCCCGCGCGCAGGCCAGAAGGGTGAGGAGGTAGAAGGAAAGACGATGCCTTCCTCCGTCACTTCTCAAAGCCCCTGTTCCCAGCCTGGAGGCAGCCAGGGCCCCCGACCACCCCCAGCAGGATAAAGCCCGGCACCAGGAAAGCAGGATTGGAAAGGGTGGGTGGCCACACTGCGACTCCTCACCATTCCGTGTGCCCTTGGCTTCAGCTCCCTACTCCTGGGGGTGTTGCATTCTGTGGCACCTGTGCCCCAGAGGGGACTGTCACTTCTCCATGATCCTGCATGGGTGGGCACTGTGCCACCTCTCCTGGGCTGCGAGTGCTCTGCAGAGGTTCACACCCCCCCCCAGGGCCTGGTGTCACCCCGAGCTCTCCTGCAGCGGGGCAGCCGGCACAGAGGTGGCTGCCTCAGGAGCACTGGGCACAGCCCGGCATGCTCTCGGGGTGGTGCTCCTTCGTTTGGCGAGGACTCACAGGCTGCTTGCACCTGCGATCCCAAGGCTAGGCCAAGTTAGGATAGAGGCTACACAGGCTGCCCTGAGGTCATCGGCAGCCAGTCTCGAGTTGGACACAGCAGCACTCTGGCCCCAGAGCCACGCCCTCACCCGCTCGGCCCCGTCCCCGGCAGCCGGACTCCTTTTGCTGCTGTGGCACCTCTGGGGATGAGGAGGAACACATGCAGGAAGTCAGGTAGCCAACTGCAGCCCGAGAGGTTCAGCCAGCGTCCAGAAAGGGCCCAGATGGAGTCGCACTCCTCTTGGAGCCATGGGCCCCAACACTTCCACTGGCCACCCATCCCCTGGGGCACTGCCGAGTGTGGCCAGCAGGCCCGAGAGGCTGCTGCAGGCCACGTGCCGTCTGTCTTGCAGAGGTCCAGCACCCCGTCCTCACCCACGGGCACGTCCTCGTCAGACTCGGGAGGACATCACATCAGCTGGGGGGAGCGGCAGGGCCAGTGGCTGCGCAGGCGGCGGCTGGACGGAGCCATCAATAGGGTCCCCGTGGGCTTCTACCAGAGGGTGTGGAAGATCCTTCAGAAGGTGAGCGCGCGACGCCCCCTCCCCGCTCCCTGCCCCTGCGAGGTGGCGGCACCCAGGTAGCAGGCAGCACCCGGCCACAGAAGGAGCACTTACAGGCAGCCTGTAGCCTCGAGCGGCTCGGAACAATGGCTGCCGCACACACACACACACACACGAGGCAGCTGTGGCATCCACGTGCGCATGATCAGGCCCCTGCTGGGCCCGAGAACACAGATACAAGGGTTTCCCATCAGCCCAGGGTCCCTGGTGCCCTGAAGGCACAGCCTCTCAGCCCTGGGCCACCTCTGCTCCCCAGCCTGGGCCCCACTCCCTGTAGCCAGCCGCCCACTGCTCCTAGGGCCAGATAGGGCTGTGTTTCCCATTGGCCTGGAGGCCATTCCTCTTACCAGAGGTCATCATGGGCCCTGATGTGAGGTGGCACAGCCAGACTGCACAGCACACACCTGAGCACCTGTCACCAGGAGCAGACAGCGTAGGAGATGTCCCATCAGCCCCAGACCATCCGTGCCTCTCCCTGGGCCCCAGCAGAGCTCATCTCACCTCCTGTGTGGAGGGATACTATGTCCCCGTTAAAAGCTCTGCACCTCAAGACAGGTTTTTGCCTCTGAACTCTTAACTCATGTCACGGGAGAGGAGAGAGAACGCGGTATCAAATGAGCGCCTTCTACCTACTCCTTCCCTCGGCACCGCGCACAGGGGCAGTGGGCTGGCCTGGAGCCTGTGGCCGCTCTGCCTTGTGGGACCCGAGCCCTTCCTCACGCCTCTCCAGAGCAGGCCATGCCCACGGGGCAGCCGGACTCCTGGGGCCCACGGAGGCCACTGCCGGCCAGGCCACTGAGGGTTCCAAGGTGGCCAATTAGACCGGAACAAAGTGCTCCTAGAAGACCTCCCTGCTCTTCCTGGGCCGTCACGTTTCCGCCCAGCCTTGCACTGGCTCAGTACCAAGACGCTTTGTGATGAAAAAGCAGCGCTTTGTGTTGAGCCGGATCAATGCGCATGGCGGTGCGGGCGCAGGAGCGGGTCTGTGTGCGTGCGCGCGTCTTTTGTGATTGGTGCTTATTATAGAAACCGTAAAAATAGATGCCTGCAAAGGCACAGAAGCAGCACTTCGCCAGCAGGAGGCATGGAAGTCTCCCTTCGTTATGGCACCGAAGGGGACCTGGCAGCCGCCGGGGCCTGGTTGCCAAGCGAAGGCAGAGCCTCCGGGGAGGGCTCGGCAGCTCCCTGGGGCATTGTTCACTGCGCGATCTCTAAGATGCCTGCTGCTTCCCTAGAATTGTTCCGTGGAAAACACAGCCTGTGGGCCGTGAGAACAAGCGCTCTAAAAATAACGCCGACAGTCTGGTGTGTTCCAGCCCTCGTGCAGGTTTCCAGGGCAGGGAGAATTGGGTGTGTGCACACGTGTGCGCCTGAGTGTACACACATGTGCACACTTGTGACCACGTTCTGCAATCTGACTGAGCTCTGTTCTGCCTCCAGTGCCACGGTCTCTCCATCGATGGCTATGTCCTCCCATCCTCAACAACCCGAGAGGTATGATGGGAAAAACCCAAACCCTGGGCGGACCCTGGTGCTGTGTGTCCTGCCCCGACCCGCAGGCTCGTGCACAGCGGCTTCTAAGGTCTCATCTAGCTTCACCTTTCCCGCCTTCTCCACCCGAGAGATGGCATTTGTGGAGTATCAGGAGCTTTAGGTTTGCCCGAGACCCGACTGCCCCACTGAGAAAGGCACGCTCTAAGCAGCGCCTGCTAGGCCCACACGCAGCCCGCCCCCTCGGGCCCCTTTTCCCAGCTGAGGCACTCATCTTCCCTGCCTTATTTGCCTCCCCCGTTTTAGAAACAGATTTTTCAAATCAAAGTTTCACCCAGCCCAAGGCACCTCTCTTTATGCCACAAGGGCTAAGAAATGCTTCCTGCTCACTGAAAGTCACAGTCCAGTGGAGTGTATCAGGTAGGCTAGGGCAAGGCCAGCTAACTCCCAGAGGGGAGTGTGCCCCACCCGCTGCCAGCAGAGTTAGCGAAGCGGCCAAAGGGGCAGCGTTTGGGCCGAGCGCAGGCCCCACACAGTGCTGCTCAGCGCCAGTCACAGGCTCCATCCACTCTGTCTCACTGCTGGCTGCCCGCCCATCTCCCTTTGGCAGATGACCCCACAGGAGATCAAGTTTGCTGTCCATGTGGAGTCAGTGCTGAACCGCGTGTCCCAGCCCGAGTACCGGCAGCTGCTAGTGGAAGCCATCATGGTGCTGACACTGCTCTCAGACACAGAGATGGAGAGCATCGGGGGCATCATCCACGTGGACCAGATCGTGCAGATGGCCAATCAGCTGTTCCTGCAGGAGCAGGTGGGCGCACCCAGACCCGCCCACTCACCTCAAGGCCAAGGCATGAGTGTGCACAGGCAGGCTCGCCAGGCTGGCTGGCATTTCTGTTGAGGCTGGAGATTCTGCGTCCAATGGGGACGAATACACTCGAATGAGGAAAATGTCATCACAGATGGCGAAAAAATGTCAACCATTTGGTTAGAAAATGGCACAGCAGCCACTTGGGAACCCTGGAGACCTTTGGGGATGGACAGGCCTGTCGCAGTATGGGTTTCAGTGCCACCACCACCACTTGCTATGGGCATGGTGCCCTGAGGAAACCATTTACCCCGTATGCAAAAAATCAAATCAGGTGAAGCTCTCTCATTGTAGTCAGTGCTGAGCTCTCTTTGTAGTCAGCACAGGCCTGTGAGAACACAGCCCAGTGCGGGGGGGGGGGGGGGCAGAATGTCACCCAGGCAGCTCCGCGCCCCCACCCTGGAATCAGAGCTCGTGGCCCAGGCCCCTGGCAACCTCCACCTCTGTGCTGTGCTGACCGCCTCCGACACAGGGCTGGTGGTGGTAGAGCAAATCTGCTCATTCTTCCACCCCGTCTTTTCGTGCAGATATCCACCGGAGCCATGGACACCCTGGAGAAAGACCAAGCCACAGGGATCTGCCACTTCTTTTACGACAGTGCCCCGAGCGGGGCTTACGGCACGATGACCTACCTAACGAGAGCGGTGGCTTCTCACCTGCAGGAGCTGCTGCCCAGCTCGGGCTGCCAGACGCAGTAAGGCCTCACTTGTGAAGGTGGCCACCCTGTCACTTGTCCCAAGACCCCCTGGGCCACCACAGAAGCATGCCCCATCAGAAACAAACGCTGGAAGGCGACGGCAGCCCTCCACCTAGGCCAGTGCACGAGCAGGGCGCCCAGAGCACAGAGCACTCCTGGGCTCCCCGCAGAGGAGCGCCCTGGGCTGGGTGTTCTGGGTTTGTTTCGCGGCAACATTTGTCACAGCATCTGGTCTCATGGACTGAGGAGGAATTGGCAATCGGCTGTAGCAGAGGTACAGAAATAGGCTGTGAGCTAGCGACATCCAAGATGGAGGGATCCTTCCAGCGGCAAGAGCAAGACAAGCAGAGAGACCGACAGAGGGCTCACCTTCACAGGGTGCAGTCCGTCTGCGGACCACGCGGCTTACCAAATAGAACGGCTTGGCTCTGGCATCGCGCTCTCCCTGTGCCTTGCTTTCTTAGCCTCTCATTCCACTGCATCAGAGGTCTGTTTTGCTGAGATTTAGAAGATTGTTCCCAGGTAACGTCAGGTCAGACATTGAGGATTATAGCCCTGGCTGCCTGTGACCTGGGGCTCGCTCCTCCTGTAGGCAAAGTCCCACGCCTTCTGTAATGTGGCACAGGTGAAAACCAAAGGCAGGCAAGGCACCCACCCTTCTTACAGCCAGGCAAACCGATTTTAGGGCCAGAGCATGTAGGGAGTCCCCCGGGAAGGCCTGGGGTGAGCGGGCTGGCAGGGGGCACCTCCTCCCGGGCTCTGGGCAATCCACGTGGCAAGAAGCACACGGTGGAGACGCTCTGGGGATGAGTGGTGTGTTCCCGCAGACACCGCTTCCAAGGAAACCAGAGGCAGCCCCAGAGGGCAGCCCCTCTCACCACCAGGCTGCCGGGGCGGTGTGCTTGGAGGCACGGGTTGTGCAGCAGGAGGCACGGTCCCGACAGGGTCTGGCCAGTCTCTTGCAGGAATCCTGGTGACTGGGGTTTCTGGCCAGGCAGTGTCGCCCTTGTGGGAGTGAACAAGCCCAGGAGACCCGGTTTTGCATGGAGAATGAGCCTCAAGACCGATTTTAGACCTGGAAGCTAAAGGCCTGGTTGCCTGGTTCAGGGCGAGGGGCTGGTCTGTGGCACCTGCATGTTTTCCTGGGAAGCAGACATGGAGCTGGAGAGGGGGGCCATGGTTGTGCCTGGCGCCCCCCAGTCAAGCTGCAGCACCGACTGACGACTGACAGGAGGATGGCCCGCCCCCGCCTTCCCATGGGTCAGGCACTCGAGGACAGGGGGCGTGCAGGCACCATCCACATGGGACCTCGCCACATCGCCCCCATCCCTTTCCCCCCAACTACAACAGCGTCCTTGCCCGAGGTCCCCCGGAGTCTCATACTTTCTGCTACTTTGGACCTGGGCAGACCCTGCACTTGGAGGCACATTCCAGAACCATGAGGCAGCCCAGGATACGTGCATGGGCGTGGCCAGGCCTCCCCAGCATCTTCCTGGGAGCTCTCCAGCTGGCCAGGAAGCTCGAGGTCTTAGCTCAGGGGCCCTGCTGGCTGCGGGGCTGTAGGGTGACGCCATGGACCAGAGCTGCTCATCACCCAACACTCCGTGGGGTCACAGCTCCTGGGTTTGAAGTCAGCATTTCTTTAGCCTTTTGTTGATGTTTAGGGGAGTCTTTAAAAGGAGGCTGACTAACAAGAGTCACAGGGCTGTGCGATTCTGCCCACAGGTCCTCGGTGGGTCGTGTCAGATAGTACAGCACGGGTGCAGGCTATGGAAGCGCCTGCTGCTGCTCGGACAGCCCTGCGCATGAACGCGCCTGGTGGCGAGAACATGCAGCAGCCCCAGCTGCTGTGTGCGGGGCCTCAGGCGGGCGGGCGCAGGCAGGAGGGAGGGCCCTGTGATAAGCAATGCCCCGGGCCCAAGAGCCGCTCTTTTGAAACTTCTTTGAAATGAGATCCTGGAATAGGCCTACATTTCCACAGGCATCAAGCTGTCAGCTTCAAAGAGGGAGAGCAGGCTTCCGAGGCCTGATCCCTTTAGCGAGCAGCTGAGGCCCAGGCTGTGGATAGATGTTTGACGTGCTGGCGGGGGTCCTGCTCCGACACCATGCTCGCCTGGGGGACTCGGGTTCCTTGCTTGTTCGGAGTGGGCCAGGCAGCCGCTGGAACCCGGAGTGGGGCTTGCTCCTTCCTAACACCCAAGGGTGGCAGGTGGCCAGGGGGTAGGGAGGACCCGTTTCCTGGCTCCTTGCTTAGAGCCAAGACACTCGTTTGGGACTTGGCTGGGACAGGAGTTATAAAGTTCTATCTCACAGGACGAGCCCATGGAGCCAGGGACAAACAGGCAGCTCTGGCTCTGACCAAGGGCGAGTTTGTCACCACAGCACTGACACGAACAGCTCTGTGAACTTGGGCGAGTAAGCTGACCTCTGCATGCTTCAGTTTGCCTGTCTGCAGAAAGTGTATGAAGCTGGGGGCAGCGCTGTGGTGTAGCAGGTAAAGCCTCCACCTAGGGTGCTGGCATCCCATGTAGGCACCGGTTCAAGTTCTGGCTGCTCCACTTCCAATCCAGCTCCCGGCTAATGGCCTGGGAAAGCACTGGAGGGTGGGCCAAGTGCCTAGGCTGCTGCACACACGGGAGACCTGGAAGAAGCTCCTGGCTCTGGATTGGCTCAGCTCTGGCAGTTGCAGCCATTTGGGGAGTGGACCAGAGGCTGGGAGACCTCTGTCCTCCCTGTCTGCGACTCTGCCTCTCAATCTAAACACACAAGTACGAGGCTTAGAGTGACAGAGGACTAAGTGTAGATGAAGTGCCCCACGTCACCAGCCTCTGGCACCTGGCGGCCAGGGCTTCCTCTTTAGCGCAGACCAGGTATGGCTGACGGCCACCCGAGTCCTGGGAGGAGAGACGGTGGAGGCGCTCAGTCCTGCCGAGGTCTCTTGGGCGGCAGATTCATCAGCTCAGCGACGGGCCTGCAGCTCTGAGCGGGGCAGGGAAGGAGGGATCGTTAGCATCAGTTGCCTGTACAGAGAGGATCCGGTGTTCCTTGTGTTTGATGTCCTTGACCTCTGGGCAGGAGACAGGACACTTGGCCTCCCTTAATGTAAGTTACAGCGGCACCAGCTCGGTGCTGTTGACTGGCGCACAAGCCTGGCGAACAGCTTTGTCTTCTCCGCTTCCTTGTTCAGGGCACAGAAGCCACCCACCCCCCTCCCTCTGTGCCATCTTTCAAGGTGACTCTTCCGCCTGCCCTCTGCTCTGTGTGGCTCTGCACATCACAGGACATGAGAGCACCATGTTCCCAGAATGCCTTGGTCTTCCTGGCCATGGCCATGGATTGCTCCATCTGTGAGGGGACAAGAAAGCAGTGCTGTGACCCTCTTAGAGCCTCCTTGCCCCTTGTCTCTGGAAAGCCATTTAGGGGAAGCCCAGGCCTAAGGGACCCAGAGTCCTGAGGCGGGGGAGGGCCACTTCGGCAGGGCGGGGCCCCGCAGGTTGGAGAATGCTGTGGGAGTGGGAAAAATCTTTTAAAAGACCATTGTGGGCTTTTTAAAGGAACAGACGTGCAGTTTTGGCAAAAACGCTTTCTTGGAAGTACTGGAATAATGGGAAAGCAGTGAACTCCAAGTTCATGGGGTTTGCCCCTCTGCCTCCTATGAAATCTGGTGACCTATTCTGGAAAGTGACCAACAGAAGCATCTACCGCGTGCCCGCTAGGCCAGGCTTAGCTTCGCACACAGGAACGGGGACCCGAGTGGCGAGGAATGGGAGGAGCGTCTCGTTCTTTCCTCGTTTCCTTAACGATGCTGTTGCTGTCACTTTCTGTTGGCGGGGTGATGCGGGGGGAAGACTTCCCACCTGTGAGCCCACCCCCCAAAAGGTCTTCAATGGCTAGGGCTGGGCCAGACTGAAGACAGGAGCCCAGAACTCCGTCTGGGTTTCCCACATGGGTAGCAGGAACCCAAGCAATTCAGCTGGCACTTGCTGCCTCCCAAGTCTGCATCGACAGGAGGCTGGAGTCAGGACATCGAGCTGGGACTCAAACCCAGGTACTCCCACCCGTGGGACACGGGCATCCTAACTGCTAGGCCAGACACCAGCACCCTCATCCATTCGCGAGGCCCACTGAGGAAGGGCATTCCATCTGCCGCCGAGGGAAGCAGTCTTCGCGCTGCTTACAGAGGCACCGGGTCCGGCAGGCTGTGCAGATCTGGAGCCTAAACCCTTTGCGGCTTTGGCTGTCTCAGCAGGTGGCTGCCAGCCCCTTCTACCTCCTGCTGGTGCGGCCACGGTGGCAGCCTTCGTGAAGGGCAAAGCTGCTTATGCTTCTACATCTCCATTTTAGATCTTTCTAGATACAAACAGGATGTACTGACCCAGGATAGAGCCCAGTAACTGGTACGGATCACCAGGCTACCCTTTGCCAACTGGGTTTTATCTTGCAAATAACAAACCAACTCAGGTCAGGTTAAGCTGAAGATGCGTGGTCAGGAATGGTGGCCAAGCCTCAAATTTCCCACGTTTGGAGGCCTCCTAGCCAGGTGCAAGTGCTGGTATCACTGCCCAGCTACTCCCAGATTCACGTGCTGGGTGGGCACCACATGTGCTTCCGGTGCTGGGCACCATCACCAGGGCCACTGCCTCAGCTCTTTTGGAAACCGACTACAGAAGCTGCCACCTGTCACCAGAGAGGCTGCCAATTCCATGTCGGGCAGGTGTGCTGTGTCAGCCAAGGGCAGGTAGAATGTGCCAGTGGTGGACAGTTCCACCTTCTCAAGTTGGGGGCGGCGTCTGCCTCAGAACATGGGGAGCCCCCAGGTCCCGGGGGGGGGGTCACATGCTAAACATCCCAAACTGTCCCCTCCAGCCAGGACTTTGGGTCTTTACTCTTCTGCCACCCACCGCCCTCTGTCCATTCCGGGAGCCGAGCACTGAGTCATACTTGCCCTGGGGAGGGGGGAGGGGGCAGGCAGGAAGAGGAACCCCAAGTACGGGTAAGTCACGTGGTGCCCACCTCTGGGCTCCAGGCAGGGTGGTTGTGCCGTCTTTGCGTAGAGGTGCCACCAAGCTCCAGTGGCTGGGTGGCTGCTCCTGCTGGGGACCACAGTCCACTCAGCTCCTGGGGAGCTGTCACAACCCCCACCAAGCCTGGGGCCGGGGGCATTGCCGTGCAGCCACTAGCCCAGCCCGATTAGCCGCTCCTGGACCCCAAGTGACAGCCCATCTGCGACGAGATGCAAAGGATTGTCACATCTCCCAAGTCTGCAGCCAGCTGAGGGATTTAAAAATAAGGAATTGAAACCGACTTGTGTTATCAGCCGCTCCCCTGACAGTGGGAATAATTCGCCCCAGCTGTCACAGAGATCGCTGCCTGGATGCTGGTACGTGTGGCAGCACGCTGGTTCCAGGGGAGGCAAAGCAGACTCTCAGCCTCTGCCACCCTCCCCCTCCCCCTGGGGAGGCAGGCGAGGGCTCCCGTCCTGCAGTTCTCTCCCTCATTAGCCACAAAGCTTCCGAGAGCAGGCAGCCAGGGAAGGCGGCCTCTCACACCAGAGGATGAAGCAGCCATGCCAAGCGGCCCCCTGCAGCCAGAGGCAGAGTTCACGCTGCCCTAGGGGCTGGAACATTGGGGGCAAGGGCTCCAGGCTTACTGACCCCAAAGCAGTGAGCGCACCGGGCCAGCCGTGGGTGATGGGTGGCACTGCCAGCCCGCAGCAGGTGCGCTTCTGTCCCAAGCCCCGGGGAGACTACACATCACCTGGGCGCTGCCAACACGTGTGTATGTGGCCAGCGCTGGGCTTGGCTGGCTGCGGTGCAAATGACTACACACCTAGGAGAAATAAACCCAGGTTGCAAGGCGAGCATACCGATTCTTCCGACCCCAACCCTCCCCCTCTCCCTCCATGTTCTGATGGGCCCCTCCCCTTCCTGGTCCAGGCCGAGGGGGAAAAAAATCACAAGCAGCAGGGCCACGGGGCAGGAGCTGCTCAAGGACACAGTCTGCATGTTGGGGGCGGTCCCACGGATGCCAAAGCACTGGGCTGGGGTGGAGATGACAGCTGGCGAGGCCAAGGCCATCTCTGGAGCTCCCTGTCGCTCAAACAAGGGAGCTGAGAAAGCAACTGGACCCTCCTGCCCTCTGCCTGCCCTGGCCGACGGCTGAAGGAGCAGGGACACGCAGGTGTCAGGCCAGCTAGATTCATAGACATGAATAAGGGAGAGTGAACGGGGCAGGGAGGGAGGGACTGTTGGGCGAGATAACTGGTGAAGATCTCCCAAGAGGTGGCCTGTGATCAGAGACCTGCTTTTGTCTCAAGTCACTGGGAGGTTTTTTTAAAAGACTTTGAGAGGCAGAGTTACAGACTGAGGGAGAGAGAGCTTCCATCTGCTAGTTTACTCCCCAAATGGCCGCAACAGCCAGAGCTGTGCTGATCCAAAGCCAGGAACCAGGAGCTTTCTCCGGGTCGCCCACGTGGGTGCAGGGGCTCAAGTCCTTGCCCCCCCCCCCACCTTTTTCCCAGGCCACAGCAGAATGCTGGATGGAAGAACAGCTGGGACTAGAACCGGCGCCCATATGGGATGCCCACACTGCAGGCGGAGGATTAACCTACCACGCCAGGCGCCGGCCCCAGCCACTGGGAGGCTTAGAGTCGAGGATTACTGCCAAGCCTTCCCGGAGATGGGCTTTCAAGGGAAATAGTGCCGGGCTGGGGCAGCAGGGCGGTTTCCCGTGGTTCCGGCAGGTTTGCAGGGACTGCCTTTGTGAGACGGCTCTTGAAGCGACTTCACTTCCTGGCAGGGCTCGGAGAAGCCGACCACCTCATAGCAGCCTGAGCTTTGCTATTTTGGGGCAAGAATCTGGGAGCTGGAAAATGGCGGCGACTGAATGACAGAAGGAAAGAGGGGGAGAAGCTATTTCCGTTCCCCCCCGGAGCCGCCTCCTCGGTCTCAGGCCAACACACCCCTAGGTCTTTACAGCATCTTCAAGCAACACTCCCGTATGCGTATGCACCAGCACAGGAGGCGCATGCGCAGACACGCAGCCACCCACACACACCTGCCCGCCCTGTGGCCTTCGGCCATAGCTCCTGCAGAACAGTGCCTGACTGTCTGCATCCTGCTCACACCCAAGTGCTTTCTGGGGACAAAACCCGTAGGTGTCCGGCTGCATCTGACGCCCCCAAGCGCCCACCTGTGCAAGTCGGGACCTTGCAAAGGTCGGACCCAGGAACCTGCAGAAGGCCTCAGCCCCAAACTTTCCCACTCTGCAAACTTGCTCAAAGGCGGCTTCCTCTGCGCTTTAAATAGATGTGCTGGGCTGTGCTTTAAGTTGGACACGTTTCTTTTTTTAAACTTAAAAAAAGCACAATCGCAAAAAGCAAGAAACGTAGTGAGTCACCCACGGGAGGAGGGCGGTGCTCCCTGCTGGGGGTGGGGGTGGGGGCTCCAGGGAACATTCCAGGGCTGTGTGGAGGTCCAAAGCGCTGGGTCTGAGGGCACCTGGAGGGACTGTGCCCCAGGGGCTCGGACCAGCAGCCTGGCGCGTGTTGGAGTACGGCATTGGCAAAGAGCACCCCGTCACCAGGACGACAGGACTGCAGATGGGCAAACAGGCTCTGTAGGGGATCAGGACGGCAGCCCGTTCCCGCAGGCCCCGCCCCCCCTTTACATAGAGCTGGCCAAAGACCACCCATGGCTGCTGATGAACCTCACAGGAGCCGCTCCCGATCTTGGTTTTCGAGAACCTGGCCAGTTTAGTTCACGGGCTTACAAAGCCACACCCGGCCATGGTACGGTCAAGGTCAGAGAAAACGCACCGAGCGCAGATCACTGCAGAGGCGCCACAGATCACACTCATGGGGCAAGTGGGGGTCGGAAAGCAGCTCAGCTCCCCTGCGTGATGGCAGTCGTCTTTGTGTACCCCTGGCCTGGGAAAGGGGGCGGGCCTGCGTGCGGAAACCCACGTTTTGCCGGAAGACGGATCTGGGCAGGCAGGAAGCCCCCTTTATAGGGATTTCGCAGTCAACACTTGATAACGTATGTTCCTGTCAGCTCGGGATGTCCCTGGCAAGCTGACAGAGCCAGAGCCTGCAGCGTCTTAGCCCATAAAGTTCCTTGTGCTTAAGTGGGGCTCCGTTTGCCAGGTGTGAACTATTTGTGTCCCAGCAGCCTAGCAAGCCTTAACAGGTGGATGCAAGACAGGCTTGCCAAGCGGCAGCACAGTGGGACCTGGTACACTGCTCCCCCACCACCACTATGCCGGCAGCGGGGGGGGGGGGGGCACTGGTGCCAGCAGGGCAGGCCTGAAGCCTGCCCCTGGCTCCTCCCAGTCCATCATCCAGCGATCGGACTGGAGACCAGGGCCCAGTTGGCCTCAAAGTCTGCTTCAAGGTCAGAAGAAACACGGGTCGATGTTGTGGGAACTGCGAGGCTCTGCCTTTCAAGTAAATGAAACCTTGGAGACCCTGGCGCAGTGTCAGCAAGCGAGCGAGCTTTCTTCCATCTACTGGTTCACTCCCCAGATGGCTGCAACTGCCAGAGTTCAACTGATCCAAAGCCAGGAGCTTCTTCCGGGTCTCCCACGCAGGTGCAGGGGCCCAAGGACTTGGTCCATCTTCCAATGCTTTCCCAGGCCATAGCGGGGAGCCAGATCGAAACAGAGCAGCCAGGACTTGAACTGGCGTCCATGAGGGATGCTGGCACAGCAGGTGGACAATTATCCTTCTACACCAGTGCCAGCCCCCAGGGGTCTCCACTTTCATGTGGGCACAGCCACCCCACAGACCTGGACCACACAGTCAAGCCTTGGGCCCAAGCATATCAGAGCCAGTGTTTGGTTCAAGGGCTCAGCCCTCGTTCCTCCACCGCCTGGCCCCTGGCCCCATCTCCACCAGTGCCCTGCACTTGGACAAGGCCTGGAATCCAATCCCCATGCTGCCTAGAGCTGGGCACCTTTCGGTTAGATAGTGCCTCAGTTTCTTCCTCTGAAATGGGACAGTGATTACATGAAGTGTCTCTGCTTAGAGCCCCCGGAGGTTAACTAGACAATGCTTGTAGTAGTGACAGTAATGGATACCCATGTCACAGAACCGCATAAGCGGCACAGGCCCCTGAGCACCGTGAGGCAGCCTGGGGTGCTCTGGGAGGTCCTGTCACTCTTTCTGCCTCACTTCCTAACCAGTCAGATGGGGTTGGCAGCACCCAGTGGAGAAGGCTGGGCAAGGCCATTAAAACCGGCCAATACGAAGAGACCTGAGGCCTCCAAGGCACTAGATCCTCCCTTCTCCCCTCCCGAGAAGAGGGGAGCATGTCCAGCCCAACCCAGCAGGGCAGGCAGCCAGGGGGCCAGCATCAAGCTGCACCGCTTTGCCGGGAACCGGCTCCCAAATGTGCAAGAGCTGCCTGGCGCCGTGGTGGTCCCAGCCCTGCTTCTGGGGTAGTGCAGGCCTGCCCCAATCAATCCTGGGGGTAAGGGCTCCAGGAGCCTGGCAAACATTCCATGAATTCCCCCTTTAAAGATAGCCCGCACCAGTGTTGTGGCGTAGAAGGTTAAGCCTCCGCCTGCAGCGCCAGCACCGCATATGGACACCAGTTTGAGACCCAGCTGCTCTACTTCAGCTCCCTGCTGGTGTGTGGCAGAGCAGCGGAAGGTGGCCCAAGTCCTTGGGCTCCTGCACTCACATGGGAGACCCTGAAGAAGCGCCTGGCTTCAACCTGGCCCAGCCCCAGCAGCTATTTGGAGAGTAAACAATTTCTCCTATCTAACCCTGGCATTTCAAATAAAAACATCTCGAAAGTTCCCACCTGCACCCCAAGGCTAGTGCTGTGGTGCAGCAAGTTAAAGCCCCAGCCTGCAATGCCGGCATCCCATACAGGCACTGGTTCATGTCCCGGCTGCTCCACTTCCAACCCAGCTCCCTGCTAATGCGCCTGGGAAAGCAGAAGATGGCTCAAGCACTTGGGCTCCTGCACCCGTGTGGGAGACCTGGAAAAAAGTCCTGGCTTTGGATCCGCCCAGCCTTAGCTGTTGTGGCCATTTGGGAAGTGAACCAGTGGATGGAAAAATAGCTTGGTCTTTAAATAAGATGGATCTGGTGGGGGGGGGGCGCCCCGTATGGGGTAGGCATTTGGTGCAGCAGTTAAGATGCCGATTGGCACGCCTTCACTCTATACCCAAGTGCCTGGGTCCAAGTGCTGGCTCGGCTTCCAATTCCAGCTTCTTCCTGATGCCGCCCTGGGGAGCTGACAATGGCTCAAGTGCTTGGGTCCGCTTCCACTCAATGGGACACCCAGCTCCTGGCGTTAGCCTGGCCCAGCCCCAGCTGTTGTGACCAACCCAGCAGACAAAAGATCTCCACCACCACTCTCCCCAACCCCCATCGCTCCGCCTTTACCAGTAGGTGATTCTAGAACGATTTTAAAGTAGCCCCTGGGTGCCCCGTCTCCCCCGCCATCCCTGCTGAGGCGTCAGAGGCAGGAAACCAGGGCCCGGGTCATTGGCAGCCCTCCCAGCGTGTTTGCTTCGCACCCTTCACACGTGCATCTCAGCGAGAGGTGTAGCTTGTGAAGTCTGGACTTCGCGCTTGTCGCTGATGGGGAGATAACAGGCAAGATGCGCAAAGGGCGCTTCCTCTCTGCCCGAGCGCAGGCCGGGGCCCACCTTCTCCACCTGCCTGCTCAACTCGGATAGGCAGGACCACACCCAAGGCCTAACCCAGTAGTCATCCCAGCTCTCAAGGGCTCGGGCGGCAAGCTTCTCTCTCCCGCCCCCAGCCCACACCACACAGGGAGGGCCTTCGCGGAAGCTGCCTGGCACACACACTTCCCCTTCATTTTGACTGCCCAGGACAGAGTGGCACGGGTGTTATCACTGACCAAGGCAGGAAGAACAGGATGGACCCGGAACTACTGTGGGTCGAAGGTGGGCCGCGGGGACGGGGCTCCCAATCAGTGCCGTGTCTAGTGCCAGTGCGCTCCTGGGTTAAGGTCCCACGGCTCCGTACCGATCCGGACGATGCAGAGCACCGGGGGTGCGGGGATACTTCACCCTGACGTTACTTATGACGCAGAACGCGATGGGAATGCCGGTCCGTAGTTACGCTGTGTCTAGGGAATAGGGACAAGAAGCCTATGTGTCCAGGTGCAGTTTTCTTCCCCAGATATTTTCCATCCGCAGTTGGTCGAATCCGCCGCGTTCCAGCCTAAAGGAAGGGATTGCTGTCCTGGCACCTCAGACCTTTCAGCACTAGGGGGCGCTGTTGGCATCAGCCTTGCTTCCCGATGAGCCCGGCAAAAGCCCAAAGAGGGAAGGGGCATCTGCAGGTGCTGTGGGTTAACTGGCCAGTGAGGTCCCCTCGTGAGCGGAACCCCTCCCTGGCACCGCCCCCCCCCCCAAGGATGCAATCCTGTGCACTTTGGGGGAGGCCAGGTTTCCCACCTTCATCTCCTTTTCTGCCACCAGGGGGCGAGGGGCTGGGCTAAGGCCTGGGCACATGTGCTACAGCTGCCGGCCGCCCACCATGGCCAGAGTTCTGTGGCAGGCCTTGCCAGGGCAGTGAGGGGCCCGAGCCGGCGGCCGGCACACAGTGAACGGCGTTTCTGGGCCTGGGTGAGAACTCTGGCATTGAGGGGTGCCTATTCGCATTAGACTCACGAGTGGCTGTGTCCTCCGCACACACACCCCACCCCACGTGATGCTAGGGCTGAAAGGACACAAGATGCGACTTGCCAAGGAGAAGTTTCCATTTTACACATGAAGGCAACCTTGACAGATGCCCATTTCTCTATGGAGAATCCACCATCACAGTGGCAGGTTAACCCATCTCTTGACTGATCAGTTCATCAAAACATCACCCAGGGCAGAGAATCTGCTTGATGCAGTCAGCAACCTTGACCCATTAGGGCGCAGACGAGACTACACATTTGCATTCCCCAAGCATACCTGGAGCATTAAAAACAGTCAAAAGGAATTCGATGTTTAAGTCACCATGCAGCCCATGATCGAACTTTTAAGAAGTAAACTGTATTTGGTTTTTGAAAAATTGCCTAATGTGTGCATGAAACAAAATCTTATGAGACTTTCAAAATATCCACTAGTGAATGAAAGTCAAATGCTGCATTATTAAGGCTTGTGATGCAGGAAGAACAGCAATGTCAAGGGAAGTATAGCCTTTGGTAATTATAGTAGGAAAGAACAGAGCCTCAAGATTAATGAAGTATTTAAGAAATTAGAGGAAAAACAGGAATAAAAATGGGCCCAAGGGACCGGTGCTGTGGCAAAGCAGGTAAAGCCACCACCCGCAGTGCTGGCATCCCATATGGGCACTGGTTCTAGTCCCAGCTGCTCCACTTCCCATCCAGCTCTCTGCCATGGCCTGGGAAAGCAGTAGAAAATGGCCCAAGTCCTTGGGGCCTTGCACTTGCGTGGGAGACCTGGAAGCAGCTCCTGGCTCATCGCTTTGGATCGGCTCAGCTCCGGCCATTGTGGCCAATTGGGGAGTGAACCAGTGGATGAAGACCTCCCTCTCTCTGCCTCTCCTTCTGTGTAATGCTTTCAAAATAAATCAATCTTTTAAAAAGGCACAAGTTATTGAAATAGACAAAGATACAGGAGAGCAACCAAATGCAAAGCTGATTCTTTGGGGAAAAAAAATGGAACTTTGACAGAAGCTTAAAGAGGACAGAAGAAACCAAAATACTGTGAGAAGGGAGACATGACACAAAAAGCGGTCTTAAGAGACTGCTAGTAATAACCCGACAGTATGCCGCGATTCCGCAACCTTCGGCAGAGGTGCTGGGACAGGGCAGGCGTCTGGCACATCCAATGAGCTGCCCACATCCCACAGTGGAGCGCCCAGTTGGCGTCTCAGCTCCACCACTTCCTGCCCGAGAGGCAGCAGGCGATGGCCGGAGTACTTGGGCCCCTCACACCCACGCAGGAGCCCTGGGTAGAGTTCTGGGCTCCTGGATTCTGCCTGGCTCAGCCCTGGCCAAGGTGAGCATCGGGGAAGTGAGCCAGCAGATGGGCGATTCACATTCACTCCCTCTCTCAGCCTCTCAAAGAGGGCGAGGAAGCAGTCGTGGAGGTGCTTGAGGACGACCCTGGAGGGGGCTGAGCGCTGTGACCTTTCCCCAGGGAGAAGTGACAGCAGGTGTCCAAGGTCAGCCACCCCAGACTGGCTGCCTGCAGCATCTGCGGAATCCCAAAGCTCTCCGCGGCCACTGAAGCTCTGTAGCGTTAGTCAACGCCTTCATCCGGGCTGTTGAAATGTAAGGGACTGTATTATGAGCGGAGTTACATTTCAGATATCAAAATTAAGTTCCTTTTCTAGTGGTCTTCTCTTTAGGTGTCTGGCCTTGTTGTTAGCTTTTGAAATTCAGATTGAAATAGAGTAGCAAAGCCAGCCAGCAGTGCCTGTACTGGAGGCAAACCAGTTTTCCATCCGAATCTCCACCTCTCAGGGAGGCAGGGATGAAGCCAGGAGCCAAGAACTTCATCCAGATCTCCTACACGGGTGCATGGGCCCAAGCACTTGGGCCACCCTCCCTGACATTAGCAGGGAGCTGGATCAGAAGTGGAGCAGCTGGGACTCGAACCATGCCCATAGGAGATGGCGGCTCTGCAGGTAGCTTTACCTGCTCCCACCGCAACCCTGCCCTGCAGCTGCTTCTTAAAGCAATGCCTTGCAGCAGGCAGAGCACGTCGGCACGGTGGAGACAGAGCCATGGCGTCACGCAGTGGGCCCCTCGCTTAGGTCATTTTTCTGAGTTCAGTTGGATCCTGACCATTTCCCCCAGATGCTGCCCAACTGGGGCTACCATGGCTGCTGACAGACCTCCTTGGCCCTGCCCACACGTGTCCCACTCTGCAGAGCGCACTCGATGGCTGGGGCAGCCCTAGCCATCATCTTCCACACACTCCATTTCCAACTTCCCCGGGAACACAAGTCCCTTATCTGCACCCCCAGCAACATACCCAGGCCCAAGCCCCGCGTGCCCCTGACTCGCCCTAGTTCTTGGGGCCCAAGATATGCTAGGGCCCCAGCACCGAGTGCGCCCGTGCTGACGCGAATGCGCGAAGCCAGCACCGTGCACAGTGGTGACCCTAGTGTCTGCTGCTGGTGACAGTGCTCCTAGGAGAAACCTGCAAGGAAGCAGTGGGCACGGACAGGATGGGGACGCAGGTGGAGCCCAGCCAGCATCCCCATTGCACAGGGGGACAGGCAGTGTGCCGCCCACACAGCTGGTCGGTGGCTACTGACGAGGGACCGTGACCTTCCCATCAGGGGCCTCCTACCAGCCTAGGGCCATCTAGCAGTGCTTCGGTTGGGATGTGGTTCTGGTGTTGGAAGCTTGGTCCTTGGGGTGGCAAGGTCGAGGTGGCAGAGAGAATTGATGCTGTTCTCAGAGGAGCGGCTTGCTATAATGGGAGGCCAGCCCGCACACTTGGCTGCTTTTCCGCACACACCTACTTCTCTGCTGTGCTGTGGGCCAGGGGGCACCCGCCAGAGGCTGACCTTACACTTGGCCTCCAAGATGGTGAGCTCAAACAGCCTTTTTAAGGAGCCAGCCTCAGGCATTTTGTTAGAGCAACAGAGCATGAACTAGCAGAGGCAGACGAGGGTGTCACTGTGCACCACTGTGCACGAGTGCACAGGCACGCCAGCCAACAGACCCAGCCAGGCCGGCAACAGATGCTGCCGGAAGTAGTTCCTGCCCCTCCCCACAACGAGTGTGTATTCTCTCTGCTGTGGTCCCCGGACATGGCTGCAGTTCCAACCCTCAGCTCGCAGGACAAGTGGAGATTTCCAAAGCTGTGGGACTTCCAAGCCCACGTACAGTTGCCAGAACTAACTACAGATACAGGACAGCCAAGTTAACTTTGGATTTCAGAACAGTGAATGCGTTTTTAGTATGATATCGGGCACACGCTTGTACTAAAATAGGGGGTGTCATGGGGCGGGCGTTTGGCCCAGCTGTTAGGAGGCTAAGACATCTGCTTCCCACTTTGGAGCACCTGGATAGGATACTGGGCTCTGGCTCCCATCTCCAGCTTCCTGTTAATACAGACCCTGGGAGACAGAAGGCAGAGCGCAAATTCCATTTCTGCCACCCACATGGGAAAACCAGATCGAGTTGCTGGCTCCCAGCTTTGGTTCCAGCCCAGCTGCAGCCATTGCAGCCACCGGGAGAGTGAAGCTGCAAGTTGGGAGCGAGCACTCTTGTCTACCTAGTGTCTTATTTTTCTGCAATGCAAGTTTACCAGGATCCTGTATTTACCTGGTAACTCTGATGCTGCCTAGGGATGGGAATTGCATTTAAAGCCGGATTGTGGTGATTGGGGGGGGGGGGGGCATTCTTTGAAATTGAAGGATACGCTAACGCTTGCCTTTGCGGGGGGGGGTGGGGAACTGTCCCATTACAAGGGTTTAGACGTGGCCTCGTGACCACTTACAAGGCGTGCTCAGACTGCGGAGCCCAGGAGGAACTGTACGTTCTCGGTACCGCGTTCTTCAGGTCCCGGCGAGAGCCGCCCCCGCGCTTGGCAGGCAGCCTCGGGGTTCCCTCCACCCTCGCTCCAGAGCTCTGACTAAATCCGATTTCTTTCTCGCCATCGATCACTGCGAACACCCCCGCGCGGCGGATCTCGGCTCTAGCCTCTGCACCGGGGGAAGCCCGGGGGCCCAGCCAGCCCGGCGTGCCCCCAGCGCTGCCTTGCCGCTCTCCCCGACTCGGGCTGAGGGGCCCCGGTGACAAGTGGCACCTGCGGGGAGCCCTGGCCAGCGCCAGCATGCTGGGCAGTTAGCCCCGCTGGGCACGCGCTGCCCGCGGCCACACGAGTCTAGGCTGTAATTAAATCCGACGGTGGACAGACAGATCGCTCACCGCAGCCTCAGCCGAGCACGAGTCACGTTGCCGAGAGGAATCACCCGGCCTCGGAGCAGCCATTGCTACTTGCTCAATTGGGGGTCTTTATGCCATCGCTCGGGATTTTTGACCCCCTCCCATTTATTCCCCTTCTTGGGGACAAGCTCTAGCCCGGAATGGCTAGAGTGCAGCTGGAGCCCCTCAGCCCCCCAAGGAGGTCCCCGAGCCACGGGGTGGGGAGGGCGTGAAAGGAGGCGGCATCTGGCCGCTTTGTTAGTATTCGACCTTAATGTGAAATTTGGTGGCAGGGAGGAGCCCGCAAGGAAGCCTCGTGATGTGCGCTTGGCTTTGGGTTGCCCGCTCCCGGGCAGGTACCACGCAAGCGGGGGCTCCAGCCCAGCCGCTGCGGCAAGTGGCCTGGCCTGCGTGAGAATCCAAGTACTGCCCCGCAGGGGACTTCCCGGGGCCGCCCCCGAGACCCACCGCGGGAGCCGGCTCCGCTCGCTTCCCACCCACCGGCAGGCTTTGCAAGCAGTGGAGCCGCTGGGCTGTCCGGGCGGGCGCTGTGGAGGCAGGCCCCGGGAGGCAAGCCCCAAGTCCCGCAGCCTTCTGGCCCCGCCCCCACCCCACCTGGCTTTCCCAGGGTCCCCTAGGGGCCTGTGGCACGGACACTCAGGGACAGGGGAGGTTTCTCCCTTTCGATTTCGCTGGATGCTGTCAGCAGCAGGGGCAGTGACAGGGGACTGCCATTTCGAGCCACACCAGGGCTGAGCAGGCAGTGCCCCCTCATGACTCAGCACATACACGTCGTCTCCTCCTTTGGGTCCTCACACCCATTTTAGGAGGCCAGTGGAGGGGTTGGGGTGCCCTGGTCCTATTGTGGATCGCCGTGAGCTATTTGCCAGGTACTGAATCACTGAGCCCCCACACGTAAGTGGGTTAGGAGCCCCTTTTTCCAGCAGAGATCTCTACATCATCCCCCAGATTCCCTGTGCTTTGAGAGATTTTTATCTACCAAGCTGCAAGTGATAAGTTAATTTGTTCTGCTGCATTTTATTAATTGGAGATGAACATAATGGCCAAATGAAGTCTCCATCCAGCGTGAAATAGACGGTGCTCCCAAGCTGAGAAGCTGGGATTCCCGCCAAGATCCAAGAGATGGGACATTTTCATTAGCCCAGGAGACCTTACCCGAAGCGCCATGCACTGTGACAAGCCCAGATACTTGACAGAAGCCAGGAAAGACGACCCCCCTTCCCTAGAGGCCCAGAGGCCCCAGGGAGGCGAGTTACGGGGGAGCCAAGTTCCACCTGGCAGTCTAGGCCTCCTTGGGCTGATCAGCAGTGCAGGAGCAGAAGGGACCGGATAGTTGGCTCTGGAAACGGGGTGCAGAGCCTGTGCCAGGACAGGCACCACTCTTACTGACGACCTACTCAGGGCCTCCTTCCCTTGGTGGCAACCTCCAAAAGCCACAGGGGCCCCCCCAAGGATGCCGCCTTCCCGGACCTCTGGACACAGGGCCGAAAGCTCCGCCCTTGCACGAAGAATCCAAGGCTGGGCCGCCTTCCAGGACAGGATCCTGGGAGGGCAGGAGGTCCAGGGCCCTCCGGAAGC
Organism: Oryctolagus cuniculus; assembly: GCF_051225735.1. Classification (NCBI taxonomy): domain Eukaryota; kingdom Metazoa; phylum Chordata; class Mammalia; order Lagomorpha; family Leporidae; genus Oryctolagus; species Oryctolagus cuniculus. The sequence continues at coordinate 4,639,882 of NC_142888.1, read as the reverse complement.
AACTCATGAGAAACACCCCCGGACAAGCCCGCAATGCCGGCCACATCGGGCTCATGAAGCCACAGGACCAAGGCTCAGGCCTCCCCAGCGGAGTGTGGCCCAGGAGAGACAGACCCTCCGTGGCTGCCCAGAGGAACGATCCCAGCCGTAACCCTGGACTGAGCATGCGCCAGGGTTCTTCTGTCAGAGGCTCGCCTTTGTTCTGAATCCTTGGTATTTTGCAAAGATCACTTAGTTTGACTTTCAACTCCATTTGTCTGTTACTTCACTTAAAATCTCCTGTGAGACTTAAAAACCCTACATGCCTGTGAGTGTTGTTAGACGTCTATTTATCTCAAGTAAATATTAATAAGGGGGAATATGGAATGGCAATTTAATCCAGCCAGAAAACTGATGTATGAATAAAAATAAAATCAAGTATACGGGTCAATTTACCAAAGGCAACTAAGCCTAATTCACCCAATGAAAACAGATTGTCAGTTAAAAATGGAAATCCAGGTACATGCTACTTGGAGAAACACCTAAGAGTGAAGAAAGGCTGAAAGTAGAAAGCCAAAAACATCAGAAAAATGCCAATAAGGAGGAAGCAAGAACAGCAGTGGCAAGAAGGCACAAAACGCCAAACAGGATCAAGGACAAAGACTAGGATAAAAATATGCAGCCAAGAGCATGAACCATTGCTAACTTGCACTAGACACAGATGTAGGAAACAAACTGCAGAAATACTATCATCATAATCAAAGTTCAGTTCTGACAAAGTGTTTCAATTCACTTTCCCAACTGGAAACACCTAATAAGGAAAAGGCATAGACAAAGTGATTGATACAACCCAAGAATTTGGTGTAAAATACAAAGAGCAAGTTTGCTTTCGCCGCACTGTAAGGCTAACGCAGTTTCTCCTACTCCTCTCAGCGCAGAAAACTTGCGTGACCAAGTACACAGGGTCTCTGCCCACACGCCAAAGCCAGCAAGGCTGCAGCAGGTAGCAGTTAGGCGGGCCCTAACTCCAACAGCATCCACCTGGGCACAGGGCCGGCTCACGGCCTGAGGGCTGTGTCCTCCGCTGAGCCCCGTGCTTTGCCCTGTGGGGTTTCACCTGTGTTTCGAAGCTGGTTTCATTTGCTGGAGTGGCTCCCGGCACTGCGGAAAGTGTATTTACTGGTTTGCATTAAGTTGTATCACAAAGGGATACACACGGGTCTACAGGCCACAGCGTGTGGCAAGGGGCCCTTTCCGAACTATCCAGAAACTTGGGGTTTTATTGGCGGCCCCACTGACAGCACACAGAAGAGCAGGGCTTCAAGGAAAGCTCATGAACTTTCGTTTTTTAAAGGGTGTCTAAAAATTAAGGACCTAAGCAGTCTTAAGTTAGGAAAAAGCCCAGCAAGATAGCAAGCCAGCAGAGAAGAACAATTGGTCTAGAGAAAATCTGAAACTTCCCTGAAGTAGCGCAAAGGCTAATACCAAAGCCGATACTTAAAGACTACCAATGCGCGCACACCCCTAGCAACGCACATGGAGACGAGGTCACCCAGGACGGAGACGTGACAGAACAGGTTTAGGCACTTTGACGCCTCAGAGTCCAGTTTGACTTAGAACAGATAGTTTCTTTGCAAAATTAAAGCTACCAAAATTGAGTTGCCACCTTAAGCAGATCATTTTACCAGGGATTGGAAACAAAGTAGCAACTGACCAGGAGGAAGGTACCAGGACCACATGGGCCCACAGCTGAGTTTTATCTAAGGAAACCATCCCACACCGTGCCCTTGGTGTAGATACCAAGATCCCACAGTCTCTCCAGGTTGCTTTGCAAGCCCACCTCTTACTGAGACTCTCTAAATTCAGAGTGGCTCAGGTCTCACAGGCCCCCTGATCAGACTCATGAGCTCACTCGTCTCCCCTGTGGGTGACGTCTTAGTGTTCGCCATCTCGAGGGCTTTTCCAGGAATCCCAGGCCCTGACGGACTGAAGCCAACTTTGCCGGAGTCCACAGGAGAACCCAATACCGCTAATTGATAGAGGCCACGGGCATTACAGACCAGCCAGGGACCTGCGCACCTGCCACCTTTTAACCCTACCTTCTATGTGTACCCACCTTTCTGCCCGAACCCCTTGGGGAGCCTGAGGAAAAGTCAGAGTTGCCTATGGTCCCTTGCTGTGGGCCTTGCAAATTTTCGCTGCTCCAGTGTGATACAGCAGGGCTAGATTCTGGCCGGCCTCCCATACAGCCATTAGTGCACAAGTCCACTTGTTACTTGTACCTGCTTTTCAACCGAACCTGTCCACTCCTAGCTGGCTACTCTCATTAGAAGTCAGATCTGGATTCAAAGGAGCAGGTAGACCTTAGACTGCACTTCTAGCAGGTTCCAGGTGAGCACACGCTGCTGTTGCTGCTGCTGCTAGAGGCCGCTTGGATTTCAACTACTTCACAGAGTAGGAGACAGTGACCGAGTTTACAAAGCCAGCGTTGACTTAATACCAAAGCTAACGCCAACAGCAGATCCTTAACCTTAACTATAAACATCAGCGTGAACCCCAAGCGGTAGCAAGTACTTGGACACGGAACAAAGGATTGAAACTGGTTGTTGCCCCTAGTAGGGTTTCGTGGACAACCCCTGAAGCTCAGTAGCTCCTTGCTGGTTTCCCCTTCTCCCCCAAACCTTCCCACCCCAGGCCTTTAGTAGCATGACCCTTGGGGGACAGAGCCTACTGGTAGAGAAAAGGAGTGAAAACAAGACCCAGACAGCTTTAGGAAGAGAGAGGTCTGAAGACTTGGACAGGATGCGTCCTCGTGCGGAGCCCAGGGGGCCCCCACCAATCAGATTGCCCCGCGCCCACCTCCCGACCTCTTCTGACCCTGCTGCGGGGTAGCCCTAGGCTAGGCAGGGCTCAGTTTCTAGACTCTCTTACAGAAGGAATTCAATGAGGAGACAAAATGAAAAGTGAGGCGAACAAGGCTCGCTCACAGCGAAAGAGAGACAAAGGAGCAGCCGCCAGACTTCGGAGGTCCTCTTATATGATCTGGGGCGCCGCTTAATGGACTCCTCAGGGGCGGAGTTTGGGGGGAGCAGGCCTCCACTACCGCCCATTTCCTTGCCCTTTTTTGGGAATCTCGGAAGTGGGCGTGGTGACCAGGGTAATTGGATCATAATGACATTGCAGCGGGCTAAAGGTCAGCTGTCTTAGATGTTTGTTAGCTGGGGCAGGTTCGTGGTTCGTGGTTCCTAAGCAGCAAAACCGTGACAGCTGCTAGCTCCTTTGCTTCCAACATCAACCCCATAAAACATTCTATAGTCTCTCGATTGCAAAAGCAGATTTGGTTTTATTCCTGTCTCCGTGCTGGTCTCGGTCTCTTGGTCTCTCGGTCTCTCTCTCTGCATTTCAAGTAAATAAATCTTTTAAAAAACAAAGTAAGGGACCAGCGATGTGGTATAGCTAGGAATCCCATATGGGCGCCAGTTCGAGTCCCAGCTGCTCCTCTTCTGATCCCACTCTCCACTGTGGCCTGGGAAAGCAGTAGAAGATGGCCCAAGTCCTTGGGCCCCTGCACCCACGTGGGAGACCTGGAGGAAGCTCCTGGCTCCTGGCTTCAGATCAGTGCAGCTCCGGACATTGCAGCTGTTTGGGGAGTGAACCAGCAGATGCAAGACCTTTCTCTCTCTCTGCCTCTTTAAGTCTGACTTTCAAATAAATAAATAATTTCTTAAAAAACAGAAAGTAAAAGAGAGAGAGGAGAATCTTCCATCTGTTGGTTCACTCCCCAGATGGCTGCAATAGCTGGCGCTGGGCCAGGTGGAAGCCAGGAGCTTCATTGAGGTCTCTCACGTGGGTGGCGGGGACCCAAGCACTTGGTGCTTTCTCAGGTGCATTAGCAGGGAGCTGGACTGGAAGCGGAACAGCTGGGACTTGACCCCTCGCACTGTGTGGGATGCCGCACACAGTGGTTTAGCCCGCTGCACCCTAACACTGGCCGAGCCTTTCTTCTCTTGAAGATGGGTGGCAATTTGGATTCTTGTGCTTCGAGCAGCGAACTTACTCTACTTACTAACAGAAAGTTTTTCAATATAAAGCAATCTAGCAATAGGAGTGTCTATATAAATATATACACACACACATACATACTAAAGCAGGAAACCATGGAATCAAAGCTACCATCTCTAATAAAAACTTTGAGAACTAGAACTAGGCTGAAACCATGTGAACAAAACTAGGGATACTTATTAAAAACCAACACAAATATGACGGTAAATGTCAAAACACTGAAAGGATTTAATTAAGATCAGGAACAAGACTCGGAAACCCCATGTCCATTAGAATCATCTGGGAAGCTTTTAAAGACTGTCTGCCAATTAACTCTCCGAGCCCGAGGGCCTGGCATTGGGACTTTTTTCAAAAGCTTCCTGGCTGATACTAATGTGTAGCCTGGGGTGAGAACCATGGTCTTAAAGGCTACAGCAAATGCAACATGAAAAGAAAAGAAAACAGCAGGACTCATCATTGGGAAAGAAGTGCAGATGGCAGACAAAATACAGAACACCCGGTTAAACTCAATTTCAAACAAACAGTGAGCACTGTTTTTAATATAAAGCATGTCCCATGCAATATTTGGGACACACATAACACTAAAAAAAGGACTGTTTATCTGAATTGCATATTTAACTGGGCATTCTGTATTTTTGTTTGCTAAATCTAGCAACCCTAACAGAAGAGATATAAATTAACTCTATTTGCCGGTTATAGTTGTCTACCTTGAAAATCCAAGAGGTCTTATTAAGAAAATGTATAGAATTCACAATGATGATATCTAGTAAGGAGTTTGGGTAACAGAATTGACACAGAAGTCAACAGTGTGCCTTTTACTCTGGTAAGAAGTACCTAGAACCACAAATGGAGATACGCCTTTCATTTGTAATAGGCGAAAAAAGTACAAAACATTTAGGAATGAAGTTAATGAGAGACATAAGATCCATAAAAGGAAACCTATAATACCTTAAATGTAATTCAATTAGAATCTTAACAAGGTTTTCTCGGAATTTCATTAATTATCTCAAAGTTCCTATAGAAAAATAAACGTGTGAGAATAGCTGAGAAAAGTATGAAAAGAACAGTGGAGCAGGCCGGCGCCGCGGCTCACTAGGCTAATCCTCCGCCTAGCGGCGCTGGCACACCGGGTTCTAGTCCCGGTTGGGGTGCCGGATTCTGTCCCGGTTGCCCCTCTTCCAGGCCAGCTCTCTGCTGTGGCCAGGGAGTGCAGTGGAGGACGGCCCAGGTGCTTGGGCCCTGCACCCCATGGGAGACCAGGAAAAGCACCTGGCTCCTGGCTCCTGCCATCGGATCAGCGCGGTGCGCCGGCCGCAGCGCGCCGGCCGCGGTGGCCATTGGAGGGTGAACCAACGGCAAAGGAAGACCTTTCTCTCTGTCTCTCTCTCTCACTGTCCACTCTGCCTGTCAAAAAATAAAATAAAATAAAAAAAAATTTAAAAGAACAGTGGAGCAGTGGAGTAAGAGTTGCCTTCCTAGTGGGGTTGCCATTGCGGTGCAGCGGGGGAAGCAGCCACCCCATGCGGGTAGCGCTCCACTTCTGATCCAGCTCCTCCTGCTCAGGTGCCTGGGAAAGCAGTGGAGGGTGGCCATACGGGAGACCTGGATGGACTTCCTGGCTCCTGGCTTCGGTCCGGCCCAGCCCGGCCTGGCCCGGCCCAGCCCTGACCATAGCGGCCATTTAGGGAGGGAAATAGCAGATGGAAGATCTCTGTCTCTCCCTCTCTCTCTCCCTGTAACTCTCCCGTTCAAATAAATAAATAAGTCCTTTAAAAAAAATTGCCTTACTAAAGATCTGGAAATGCTATAAAACCACTAAAATCAAATCCATGTAATATTGGTATAAAAATAGACAAAATGTATGGAATCATTAGAAAATATAGAATTAAATACTGATACATTTGAGAAATTAGTATATAACAAATGTGGTCATTCAATTCAGGAAGAAAAGCATGGACTATTCAATAAATGAGGCTGGCATGACAGGGTATCCATATGGAATAATATAAAAATAAACCACATATTATACTACATAAAAATAAATTCTTGGATGGGAAGACTTAAAAGCAAAAAAATAAAAACCTTGCAAGAAAACCCAAGAGAGTAAATGCGGCTTGTGGAGACGTGGGCGGGCCTGCTGTAAGTCAGAAGGCCAGGAACATTCCGTGCAGAGGCCGGCAGGTGGCACAGGGGCGGAGCTGCTTGGGGCGCCCGCATCCCAAATTGGAGCCCTTAGTTTGAGTCCCAGCTCCTCTGCTTCTGAGCTAGCTTCCTGCTAATTCCCCGGGCAAGGCAGCAGCGGTGGTCCAAGTGCTTAGGTTCCTGCCACCCACCTGGGAGACCTGGATGGAGCTCCTGGCTTCAGCTTGGCCCAGCCCTGGCTATTACAGGCATTTGGGGGAGTGAACCAGTGAATGGAAGATCTTTTCCCCCCACCCCCATCACTCTGCCTTTCAAATAAAAATAAACAAACTTTTCTTAAAAAAAAACTTATCACTTGATGAGAAAAAGATATATGGCCAAAAAGGAGGAAAAAATCACAAATATTGAATATGCAATCTACAGAAAAGCACATAGAAACTTGTGAAAAGATGCACAAATTCTCTAGCAGGGTACATAGCATACTAATGAGATAGCATTTTATAGTTATCAGATTCATGAAACATAGATCCATAACATCCAACTCCGGTTGAGATGAGGGAAAAGGGATTTTCATATATGGCTCGTGGTAAGGGCATTGCTACAGTTTTGTTTAAGATAATCAAGAAATAGCTCTTAATTTTCAAAGAGAATTACTACACTAACCAGCAATTTGACATCTGGCAATCCATTGCATTCGTAGGGGTAGCTTAGTGATTCTAAGTGGGGACACACAGTCAATACTTATTGCAGCTTGGCCTTAATGGTCAAGAATGGGAAACAAATACCTAATTAAAACAGAGTGGCTACATGAAAGGTGAACTGCTTAGCACTGAATATTATACAGCCATGAAAAAGAACTGTGTTCACAGCAGCCAGCACTGTCCATAATAACTGCCATGCCTGTCAGTAGTAGGACAGATAAGAGTCTGCTATAGTCACTGGGCTAACACACAGCTACCGGAATGAACAAACTCTAACTACATGTGCTAACACTATGAATGTCATAAACAGAATGTTGTACGAGAGAGCAGAAAGCGAATAGTTTCTTTTCTATAGAGCGCAGAACAGGCCAAAGAAACCTGTGTTGTTCCGCCTCAGTTTGGTGACTCGGCTTGGGGGGTGGGAGGGAAATGATAGTGGCGCGGGTTGGGGGAGGGGAAGTTTAGTGATCCTGGTGCATTCGTTGTGGCAATTCGTTAAGCAGTACACTAGGGGTATGTGCATGTATCTTCACCTGTCCTCTGTTGCAATAACAAAATAGCCGAGCCAGAGCAATGGCTGAAGAACGAACGCTTCCCTGGCTCACGGTTCGGGAGGCTGGGGAGTCGCAGAGGGCGGGGCTGGCATCTGGTGAGACCTTGCTGCGCTGCGCAGCATGGTGCAGGCATCGCCTGGCGGGACAGGCGGGGGCTCTGCCTCCTGACCTCATCGCATCCCAAGTGTCTGCCAGAGGTCCCAGCTCCCCCCGGAAATTGACACAGGAAGTTTGCGATCAAGTTTCCAACATGTAAAGTTCCAGAACGCAAAGAGTTCCAGCCGCAACAGCTGGCAGGAGTTGCAGTTAGGTAAGAGAGTTAGGGGAGGAGAGTTAGGTAAGAGTTAGGGGAGGAGAGCCGGATGCAGAAAGTGCTGTGTGGAATGACGCCATTTCCACGCTGTGTGTGCAAGTGTGCTCATCTGGGAGGCTGTCCCTGGCTTTGTACAGGATTCACGGCAAACAGCACTGTGCGAGGTCAGCAGCAGGTTAACGCAGCTTTCCCCAGCTAACAGAGGGCCCCTGAGGGCCATGCTGATGTTGGAGGGGGGAAGTTGAGAGGGAAAATGTGCCCTGTTTCTAAGGAATGTGCAACCTGATTCCACTTACGGTCTTAGAGACATTGAGAAGCACTCAGAGCCGGCATGCTAGCACACAGGGCACATGGGGCATTCGCTCACTCTCTGGGTTTCGAAAAGCATGGAGTCCGTACATGCTTAACAAAAAGCAAAGGCTACAAAAGGGCCTATTTATCTGCTGCTGGAAACATGGTGGACTCAGTCTGAAAAGCCTTTTACTATTTAATCACCTAGAAATGCTGGGTAAAATGCAACAGATTTATGTTCAATGTACAGCTCACAAATAATCAAAGCAGATCCCCAGGTGCCAGAAACAAAGAGGGAAATGAAAAAGCAGAGAGGTGAGTGCTGGAGCCCACGGGGGTATTTGTCTCCAGGACCCAGGAGTTGGGGATTTAGTGCCCACACAGGGCCAGGAAATGAGCCCTTGGGCTTGGGGGAGGCGCAGGACTGAACCAAGAACTTTGAGTAAAGCCAGGACCCTCAAAGGAAAGCACCGGTAAACAAGAGAGACTCCGGGACACAGGACTCTGGGTGGGAAACAAACAAAAGCTCTCTGAGAATTCAAAGCCACAGGACCCCGTTCCCGCTGTTTGCACTCTACCCACACGGTTCAGAGCTCCAGCCTAGCGAGTAACACAAGACGGATCCCTCAAGAACGGGTCCTCCGGGGCTACAAAGCAGAATCAAACAAAACCCTTCTCTGAAGAGGAGCTCGCACCTGGCGAAGACCAGGAAATGTGCACACACAACCACGCGTGAACAATCCAACCTGACCAACGGGCCGCCACGACTCTACTCCCCGCAACCTCGAAATACAGAGAACCAGAAGCAGAGTTTTTAAAAAAAGAAATGCATTCAATATTACCAAAGGCTAGGAAAAAAGCAATCAAATCCTAGGAATAGAACTGAACCCTAGGAAAAAATAAAACAGGCTGAACTGAAAACAAAACAAACGAAAAATCCAAATAGAACAACAAAAAAACCATAATGCATCTTGAAGTAAATTTTTCTAAAAAATTCTAGGAATGATCATACATTCATTAGGGGCTGCCGTTGTGGGTTAGGCCATTGATTGGCACTCCTGTGTCCCAAATCAGGGTGCCTGGTTTGAGCCCTGGCTAGTCCACGCTTCTGATAACAGCTTACAACTAACGGGCCTGGGAGGCAGTGGATCATGGCCCAGAGGCTTGGGTTCCAGCCAGCCATGGGGAGGCCTGTATGGAGTTTCCATTTCCTGGCTTCGTCCTGGCCCAGAGCTGGCTGTTGCAGAGTGAACCACTCTGCCTTTCAAATAAATAAATCTTCAAAAATTTTACTTTTATCTTTTAAAAAATACTTATTTAAGGCTGAGTTACAAAGAGGCAGAGGCAGAGAGAGAGAGTGGGAGCGAGAGAGAAAGATCTACCATCCGCTGGTTCACTCCCTAAATGGCTGCCAAGGCCGGAGCTGGGCCGATCCAAAGCCAGGAGCCTGGGGCTTCCTCCGGGTCTCCCACGTGTGTGCAGAGGCATACACACTTGGGCCATCTTCTGCTGCTTTCCCAGTTGCATTAGCAGGGAGCTGGATTGGAAGTGGAACAGGCGGGACTTGAACCAGTGTTCATAGATGCTGGCACTGCAGGTGACAGCTTTAGCTGCTACACCAAAGCACTGGCCCCTATTCATTTATTCTATTTTTATTTTTATTTTTTTCGACAGGCAGAGTGGATAGTGAGAGAGAGAGAGAGAGAGAAAGGTCTTCCTTTTTGCCATTGGTTCACCCTCCAATGGCCGCCATGGCCGGCACACTGTGGCCGGTGCATCGTGCTGATCCGAAGCCAGGAGCAAGGTGCTTCTCCTGGTCTCCCATGCGGGTGCAGGGCCCAAGGACTTGGGCCATCCTCCACTGCACTCCCGGGCCATAGCAGAGAGCTGGCCTGGAAGAGGGGCAACCAGGACAGAATCCGGCACCCCGACCAGGACTAGAACCCAGTGTGCTGGCGCTGCAGGCAGAGGATTAGCCTATTGAGCTGCGGCTCCAGCCTTATTCATTTATTTTTAAAGATTTTCCATCTGTTGGTTCATTCCCCCAAATACCTGCAACAGCCAGAGCTGAGCCAGGCTTCAAAACCAAGAACCAGAAGCTCCATCTGGGTCTCCCACATGGGATGCAGCCTGGGCCATCATCTACTGCCTCCTAGCCACATTAGCAGGCTGCTAGACAGGAGGCATGGATTAGCCAGGACTTGAACCAGGCCCTCTGATATGGGATGTGGGCATAACCCACTGCACCACAATGCTGGCTCCCAATACGTCTTTTTCTCTTTTTTAAAGACATTATGGGGGACTAAAGTAACTAAGAGAGTGTACCATGTTCATGAATGGGAAAACTCAATATAGTAAGGATGGCAATTCCTTTCAGAATCCAACAGGGGATTTTATAGGCTTGGCAAGCTGATTCTAAAATGTATACCAAGGACAGAAGAGCTAAATGAATTTTCAAGAATAAAGATGGTAGATGGAGAAACCACACTATTATAAACCTGTAATATTTAATACATGAGCTATTAGTGGGAGGACAGAGACCAACAGATCACAAGCCCATGTATTCATGGGTTCTTTCTAGACAACCGAGGTGGCATTCCAAATGAGTGGAAGAGAATGAGCCATTTGACAGCTAATGCTCCTCCATCATACCTGAGATTCATTTCCAAGAGCTGAGAGCGGCCGGCGTCGCGGCTCAATAGGCTAATTCTCCACCTAGCGGTGCCGGCACACCAGGTTCTAGTCCCAGTCGGGGTGCCGGATTCTGTCCTGGTTGCCCCTCTTCCAGGCCAGCTCTCTGCTGTGGCCCAGGAGTGCAGTGGAGGATGGCCCAAGTGCTTGGGCCCTGCACCCCATGGGAGACCAGGATAAGTACCTGGCTCCTGCCATCGGATCAGCGCGGTGCGCCGGCCGCAGTGCACCGGCCGCGGCGGCCATTGGAGGGTGAACCAATGGCAAAAAGGAAGACCTTTCTCTCTGTCTCTCTCTCTCACTGTCCACTCTGCCTGTCAAAAATAAAAATAAAATAAAAAAGAGCTGAGAGCGCTAGTGCTCCTGACAAGCAAAATTGTAAAAACTCCTTTGGGTTCCTGTCAGCCTGTGGTCACATTTTCATCAGCTGATCCATACATAGCCTTGTTTTATGTGTGCTTCTGTTTAAAGACATTTTATTTCATGTTCACAAGAGGTCTTTGAAAAGTTAATGGAGATGGTATGTTATGGATAAATGATGAATGGATTTCAAAACTGTTTTGCACCAAAGAAACTTATTTTTTAATTCCGTTTGCCAGGAAAGTTTTGAAGTCCCCTTGCTGAGGCATTAACACTGAACTCATGGCCAGCCGAGCTGTCAGCTGAACACTGCTCATCCCAGACCCGTGTTTGCTCCACAAGGCGCACCACAGCCTCCTTGCACTCAGAACACTGTGCTTGGGAGCCATTTTACAGCAGCGAAAAGCACTCAGATGTGGAAAAGGCGGCACTAAATGTGTCTCAAGGACACTTGTTTACAGTCCAAGGTCTGAAAGAAGATGCCAGAGTGTCACCTTGTCCCACCTCAGCTGGGGATGTGCATGACAGAGCTTTCACTACCTTTGCACATGGCCCCTGCAAATACTGACTTTTTTTTTTTTCATCTTATTTGAAAGAGAGGGAGAGAGGGAGAGAGGGAGGGAGGGAGAGAGGGAGGGAGGGAGGGAAGGAGGGAGGGAGAGAGGGAGGAATGAGAATGGATTTTCCTTGCATTGATTCACTCCCAAATGCCTGCAACAATTGGGACTAGGCTAGACTGAAGCTAGGAGCCTGGAACTTAATGTTGGTTTTCCACATGGATGGTGGGGACCCAAATCCTTGAACCATCACTGCTGCCTCCCAGGGTGCACATTAGGAGAAAGCTGGAAGCCGAGTGTGGAACTCAAACCCAGCTACCCTGATATGGGATGTGGGGGTCCCAAGTGGCATCTTAACTGCTATGCCACAAACCCAGCCTGTTGATACTGATTGGGGGTTACAAATAAATTTTGTAGGTGAATTTGCAAATATACAATCTGAATACTAAGAATTTATTTATGGCATTTCTGGGGTTGGACATAATTTTTTGGAGTAGACAAGACAGAAATAGCACAAATTATGAAGGAGACTGACAAATTGGACAAATAAAAATTTAAATCTCCTGCTTTAAAATAGATGCCAGAAAGTGAAAAAATCAGGTCCCAGACTGGGAGGTAATATCTGCTTCACGAAGGGAGGATAGAGAGGCCGGCACCGCGGCTCACTAGGCTAATCCTCCGCCTTGCGGCACCGGCACACCAGGTTCTAGTCCCGGTCGGGGTGCCGGATTCTGTCCCGGTTGCCCCTCTTCCAGGCCAGCTCTCTGCTGTGGCCAGGGAGTGCAGTGGAGGATGGCCCAAGTGCTTGGGCCCTGCACCCCATGGGAGACCAGGATAAGTACCTGGCTCCTGCCATCGGATCAGTGCGGTGCGCTGGCCGCAGCGCGCCGGCCGTGGCGGCCATTGGAGGGTGAACCAACGGCAAAGGAAGACCTTTCTCTCTGTCCACTCTGCCTGTCAAAAAAAAAAAAAAAAAAAGAGAGAGAGAGGATAGAGGATTAGTATCAAGAAGAGCTTTAAAATTCCCAGAAATCAGTAAGAGCGGTGCACCCAACCCCCAGACAAAATGAGCAGAGGCTAAGAACATGCACTTTACAGATAAAGAAAACAGGCTGGCTGATCAGCTAATAAAAATGCTCAATCTAATTTGCAATAAAAAATGGAAAATGAGATAAACATACAGAGGCACTGCAAGACTGAAGTGTGGTTAGGCACAACTCATGTGTCACACAGAAGCTGGGTGATACGAATTGACAATCATTGGGGAAATCAAAGTCCATTTTTAGGTGACATTTCCAACAAAGGCATATAATTAATTCTGGAGAAAATGAGAGTTCCAGAAAGAACCCTCAGAAAAAACAGCCAAATGCTATTCAGGAAGCGACCAAAAAGAGCCGCGAGGGCCTGCCTGAGGGACTGGCTGTTTCTCAGAAGCACTAAGCCAGGATTCTCGGTAGGTTGTGAGGTGATGAACCGGTGGAGAGTTCTGTAAACATCACGTCCAAGGCTCCAGTTTTTCCCACAGCTGCGGCTTTCCTGAAACATGGGCTTGGATCTTGACAGCAGCAGCAGCAGCAGCAGGAGTGACTGCCTCTCTGGCTTTTCCTGCCAAAGAATCATAGCAATGGGAGACTGCAGTTCTGTTCTCCATGCCTTGGACAAGGGATTGGTGGCCATGAAGCCACAGGCGTCCCCTTCCTAATTTTCGTTAGTTCTGGTCTAGGCTGTGAACATAATCATAAAGGGGAATTAATGTCAGTCTTCTTATCGTACTCATATCAATGCTTGCTGCTATTCATCAGAATTAATTTGGATAAATATTTAATCAATATTAGGACCCCACCATCCACTAGGCACTATCCAAAATGGTCTTTTGGCTACTATAGCAAATCAAGAATATTCTCTCCTTAGTAAAGATGACCCAATGTGGGTGATTGGCAATAAGTGACATTAGAACATTGCCTGGCAATTCTTTCTTTCTTTGTCTTGACGTCCCTTCACTTTGTAAGTGATATACCTTGAAGTACTTCTCTTCAAAAAGGGAGTGGCTAAGAGATAAGGGTGAGCAGGGGGGAAGGTTCCCTCTCTGACCACACTAAGGGATTTGAGTTTCCTTCTGAAGTCGCTAAGAAGCCAATAAAGAAGCTGAAGAAAGGAAAGACGATCTTAAAATTACAAAGCATGGAATAAATGCAATAAAAATGAAGTTGAAACTAAAGAGGAAAGTGTAGGACAACAGCAAGGAAACCATGCCATACCCAGACTTGGGTATGAATGTTCTTAGCAGCCTTGCTCTGATAGTGAAAAATAGGAAGCTAAATGCTATCTTGCAATGAACAGGTAAAGGAGATGTTCTATTTCGATACAATGGAATACTAGTCAACAACGAGAAGGGATGAACTGTGGGTACACGCTCCACACAGATGACCCTCAACAACATTGAGTTCGGTGAAGGAAGCCAGACGTGCGGGGTGACATATCAGGGAATTCCATTCGTGTGAAGTATTCGGAAAAGGCAAGTCTATCTGCAGAGAGCAGGCTCATCGGGGCAGGCACTGCAGTGCCGCTTGAGACATCCACATCCCATACTCGAGTGCCTGGGTTTCAGTCCCAGCGTTTCGTCCAACCACGCTTCCTGCTACTGTACACCGTGGGAGGCAGCAGGCGGTGGCCCACGTACTTGACTCCCTGCCCCCTACGTGGGAGACCCAGATCCAGTTCTGGGCTGCTGGTTTCATCCTGGCCCAGTCTTGGCTGGGCAGACATTTGGGGAGTGGATCCGTGCAGGTATGATCGCGCGCTCTCTGTGTCTCTTTCTGTCACTCTGCCTTTCAAATAAATAAAAGTAAATTTTAAAAAGTTTTCAAAAAGGAAAGTAGGTGCACGGACTAGGAAAGCAACTCCAGAACCACCCCTCCCCCCACCCCCCAGGGCACTCAGAGCACTCGTGTGTAAGATTCTGTTCCTCTGGAACCACTCCGTATCGAAAGCTCTATCAGTCACAGTTGCACCCGAGGCAGAGCCAGGACAACCAGGAGAAGAGACTTAGCAAATGAGGGAGCTGGTCCAGCAGGCTCTGGAAGGCTGGGGGCTCCACGGCCGATGCTGGGGCTCTGCATCCACAGAGCAGGTGGTCAGGAAGGAGAATCACAAGCAGGCTGAAAGCCACAAGCACCAGCTGGCACCTCCTGAGGACAAACTGGAGCCTGGAGCCCTTCTTATTGTCTCGGGCTTCAGTGACCAGGTGCCCGCGTCATGGAGCTAAACACAGCCCAGAAGTGAGAGACGCTGACGCAGAGGATTTGTTTATTTATTTGAGAGGTAGAGTTACAGAGAGCGAGAGGGAGAGACAGAGGGAGAGGTCTTCCATCCGCCGGTTCACTCCCCAAATGGCCACAATGGTTGGAACTGAGCTAATCCAAAGCCAGGAGCCACAGCCTAGCCAAACTGACCCATTACGAAGCCATCACATTCTTTAATGGTTGGATGTCTCTGCACTCTCCTGTCACTCTTCACTTAGCTTTAGTAAGTTATATTTTCCCCTAGGAAATTGTCCATTCACCTAGTTTTTAAAATTATTGGCATAAAATTCTTCATGGTATTCTTGTCAACGTTTTTCTTACCATTCTCTTGTAGATCTAGTTATTATCTCTTTTTTATTCATTTTAATACAGTTATCTTTTTTATTCTGGCTTCTAATTTAATTTAGTATTTGAGATGTTTTGTGGTCTAATACATGATCAATTTTTATAAATGTTCCATGTGTGCTTGAAAATGATGTGCATTTTCTAAAATTAAAGGTCTGTATATGAGTACCCATACACACACACACATATCTAAACACAGTTACAGATACACACATACACCCATATGTATGTATTGACGATACTTCAAAAAGTTGGTGGAAAAATGAATTAAACAATAAACCTATTTTGGTATAAAGATTTTGAAATCTATGCATGATTTTCATAACATTCATTTTCTTCACAAGCATGGTCAAAACATTTTTCACCAAATAGATTTTTAATTGCATTTTCCATAACCGTTTTGAAGTTCTCTCCAATATACAAATAGATATCCCATCAGGTGGACTGAGTAGGTTGTCCAGTAGTCTATACACTAATTTTTAGTATACATGATCAATTACTGACAGAGTTGTAAAAATCTTCTATCAATTTAGCCTGGTAGTTACATCACCTTTTGCAATATAAATTTTGAAGCTTTGTTATAGGTATATGTTTGTAATTAGTATATCTTCCTGGTAAATTATTCCTTTTAGCATTCCTAATGATACTTCTTTGACTTAAAATCTATCCTGATTTTAATATTGTTACAGTTTTAATTATGTTCTTTTTCTGTATATTAAAAGTTTAATAAAAGAATTGAAAATTTAAAGATCTGTCATATTTTGTCCATTATTTCTGGTGCTTGTAACAGGCAGGCCTGTAGGCTATCTAATCTGGCTCATTGCTAGATTGTGAAGTATTCAAACTTAAAAGAAAAAAAAACTCTGAAATCTATCTTACCTTTAAACAGAAATTTCTTGTTGTCTTTGATATGCAAGCATTGCACAGTGTATGCACCACCGAGACCCCACACAGCAATGAGGATGCCCGTCCGCAACAGACACGAGACCACGAGGCTTTTCCTAACACTGCGCTCCCACCGCTGCCCCAGGACGTGACGAGGCGCCTATCCCTGAAGGCCACTGCCCGACAGCTGAGGATCACTGGCGTAAGGAATCCGCACAGAGGACTGCAGCTGAAAGGTGGGACTGGTTTATTGCACTCATCGTTTGGTAATCCTCCTCCCAGCCTTCACTCCCGATGTTGCTCCCAGCAGTTTTGTCTGAAGCGCTATGGGTTCCTTTCAGTAGGTTTGGAAATCACTGTGGTCTCCTGGTTAGGTCGCATCCAGGAGACAAACACTAGGCTGGAACCCAGTTTCTCACTGGCACTGTGTGGGCTCTAACCTGGAGCCAAATCCTAGCTGCTGACATTTAACCTAGTCTTACAGCTAACAGCTTGCCAGGCACTCCCAGTACCCATCCGTACTGTGCGTCTGCTTGCTGTGAATTGGGGGCTACTTTCCTCTACTGTTGACTATGGATTTTCAGGGTCTTGGAAAAGATTGTGTCTGTTGTTTGGGCCCAGCTGTTTGTAAAGAGACTAAGGGAATCCCTCAGGAGGCTTTAGCAAACTCGGTGTCTAATTTTTCTTATCGAACTTATGCACTACATAGAAAGCCTTTAAAAACTCATTGAAGTCAATGCTCCCATCCTTGTTTAAGTCCATTGTGTTGGCGAGCTCGTTAACCTGGAAATCATCAATATGAACGTTGTAGTGAGAACTGAAAAGGTTCCACATGGCCCGGAATTCTTCCATGGAGATCAGACCTAAAAGAAGACAGGAGAAAGCTGTGAGTGTTCACCTGAAGACTCGCCTAAGGGAAGCGCGGGAGCGCACACTGAGTGAATCGCCCCCGTTAGCAGCTCACTAGCAAGCCTGAGCATCAGGACACTGAAGGAAGCGGGGAGCGAGATCATGAAGAGAAGAAGCGCGTGTCACTTCTGATTGCTCAGTGATTTGCGATTGTTCCAGAGCCAGAACGAGTCAACAGTGCAGGAATGGGGAGGGGATCGTGGACTGTGGGAATCACCAGAGCTAAAATCTGAGCGTGAGGGCCATGGCAGGAGGCCACAACAGAGACTCACAGAACAGCAAAGGCAGCAGGCAATGCGGGGCCCTAAGGGGGTGACAGACAAGGGCACTGCCTTCTTATAGCCAACAATGCACATTCATGAATCAGTGATTAATTTTTTGGTGTTCAAAGGTCTCTGCAGTAGGGGGTTAGGCGATGACATTTTTTAAGCATGAAAGTAATTGTGCATCAAAGCTAAACAAAAACTGAGTTTTCATAGTCCTTAATTCCCCAAACCATCAGAACTCTAGAAATGATTTTGATTGGCAACAGTAACTAAAATAATGAACCTATCAGTAAATTATCTTTGTATTTGTGCTGGTGACTTATAAAAGGTGTTCTTTCAGTTTGACCTACGGCTCTGTAGGACTCTCTAGTCTTGAATGTAGAGTTTATGGCCAAGCTAAAATAACAATAATATGAAACACAAGTTTATTTATTTTCCCTTGAGTTTCTTCAAGTTTGGGTGAAGGATGAAATGGGTAAAAACAGAGTTCTGATTTCAGGGAGACAAACTAGCCTCTGCCTTCTACTACTACTGAACCAAGTTCATTTACCTGAGTGATCAGAATCAATGATATTAAATATGATTTGCAGGTCAGATCGATATCGGTACAAAGTTTCAATGACAGTAGACTGAGCCTAAAATAAAGATTTTTTTGAAGTGTTAAACATAGAATTAATGACACAGATCAATTTTAACAAAAGTACCAACACGAAACATCATCACCAATTCAAATTATGTGGTTTAAATAGAAATCTGAGAAGGTACGCCTGGCCCTGGAGGCCCGACCCTCCTTGACCAGAAAACAGACTGCGCTCTGTGTGCCTCTCGGGGGTGGGCTGCTGCGAACAGGGCCGCAGGGCCGCAGTCACTAACACCTGCCCACATTCACGGAGAGCTTGGGGATGACTTCCTTCGGTCCTCTGCAATCAGAAAGGACAGGAACACACCTACCATTCTATCCTTTAGAAAACAGGGAGACAAAGTAACTTTCTCAAGGGGTCTCACTGCTGGTAAGTGGGACTTGAGTTTCAGTGGGTCACACAGCTGGTAAGTGGGACTTGAGTTTCAGTGCTGGGAAGCCCAGGCCTATGACCTTAGTCGCCACAGTAAACTGCCTCTGAAGTCCAAAGCCTCCTTGCCATGGATATTTTAGTCTCCAACACCGACAACGACTTCTCTGTCTCTGCTCTGCCCTTCCCGGCAAATAGCCACTCACGGCCTCATTCCACTAGGCTCAATGTCCTAACTCACACTGATGAGTTGTTAAGTAACAAGTACTGGGATCTGATAACTCTTCCTTTTTAGTAAAGGATTCTGTGTTTCTTTAAAAGATTTATGTATGTATTTGAAAGGCAGAGTTACAGGGAGAGAAGACGAGACAGAGAGATCAATCTTCCATCTGCTGTTCACTCCCCAAATGGCTGCAATGGCCAGGGCTGGGCCAGGCTGAAGCCACAAGACCAGAACTGCCACAAGGGTAGCAGCGGTCTAAGCACCTGGGCCACCTTCTGCTACTTTCCCAGGAGGCGCATCAGCAGGGAGCTGGATCAGAAGTGGAACAGCTGAGACACAAACCAGTGCTGATATGGGACACGGATGTCTCAGGCAGTGGTTTAACCTGCTATGCCACAAAGCCAGCCCCAGGATTTTGCATTTTAAAAATCTTTAAGGCACACTCTGAATCATGTTAGCAAGTCTATACACTCACAGTTTAATACAGAACACTAAGTATTTTAAATGGTGTGTTCTGGGAAAGAATGGATGTCCACTAGACTGTACTTAGCATTGGAATCCTATCTCTGATGTAGTTTCACTTGCTGAAACATTTTCTTTTATATTCTTTTGGCTTATCCTTAGTATGCCCA
This sequence comes from Oryctolagus cuniculus, assembly GCF_051225735.1. Taxonomy (NCBI): domain Eukaryota; kingdom Metazoa; phylum Chordata; class Mammalia; order Lagomorpha; family Leporidae; genus Oryctolagus; species Oryctolagus cuniculus. The sequence continues at coordinate 4,620,660 of NC_142888.1, read as the reverse complement.
ATTTTGCTGAACAGACCACTACCAGCTTTTCAAGGATTAAGTCACTCTCGTAGCTTGTGCAAAGGGTGTTTGGCCCCAGCAAGGCTTCACCTGGGACTTTATCTCACTCACCTCTTTCACAGGTTTTTCAATGTGGATATCCTGGAAGCTGGACATATAGTCAATGTCTCCATTTTTGTCTGTATTTACTAGGTGGGAACTCAGGGATCTCCATGGTAAGTTCAGCCCCAAAACGTTCTCCATGGAAAAAGCCCACTGGGTCGTTGAAATTTTTCCTAACAACAACAAATAAGCCCATATTGTTTGTTTATAATTTGAATTAAAAAAAAAAGATTTATTTATTTGAAAGACGGGGTTAGAGAGAGAGAGGGAGAGATAATGAGAACTGTCTGCTGGTTCACTCCTCAAATGCCTGCAAAGGCCAGGGCTGGGCCAGGCTGAAGCCAGGAGCCAGGAGCTTTATCCGAGTCTCTCATGTGTGTGGCAGGGACCTAAGCACATGGGCCATCTTGCACTGCTTTCCCAGGAGCATTAGCAGGGAGCCGGATGAGAAGTGGAACAGCTGGACTTGAACCAGCACCCATGTGGGATGTTGGTGTTGCAGGTGGCAACACCACTACAACACAACACTGGCCCCTATAATTTGATTTTTAAAATAACACAAGCTCCTTGGCAGCAACAGTGGGTGGCCTAGGGTATCCTAGCAGGCCCCACTACCCTGAGGGAGAAATAACTACAACCTCTTCAGTATGCCGTACATCTTGCTTTGGCTGTCACACAGAATAAATTAGACTTTGGATGCTACATGTTTTTGCCTTTTCTGATGAACAAAATAAGGTGTGCTTATTATAGATGATTTGAAAACAGAAAATAATACAAAGCGCAAAAGATTTACTTTTGTTTTTAATATTTTGCTAAATTTCTCACCTGCCATTTTCTCAGCTAATATCCCTTTCCCCATAACATTTTCTAGTTTTCCAAAATACAAATATATTTATTTTTTCTGATTATTTACATATGCTCATTTTAAATGATTCTGAATACATAGAAAACAATATTACTTCTAGTTTTTTCTATGTATATAAACATATACATATGTAAATGTCTATATATTTTCTTGAAATTAAGTATACACTGTTCATGTTTTATATACATGTATTGATATGACAAAATACATGTGTATACACACATATACATTTACTCTAACCTGTTTTTTTCAATCAATAAGTCATGGATAGCCATCCATGCTAATAAACATAGATCTATATTATCTTTATATTTTTAACTCAAATCACATTTAAAAAAACATGTTCATTCATTTTTATTTATTTGAAAGGCAGAGTAACAGAGATAGAGTGCTTCTATCCACTGTTCATTCCACAAATGCCTGTAACAGCCAGGGCTAGGCCAGGCCAGGAATTCTTTTTTTTTTTTTAATAGAAAGCTTTTATTTAATAAATATAAATTTCATAGGTACAGCTTTTGGATTATAGCAGTTCTTCTCCCCATACCCGCCCTCCCATCCCCAAACCATCCTACCTCCTACTCCCTCTCCCATCCCATTCTTCATTAAGATTCATTTTTAATTATCTTTATATACAGAAGATCAACTTAGTATATACTAAGTAAAGATTTCAACAGTTTGCACCCACACAGACACACAAAGTATAAAGTATTGTTTGAAGACCAGTTTTACTGTTAATTCTCATAGTACAACTTATCAAGGACAGAGGTCCTACATGGGGAGCAAGTGCACAGTGACTCCTATTGTTGATTTAACAACTGACACTCTTATTTATGGCATCAGTAATCTCCCTAGGCTCTTGTCATGAGCTGCCAAGGCTATGGAAGCCTCTTGAGTTTGCCAACTCCGATCATATTTAGACAGGGCCATAATCAAAGTGGAAGCTCTCTCCTCCCTTCAGAGAATGGTACCTCCTTCTTTGATGGCCCGTTCTTTCCACCAGGATCTCACTCACAGAGATCTTTCATGTAGGTCATTTTTTGTCACAGTGTCTTGGCTTTCCATCAGGCCAGGAATTCTATCTGAGTGTCTCACAGAGGTGGCAGGGACTCAAGTGCTTGAGCCATCATCTGCTGCCCCCTAGGTGCATTAGCAGGGAGTTGGACAGGAAGGTTGAGGCAGGACTCCACCCCAGGCCCTGGGATAAGCGATGCAGGTGGCCCAAGTGGCAGTTTCAGCTGCTGCACCACAATGCCCACCCCTACAGCGTCATTTTAATGGGTATGGTACTATTCCATTATTTCCTTAGGATCATTCCCAGAAGTGGTACTGCAAGATCAAAGGGTCTCAAGATTTGTAAGATTTTTTTGATATTGACAGCCTTGGTATCCGCTGAATTGGTGGGAAACTGGTTCCAGGAAACACAACCAAAATCCATGGATGCTCAAGTCTCTTCTAGAAAATGTGGTAGTATTTGCATAGCACCTCATATCCTCCTACACACTTTACCTCAGTTCTAAATTACTTACAATAGCTAATACAATGAAAATATTATGTAAATCGGTCATGCAGTTCATTTAGGGGAAATGACTCCCCAGACGTCTCCACATATCCAGTGCAGACGCAACTGTCTTTTCACAAATATTTTCAGGAATTCACAGTTGCTGGAATCCCTGATACAGAACCCACGAATATGGAGAGCTGACTGCAATGTCCGAGGAGTCTTTAAAAACTCAAGACAAAAAAAAACGTATTATGAAAAGACTGCACGGATTTCACAATATTTTTGCACCAAACTAACACAGCTTTTAATTCTATTTTCCATGAACTTTTAGAAGTACCCTCTTACCTGCCCTCAGAGGCTACTTTGCTATTATTAGCACTCATCAAGCTTTGTTTTTGCTAATGTTTTCGTGATCCGTCTTTTTCTAAATGTAGCTTTCAGTGTTTGGTGTGTGTAAATCCACTGCACTGGCTGCTTTCCCAACTGTTGAGAAACCATCAGTCTCACTGTCGTGTCTTTGGAGCGGTGTGTGTTTCCTCTCGGCCTGCTTGGCGACTGGTGCTCTGCAGTTTCACAAGCGTGTGACAAGTGCGCACTGAATCTTATTGATCCTGCCTGGGAATCATTCTCCTTCTTACTTATGAATTGGAGTCTTCCATCAGTTCTGGAAAAGTCTCAGTCGTTATCCTGTCAAATATGGCCTCTCATATTCTCTCTTCCTCATACTCTGATGAAATATACATTAAATATTCTCGGTTTACTGTTCGTAACTCAATCTATTCTTTTTTGAGCAGTGTTTAAGCCTCTTTGTAGCCCATCTATTATGCTTCTTCTTCAGCCAATATATTTTCATATCCATTTGGTTCCTCCTCAAATCATTTTCCAATGCCTGTTTGTGGTTCCATCTTATTTTTTAAACATTTCTTACTTATTTTACATTCAATAACTGTAATATCTGGTCCCCTTGGGGAACTAAATATATTGTTTGTTATTTCTGCTGACTTTCATTCATGGTAGTCTGTCTCCTTGTTTGTAGCTCATGTTGGCTGATCTTATCTCAGCTATACTAGGGGTCAAATTTGGGATATTTCCCTCGAAGATGGCTTGGCATTTGCTCGTCAGGGTCAGGGAGCATTACAGATTGGTACCATTTTAGCCACTTTGCGGGTCCAGGTTTAAAGTGGAAGCCACACATTCGGCTTCCCTTTCTACCATACCAGTTTAGTCTCAGGACTGCCCGATACTAGAGTTTGCTCCTGGGACAGTGCAGCCCTTGGTGCTTGCCTGGTGCACCTTGCTCCCACATGTGCTTTCTTTTTTCTTTCTTTTTTTTTTTTGACAGGCAGAGTGGACAGTGAGAGAGAGAGACAGAGAGAAAGGGCTTCCTTTGCCGTTGGTTCACCCTCCAATGGCCGCCGCGGCCGGCGCGTTGCAGCTAGCGCACCGCGCTGATCCGATGGCAGGAGCCAGGAGCCAGGTGCTTTTCCTGGTCTCCCATGGGGTGCAGGGCCCAAGCACCTGGGCCATCCTCCACTGCACTCCCTGGCCACAGCAGAGAGCTGGCCTGGAAGAGGGGCAACCGGGACAGAATCCGGCGCCCCGACCGGGACTAGAACCCGGTGTGCCCGCGCCGCTAGGCGGAGGATTAGCCTAGTGAGTCGCGGCGCCGGCTTTTATTTTTTTTGACAGACAGCGTGGACAGTGAGAGAGAGAGACAGAGAGAAAGGTCTTCCTTTTGCCGTTGGTTCACCCTCCAATGGCTGCTGCGGTCGGCGCGCTGCGGCCAGCGCACCGCGCTGATCCGATGGCAGGAGCCAGGTGCTTAACCTGGTCTCCCATGGGGTGCAGGGCCCAACACTTGGGCCATCCTCCACTGCACTCCCTGGCCACAGCAGAGGGCTGGCCTGGAAGAGGGGCAACCGGGACAGAATCCGGCGCCCCAACTGGGACTAGAACCCGGTGTGCTGGCGCCGCTAGGCGGAGGATTAGCCTTGTGAGCCGCGGCGCCGGCCTCCACACGTGCTTTCAACTCACCTTTTGCGGGGAGTAGATGTACAGCTAAGAGATCTACCTTGCTGTGAGGTTGACACATGCTTTCAAATTACACATCCTCCCGAACCCACCTGCTTAACAGGAGGGCCCTCCAGAGTATCTGGTCTGACACACTATCAGAATAGAAGTCTAATTCAGGGCTACTGTTGGTTTTCTGAGTTGAAAGATGCTATCTAAAAAGGAGAAAAATGCCCTTTTCTTGAGCAAATAATGAATTACATTTTATTTTTATCACTATCATTTCTTTTCCAGCAAAAATGGAGAACTGAAATCCTAAGGAAACAAAGCAAAGGAACACCGATCTGGAGGTGACGTACTGTGTCAATAAGCGGTGCGCGTTACAGAGTTATATTACCTGATCGACTATGGTCTTGAAGCTGGAAGGCACGGATGAGGTCAGTTTTTCGTCCAATTATCCTCTCTTTTAATATCTTAATGGCACTGCTTTCAATAGTATTCACCCTGTGTTAAGACAACAAATCATGAGGTGAAAGTTATACCAGCCATCCTGTCCTGATCCATTTTAATGTGCTTACCAGTTTCTACTTTAAATGATTTGCCTAGCTTCACACATGCCATGTTATTAACTAAAGAGCATACGCATATGTATATACATACGCATGTATGCATTCTGTGAAATGTTAAAAGGGTGACAAATAGTGTTTTCTTTTGGATTTTGAAGATTCACAAGAACAATTATTTGAAAATGAAGGAAAATAAAGAGGGACTTGCTATTCCAGATACTGAAATTTATCATTAAGTTACTGAAACAAAGTAACAGGTATTGACACGAGAAGACTGATGTACAAGCAGAACGGAAGTTTCATAAATATGTCCAGTGATGTATGGGAACAACACACATGACAACAGTGGTATTACAAGCAAATAGAAAGGAATAATTTTTACAAATAGTGCTAACATAGTTAGCTAATCAGCTGGACTTAACATCTGCCTCAGACCATTTACAAAACCCAATTTGAAATGAAGGAGGAACAGAGGAACAAAATAGTGGTGAGATACACAGTCACCACTCAGGATCCACAGGCGATGCACACCGGGATGTCCCAAGGTCACCAAAATGCACATGTGCTCAAGTCCTTCCTATAAAATGGCCTAGTATTTGCATATAGCCTGTGGACACTATCCCATGTAATTTCAATCATCTTTAAATGCTAAATAAACAGTTATTATCAGGGCAGGCACTGTGATGCAGTGGGTTAAAGCCCCATCCTGAAGCGCCGGCATCCCATATGGGCACTGGTTCTAGTCCTGGCTGCTCCTCTTCCCATCCAGCTCTCTGCCATGGCCTGGGAAAGCAGTAGAAAATGGCCCAAGTCCTTGGGCCTCTGCACCCATGTGGCACCCGTGGCTCCTGGCTTCAGCGCAGCTCCGGCCGTTGCAGCCATCTGGGGAGTGAACCAGCAGATGGAAGACCTCTCTCTCTGTCTCTACCTCTTTCAAATAAATAAAATAAATATTTAAAAAAATAGTTATTATCCTGTATTGTTTGTGGAATAATGAAAAGACAAAAACTGAGATGGTGAGTACAGACACAATTTTTAAAAAAGATTTACTTATTAATTTTTAAATTTATTTATTTGAAAGTCAGAGTTACAGAGAGGAAGAGGCAGAGAGAGAGAGAGGTCTTCTATCCACTGGTTCACTCCCCAGATAGCCACAATGGCCAGAGCTGCACTGATCCAAAGCCAAGAGCTTCTTCCAGGTATCCCACACGGGTGCAGTCTCATCTTTTACTGCTTTCCCAGGCCATAGCAGAGAGCTGGATCAGAAGTGGAGCAGCCGGGTCTTGAACCAGAGCCCATATGAGAGGCCGGCACTGCAGGCAGTGGCTTTGCCTGCTATGCCACAGCACCAGCCCCTGAAACACAATTTTTTAAAGTGCTTTCTATCTGTTGTCAGTTAAATCTACAGATGCATAACCTGTGGATATGGAGGGCTAATCATATATCATATATATTATATATCATATATATGATATATATGTGTGTACATATGTGTATATATATGTATATATGTGTGTGTACATGTATATACATGAATCAAAATGGCAGATGTAAATCCAACCATATCAACAATAACATGATATGCAAATAGATTAAAATAAGCAAATCACAAGGTAGAGATTGTGACATTGTGCAAATACAAAACAACTTCCAATTATGTTTTCTACAGGAAACACATTTTAGTTTCAAAGATACAAAGAGATACAAAAGGAAAGGACAAAAAAAAAAAAACCCAAACACCAGGCAAGTAACAAAAATGACAGCTAGAATGGCCACATTAATAGTAGACAAAATAGACTTCAGGAAAATTTAAGAAGACAGACAGACAGACAAGGGGTGAGGGATGTAAGCATTTGGTGCGGCAGTTAAGACACCACTTGGGATGCCAGCATCCCATACTGGAGTGCCTGGTTCGAGTGCCAGCTCTTCTGCTTCCGATTCTAGCGCACCCTGGGGGGCAGCAGATGATGGCTCAGGTACTTGGGTCCCTACCACCCGTGTGGAGACGCAGATTCAGCTCCTGGCTTTGGCCTGGCCCAGATTCCCTCCTCCCTTTCTTTCTGCCTTTCAGATAAAATGAAAAAAACTTTCAAGATCTCAAAATAACAACATAATCTACTTTGAAACTGGACGAAGAGTAGACTAAACCCAATGTAAGCAGAAGGAAGAAAATAATAAAACAGAAAGAAATGAAAACACAATAGAAAAACAATACAGAAAAATCAACAAAACCAAAAATTGGTTCTTTGAAAGGATAAAAAAATTGACAAAGCTTTAGACAGGCCAAAAAAAAAAAAAAAGAGAGAGCGAGCAAGCGAGAGATGACTCAATGTCTAACACCCAATGTCTAAAATCAGGAATGAAAGAGGGGACATCACTGCTGTCCAGTAATGTAAGGAAGACTATAAGGGAATATTATGAATGATTGTACACTAACAAATTAGGTAATCCATATGAGATGGACAAATTCCCAGATAAACACAAATGACCATGATTTATTTAAGAAAAAATAGAAAAACTGAGCATGCCTGTAACAAGTAAAAAGATTGAATAGGTAATCAAGCAACCCACAAAGCAAAGCCTAAGGCTAGATGGCTTCACTGGGGAATTCTATTAAACATTTAATTCTTCTAAGAAATAAAAGAGGTGGGTGTCGCTCCCCCTCTTCGTGGAGGAACGACACAGGACCCTGCGCTGTTCTTTCGTCTGCTCGGCCCTCCCCAGGTTTGCTGCTGGTTCTTCCCGGGTTGGCTACCGTCCCTTCCACCTCCGTGGAAGGGCGGTTCCCCCTAGCCACTTTCCCCACTTCCGCGGGGGAGCGGCACACCACCGGCCGGCTCTCTCGGGGGCTGCACAGGTGTTCCTTCAGATAGATGTTCCCGGTGCATGTTGTCTCTCTCCTCCTTTATAGTCCTCTTCCACCAATCCCAACTCTGCTACCCACACGCCGAGTACGCTGCTCTCCTCCAATCAGGAGCAGGTCCCACAGTTTATTGGTTGAACTGGAGGCAGCTGTGTAGAAGCTGTTTCCTCCTCTCCCAGCACCATATTGTGGGAGAGCAGATGCATAGAATAAGTCTTAATTCCAGTAACTTAGTCTAGTCTGAGTTGCTCCCAGTTGCTCCCCACAGGTGGGAATACTGATGAGAAGCCAGTTTTACCCTGATGCTAAAATCAGACAAAGATCACAAGAAAACTCAGACCTATATCTCTTACAAATATATGAATTTAATTATGAATAAAGTTGTAAAATCCTCAATAAATTATAACACTGTATCGAAGAACATATTAAAAGCATTACACACCATCAGCAACAGGATTTATTCTAGGAATGCACATTTTAGGTAATATCTGAAATCAATCAGGGTTTCTGAATAAAAGACAAAAACCACATGATCATCCCAATAGATGCATTAAAAGGTATTTATCAAAATTCGTCCCTCTCATGATAAAAACTTTCTACAAATTAAGCATAGAAAGGAATTTCCTCAACCTAATAAAGGTTATCAACCAAAAAAAAAAAAAAAAACCCCACACAGCTAACCCCACACTTAATAGTCCAAGACTGAATGCATTCCCCTCAAGATCAGGAACAAGACAAGGATATCTGCTTCCGCCAGTTTTATTCAACGTTGTACTGCAAGTTCTAGCCATGGCAATTAGGCACGGGAAAGAAAGAAATGCATGCAGATTAGAAAAGAAGTGAAACCATTTCCAGGGAATAGGATCTCTCTCTCTGTCTCTCTCTCTCTCTCTCTCTCTCTCTCTCTCTCTCCTCTCTGTTTCTGTTATTCTGCCTTTCAAATAAATAAATATTTTTAAAAAGCACAAAGTTCAGTTCACATTTTCCAGTTTTAAAACTTACTGAAAGTTGAGTATCCCTTATGTAAAATGTTTGGGATCAAAAGGGTTTCAGATTTCAAAGCTGCTCAGATTTTAGAATATTTGTATAGATTTTGCTGGCATGGAAAGTGTTCTGGATTTCAGGTTTTCAGATTAGGAATGCTCAACTCATATAAAGCTACAGTAATCAGGATACTGTAGTTCCTACCTTAGGATAGACATATAGATCTATAGAGCACCATTTAAAATCCAGAAATAAACCCTTACATTTATGGTCAGTTGATGTGTGACCAAAGTGTCAAGATGGGTAAATAGGAAAAGGATACTCTTTTCAACTATGTTATTAGGACAACTGGCTATCCACATGTAAGATAATAAAGCTGGACCCCTACCTCACACTATACACAAAAATTAACTCAAAATGGGTCAGAGCTAAATATAAGAACTAAACCTATCAAACTCTTAGGAAAAAAGGGAGTAATAAATCCTTATGACTTTGGGTTAGGCAATAGCTTTTTTATTATTATTATTATTTGACAGAGTTAGACAGTGAGAGAGAGAGACAGAGAGAAAGGTCTTCCTTCCGTTGGTTCACCCCCCAAATGGCCGCTATGGCCGGAGCTACACTAATCCGAAGCCAGGAGCCAGGTGCTTCCTCCTGGTCTCCCATGCGGGTGCAGGGGCCCAAGCACTTGTGCCATCCTCCACTGCACTCCCGGGCCATAGCAGAGAGCTGGACTGGAAGAGGAGCAACCGGGACTAGAACCCGGCGCCCATATGGGATGCCGGCGCCGCAGGCGGAGGATTGACCAACTGAGCCATGACACCGGCCCTGGCAATAACTTTTTAGATAAAACACTGAAAGGACAAGCAACAAGTTGGAATTCATCAAAATGAATATTTTTTTTGTGCTACAAATAACACCATCAGGAAAGTTAAAAGACTCCCGAAGAATGGGAGCAAATATTTGCAAATTATATATCTAATAGGTGACATGTACTTAGACTACACAAAGAACTCTTATAAGAAAAGAGTAATAACATGTAAAAAGAATGTAAAATACACATCTCTCCAAAGGAGATATATCAATGTTTTAATAAGCACATACGAAGATGTTCAGCATCATGTATCACTAAGGAAGTGTAAATCAAGATCCAGTGTGACTCTACCTCACACCCACTAAGCTGACTGTACTCAAAACGACAGACAGTAACAAAGGTCGTCAGGAATGCAGGGAAACTGGAATCCTCACAAACTGATGGCAGGAATGGAAATCTGTGCAATCTCTTAGAGAAACAGTTTAAAAGTTCCTCAAAATGTTACACATAGAGTTACTATAAAACCTAGCGATTCAAGTATATACCCAAGAGAAATAAAAACATACCTATGGGCCGGTGCCGCGGCTCACTAGGCTAATCCTCCGCCTTGTGGCGCCGGCACACCGGGTTCTAGTCCCAGTTGGGGTGCCAGATTCTGTCCTGGTTGCCCCTCTTCCAGGCCAGCCCTCTGCTGTGGCCAGGGAGTGCAGTGGAGGATGGCCCAGGTGCTTGGGCCCTGCACCCCATGGGAGACCAGGAGAAGTACCTGGCTCCTGCCATCGGATCAGCGCGGTGCGCTGGCCACAGCGCGCCAGCCGTGGCGGCCATTGGAGGGTGAACCAACGGGAAAAGGAAGACCTTCCTCTCTGTCTCTCTCTCTCACTGTCTACTCTGCCTGTCAAAAAAAAAAAAAAAACATACCTATGCACATTGCTTCTCGGCCTTTTGACTAAGATCAAGTGTAATATCTGTTCTTATCAGTTTAAAAAATATACATATACATAAAAAGTGGTCCATGAATGTTCGTAACAGCATTATTCGTAACAGCCTCCAACCGGAAACAATCCAAATGTCTATCAGCTGATGAATTATCAACGAAATGTGATCCACTCAGGAAATGTGATATTATTTGGCCATAGTAAATGAAGGGCTGACACACGTGACAACATGTCAGAATGAACCTCAAAACCATTGTGTTGAGAGAAAGAAATCAGCCACAAAAGACCACAAACTGAGTGGTCCTAATTATAAGTAATGTTCAGAATAAACAAATCCATAGAGAGAAGATAGATTAGTAGTTGCCTGGAGCTTTGATGGGAGGAGGTGACTGGCAAGTGACCCCTAATGGGCATGAGTTTTCTCACTGAGTAGTACAAGTGTTTAATAATTACATAAAGGTGGTGGTGGGGGGCATTCTGGAGTGCCTGGGGTTGAGTCCCGCCTCTGCTTCCTATCCAGCTTCCTGATGATGAGCACCCTCGGAAGCAGCAGGAGATGGCTCAAGTGCTTGGGGTCCTGCTACCCACATGGACGACCTAGATGGAGTTCCTAGCCCCTGGCTTTGATCTGGCTCAGACCCAGCTGTTGTTGACATTTGGGGAGTGAACCAGTGGATGGTAGATTCTCCTCCTCTCTCCCTCTCTCTCTTTCTCCCTCTCTCTTTCTCTCTCCCCTACCATCCTCCATCACTCTTCCTTTCAAATAAATAACACTTTAAAAATTACATACAGGTGATGGCTGTACAACTCTAAATCCACTAAATATCATTGAATTACATACTTTAAGTGGGTCAACTTTATATACCACTTGCTGTATACTTGCATTTCCTTGATGATTAGTGATACTGGACATCTTTTCATACATAGTGACCATTTGAATGGCTTCTTTGGAAAAAATATCTATTCAGGCCCTTTGCCCATTTGGTAAATTGGCATATTTGCCTTTTTTGCTATTGAGTAGCTGTATGAGTTCCTTACATATGGTGCGCGTGTCCTCCTCACACTGAGATGTGTGTGTGATGAAGGGGTTTTTGCCTATTGTGATTGTGTATTGTGATACAGAAAGCTGTGCCCAGAACAGTGTTTGACACATAGTAGGTGCTCAAAATAAGTGAAGTATTCCTTCAATAAATGAATAACTGCTTGTCTATTTTCTACAGGGCAAGAAGAAAAAGGTGGAAGGGGCTGTTAGCTTTAGTTGCCTATGGAAAAAGGATTATTGAGAAGTAAGGGGAGAAAAGATTATTAACATTTTCTTTTGATGAGACTTTCTGTTTTTTTCCTGTTGTTAACTATAAACACATTAGTTTTATTGTAAAAAAAAATAAAGAAAAGAAAGATAATGTTAAAAGGAGAAAGGGGGTACACACTCTGAGCACCATCACTGCCATCACATGAAGAGAGCCACCTGCTATTTCAGTCACATACACTTCGTGGGAGAGGAGAGAGGGGGAGCGACCAGACAGGGTCGTTGGGGGGGCCCAGACGGCTATAGGGAGGACTGAGTAGGTGGGAGCCCTCCGTTTCTCTACATTCAGTCATGTTCATGAGTGCACACTGCTTTGTCCATTAAAGATGTGTGAACTGCAAATTGCTCCTCCTCTGGTTTTCAAATTCAGGTTTATTCACCACTTGGTGTCTGGAATTATTGCATTTTATTTATATGAATGAGTAACCCCAAAGTGGCTATTTCCACTCACGTGACTGCTCCTCGCCACTTGGGACTAAGTCATGAATCCCCATGCCCAGTCTTCTCAGCGGATACACACCTTTGGTGAAGAGGCTTCGAGTATGTTGCCTTAGTTACTTGGTACTGGAAAAATCGAAGGCTGGTACCAAAACTCAGTCTGATGTAAGCGCCTCGGTTGCTGCCTTCTTCATAATAGTTAGAAGCAGAAAATACAGTGATGACCTGGTTAAAGAAAAAGAAGCTCATGTTCACGTAACAATAGTTCTCCAGAGGCCATTCAATAATGTCAGGAATACTGGGATTCTTAAAATACAAAAGCTTATAAAGCTCATAGTCTCTGCGGTTATGCAAGCTTGATGTGATTGCCTGTGTTTCCCCTGGAGGAAAACGAGGCTTTTCACTCAGTGCTCCAGGAGTACCAGCTCCTAGCCACTTGCCCTCTAGCCCCTGTGTATGGCCCCGACATCCTGTGAGCAATTTTAGTGCAGGATCTTGGAATCCCTTTTTAATGTTTGGTTTTGCAAATGTGATTTTCCAGGGACATAAACCCCTCATTTTCTTGCCTTGTAACATTTCTTGCATTCAAAGTAAAACTTGTCTAGGACCTCCCCTTTTTCTTTCTCTTTCAGCTAAGGATTCAGAGGGTTCAGGGCCTCTCAAAACCAGCATTTGAAGGGCAGAGAAATAGTGGCTGGAATAGGAGATCATGAAGAGCAAAGCAGCAGTGTTGCAGATGTAATGGAATACGGGAGGACAATACTTGTCAGTGACAGGAAACTTGACTTGTGCCTAGTTCTGTTCTAAGGAGCATGTCAGTTCCGGCAAGCTACTGCTACTTTCCATTTTCTTATTCCTAAGAAACCCTAAATATCACACACCTTACCCATCTTGCAACGTTAATATGAGCTTAAAATGAATCAACAGAGTTAAGAAAAGAGAAGTGTTGGGCCCAGAAATGTTCCAGATTTCAGTTTTAGGAATTTGGAATATTTGCATCGCCTCTACCAATGCCGCATCCCTTATCAAAAAATCCCAAATCTGAACTGCTCTAAAACTTGCAACTTTTTGAGCACCATGTTGGAGCTCAAAATATTTTGGATTTCAGATTTTTCGGATTAGGGATGCTAAATCTGTGTTCATTCACTAAAGAAGAGGGGGCTTCCCAGGACAATTTGGGACAGGAGCCTAGTTCCTCAGTCTTCACCTCTTCTAGCCTTATCACTCAGCCTAAAGGAACGCAACACACTGGGTTTTAGTGCCTGCGGCTAACCGGGCCGCAGCAAGCAGCTCGCTGGAGATCAGCCCGCCGTGGGCTTCGTGATTTCTGCCCTGCACAGGCAGCACGCGGAGAGTGGAGGAGAGCACCCGGGGCTCACCGCGGCCCTTCCTGCGCTCTGTGAGGAAAACTCCATCCTTGGCTTCACTGTCTGGGAGTCACCTGACAATTAGTAAAGAATAGAGACTTGCTGGGAGTGTTTGGTGTCACGCGTCCCAGTTCCTGTTTTTGGGATTAGGGAAGCTCAGGAAAAAATACAGCAAGTATCTTAGGGTGAGGGGACAGAGAGGCCCCCTCCAAACAACCTACGTGAACCCTACAGGCTGGTTGCCATTTGATCGTGGCGAAGACGGCATTTCCTGGACTTGCAGGTGAGAGGCGCGCGGCGACACGCAGCTCCTGCGTCGGGAAGGACGTCTGCGCACACAGCACGCACCAGGTTAGCGTACCTTTCCGTCATGGCAGATTTCATACCCTTCGGGTTTGCATTCATGAGACCTGATGAGCAGCTTCAACTGGTATTTACTGAGAACCTTAGACGTCACGTCTGGACCAAAATAGCAGCCCCCACCGCGACTTGTGTTTGGATAGCAGCCTTTTCTGCCTCTGGGATCGCTCCACAGAATATCAGTAACCTTGGAACAACAAAGCAAATCAGGTGACTACTCAGAAGTGACAGTCGAGTTTTCTAGATTCCAACTTATTTGCTGGAAATATCAATCCAAGGTCTACCAAAGGCTACTTTTCATCTTCTCATTCCTTCTTCAAAATTGTTTCATACTCATATTACCCAGAAATCCTTTCCATAATGGCAATACCCATAGCCACCATAATCTCTTTCTGCTCATCACCAATAACCAATATAACAATAACAATAACCAAAGTAGCAATACTGATTAATTAACTAATTATGAGAAATCAGCCTGCACCTTTCTGGGGAGGCCTTTTTTTAAATTTATTTATTTATTATTTTTATTTTTTTGACAGGCAGAGTGGACAGTGAGAGAGACAGAGAGAAAGGTCTTCCTTTACTGTTGGTTCACCCTCCTGCGGCAGGCACACCGCGCTGATCCGAAGCCAGGAGCCAGTTGCTTCTTCTGGTCTCCCACGCAGGTGCAGGGCCCAAGCACTTGGGCCATCCTCCACTGCACTCCTGGGCCACAGCAGAGAGCTGGCCTGGAAGAGGGGCAAGCAGGACAGAATCCGGCGCTCCAACCGGGACTAGAACCCGGTGTGCCAGCACCGCAGGCAGAGGATTAGCCTATTGATCCACGGCGCCAGCCTTTTGGGAAGGTCTTTAAAAATCCCATCACAGGCCGGCGCTGTGGCTCAATAGGCTAATCCTCCGCCTTGCAGCGCTGGCACACCAGGTTCTAGTCCCGGTCGGGGCGCCGGATTCTGTCCCAGTTGCCCCTCTTCCAGGCCAGCTCTCTGCTGTGGCCCGGGTGTGCAGTGGAGGATGGCCCAAGTCCTTGGGCCCTGCACCCCATGGGAGACCAGGATAAGTACCTGGCTCCTGCCACTGGATCAGCGCGGTGCGCTGGCCGCAGCGCGCCAGCCGTGGCGGCCATTGGAGGGTGAACCAACGGCAAAGGAAGACCTTTCTCTCTGTCTCTCTCTCTCACTGTCCACTCTGCCTGTCAAAAAAAAAAAAATCCCATCACAATAGATGAATCTATAATGATTTGGGGGCTTGTTTTGGTTTTTTTGTTTGTTTTTAAAAGACTTATTTATTTATTTATTTGAAAGTCAGAGTTACAGAGAGAGGGAGAGGTAGAGAAAGATCTTCCATCTGCTGGTTCACTCTCCAAATGGCCACAACAGACAGAGCTGGGCCAGTCCGAAGCCAGGAGCTTCTTCTGGGTCTCCCCTGTGGTTGCAGGGGCCCAAGGACTTGGGCCATCTTCTACTGCTTTCCCAGGCCATAGCAGAGAGCTGGATCGGAAGTGGAGCAGCCGGGACTCGAACCGACACCCATATGGGATGCTGGCGCTTCAGGTGGTGGCTTTACCCACTACGTCACCGGGCCAGCCCCTGCTCTTTCTTAAAAGATCTACACTGTCATGTTCTGAGGAGAAAGTGGTTCCTCACAATGAATACGCAGTAGTTGTTCCTGGTATGTTCAGAGAGAGAAGGTAGGTCTCCCTGCTGGAGCTGTGGCCCGGGTTTTGGTCCTGCTGAGCGTGTGGCCTAGGGAAGCCCTTGCTCTGTCCCATTACACATCTAGAAAACTGATCATCCACGAATGTCTCCCATAGCATCCCCTTCGCCCTTTGCCCCTGATAAGCACATTCTCAGTTTAGCACACACAAGTGCTTTCATTAGAACAACATTTCCTTTGGGGGCCAGAAGAGGCAAATTCAGGTGATATAATGCCCAGGCCTGAAGACTCAAGTTCCCAAGAATATTTTTCATAGAAAATCAGAGACTCCCTTTCCGGGGGTCCGATGGGTGGACAACGTTTATTTAGACTTCTGAAAGAGCATACAGAGCATCGGGGAAAACGATCTTCAGCATGAAAGCTGGCAACCTGGAGAAGACTCTCAGGGGTCTCACTACGACATCTTTACAATCAGGCATTTGGGCCTGACCTGCAAAGCACCTGCAAGTTCTGCCAGCCTCCTATCCTAAGAGTCTGTGTTTTCCACATCTTTCTTTTGAGGGCAGAAAAAGGCATGCATTTGAAGTTGTGCACCTATTCCAGTGGCTCGCAATCAGGTCTGGAGAAGACGGGCAGAAATGGTCACTCTGCTAACCCTGGCTTTACATCCATTTATAGATTTGGTATTCAAGAGGGCCAGAAATGAGAGAGGGAAAAGACAGTGAGGTGGAGAGGAAAACAGAGCTGCAAGAGAACGACCCTGGAATGCTAGTGCCAGGCCAGAACTAGTTACACCTGCGCCAGGCACACCTCAGACACTTGCAGATATTCTGATGCTCGATTCAGATGAGAAAGAAGAGTCAGCCCAAGTCTCCTTTCTCCCCACTGTGTTCCAGCACTGGCACAACCCACCTCACAAATAAATGTGATGGAACGCCTTTCCGTGGCTGGCATTTATGGCAACAATTACACTTGCACTTTAAGCTGAGTCATATCTGGCTCTTCTACCCTGAATGGTCATGACCTGACCTGTAGTGTGTAACAAAGGAGGAAACATCGAATGCGAGGAGTTGTGTTTTATTCAGAGCAGATTAAGTTTTCCATTCCTACATGAGCTGCAAATCATTTACAGCCAAAATTACCCCCTGGAAAACCTCCAAAATTATCCTAGAAGTACAGTTTACATGGTTTTATGTATATAACTCTACGTAGTAATATGCATATGTGAATATATTATATAGGTGATAATGGACAGTATGTGATAAAGAATATACAGGAAAATTAAAATGTTATAGTATTTTTCTCCTCTTTTGCTTTATGCAAAGTTGAAATATACATAAATTCAAAGCACCCATGGTGGGACTTGGTTGAACTGGAACAAGCACTGGCCAATGAGTTAGCTCTTCAAGCAATTATCTGTCACCTTCGGCAAATCACCTGGCCTATTCAGGCCTTAGTCCTCGTCAACAAAATGAGAGACATATATTTAACACTCATTTTTCTTTGATGCAAAGTCATAAGGGGTAACAGTTTTTAAGAAATGAGTTTTTCCTTGCAAATCCATTCCAGGAGTTCTGCATTTTGTTCTGTGTAGAAATCATTCACTTGACTGGGTTTGCCTAGATTGTTATCATAACAGAGATTGAATCCTGGAGCTCACAGAAAAAAGAAATCTATAAAGGGCCCTTTGTTGGTGAAACCAATTGCTTAGTAGAAAGTACCTCTTTCCTCTCCAGAACACACTACCCTCTGAAATGCAGGAGCCTTTGGGTGGTAATTGCGTGAAAGATGAATTATTTACCACATTCTTTCCTGAAATGTTTTGAACCAGCAAACGGGACCATTATACTGAATTGCAGCTTTTATATGACCTGGTCAACAAAAATCTACTTGTGTCTTAGCTTTTAAGTTTCCTCAATCGAAAACAAATCCTTAAAGAAGTGGCTTGGGCTGTCCACAGCTCTAGGTAATCCAGTTTCCCAAAGTATGTTCTGGGAGAGACTTAACTGCCCTGAGAGGTGTAGGTAAGTGCTCCCCTTCCAAGTGGCCATTCGCCAGTGTTGTCCCTTCGTCACCTGTCCTCCTTCCAGTGTTGTAGAGCATGCCACTTGACAAAGCTACGCCCAGGCCACACCCTCCGGCTAGGTACCTCGATTTCTTTAGCTGCCTCCTCCTGCTCCTTGTCCACCCTAGACTTACTGAGTGAGGAGGACTAAAGTGACTCATGTCCTTCCTGAGACCTCTGCCACTCTCCAGCCATCTATCTCTTCAGGAAAAAGCATGAGAATTTGCCCCAGCCTTGGGATCCAATCCTGCACCATCACGTGTTGACCAGTCAACAGATATCAAGCAAATCACTTCCCCCTCAGGAGCTGTCTCAATGGGGCTAACCCTATCTAAAATTGCAATTTTGTCAAGTCCAGTTTTCCTGTTCCCTCCAACCCTGTTCTTACTTTCATTTTTCCCATAGCACTTATCTCTTAACATATCATATCGTTTACTTATTGCTGTATTGTTTATTATCTAACTCCCCTTAAAATGTAAGCTTGCATGGTAATAGATGTTTGTTCACTGACATTTCCCAAAAACCCAGAACAATGCCTTATTCATAGTAGGTGGTCAGTAAACACCTGTTAAAGGAATGAATGAAGAGAAGGGAGTTGCTTAGGCTACAAGTAAAATTATTTTTGCAATCTCTGTGCCCTCCCTTTTTTTTTTTTTTTTTACAGGCAGAGTGGACAGTGAGAGAGAGAGAGAGACAGAGAGAAAGGTCTTCCTTTTTGCCATTGGTTCACTCTCCAATGGCCGCCGCGGCCAGCGCACCGCGCTGATCCGAAGCCAGGAGCCAGGTGCTTCTCCTGGTCTCCCATGGGGTGCAGGGCCCATGCACTTGGGTCATCCTCCACTGCACTCCCGGGCCACAGCAGAGAGCTGGCCTGGAAGAGGGGCAACCGGGACAGAATCCGGCGCCCCGACCAGGACTAGAACCGGTATGCCAACGTCGCAAGGCGGAGGATTAGTCTACTGAGCCGTGGCGCCGGCCGCCCTCCCTTTTCTTGTAAGTCTGTCCTAAGGCAGGCTATCATTCTTGTCTCATCTCTCTACAATGATTAACTGTGAGTAATATATATGTCATGTCTCGGTGAACCTAAAGCAAACCTTACACTATAGACTCTGCCAAGAAGCATGCACTTCCATGACTACAAGACAAAATGAAGAACATACAATCTTTGCTGTAACCACAGCCCGTAGATGTTAACAAAGTAATTGTGAACTCTTTTTATCTCAAAATTTCATTTCTATTTAACTTCGTACCATGAGCAAAGAAAAGAAAATTAGGGGTACGACTAAAATTATTACGATATGGGGCATGAGATTCTGGCCAATTTTACCTTGCATCAGCTCCAGTAACATATGTGCAGTCTGCGAGATGCCACATCTGTATAGTTGGGACAGGGGAAGTTCCACTACAGAATGATACCCCCAAGTTTCCTCCCTCCCTCTCAAGGCTCTAACTCATCTACGTATCTGGAGGCCATGAATTTCTTTTTGTGCAATTCCAAACTTTTTAAGCATTAACCTTTTTATTCACCATAGCCCTAGAAAAGCGAGTTCTAACTTTCAGTCTTTGGAATTTGAATGCCAAACTTTAAGGAGGCATCCTTTCCTATTTGCTACATGATGTTTCTTACGCTTCTTTTGTTCTGTTAAGATTTATTTACATATTTTGAAAGTCAGAGGGCGGAAGAGGGAGAGAGAGAGGCCTTCCATCCATTGGTTTACTCCCCAGACATATGCAATGGCCAGTGCTAGACCAGGCCAAAGCCCAGAGCAGAAGCTTCATCTGGGTCTCCCATGTGGGTGCAGGGGCCCAAATACTTGGGCCATCTTCTATTGCTTTCCTAGGCCATTAGCAGGGAGCTGGATTGGAAGTGGAGCCACCAGGACACGAACCAGCACCCCTATGGGATGCCAGTATTACAAGTGGCAGTTTTACCCACTATGCAACAATGCCAGCCCCTCTTATATTTACTTCAAAAGAAATTTTTTCGCTTATTTATTTGAGGGAGGGAGGGAGGGAGGGAAAGAGAAAGAGAAAGAGAAAGAGAAAGAGAAAGAGAAAGAGAAAGAGAAAGAGAGAAAGAATGAAAAAGAAAAAGAGAAAGAGAGAGAGAGAGAGAGAGAGAGAATCTTCTATCTGCTGGTTTACTCCCCAAATACTGTAACAGCAATAGCAAGGGCTGGGCCGGGCTGAAGCTAGAAGCCTAGAACTCCATCTGGGTCTCCCACATGGGTGCAGGGGCCCAAGCACTTGGGCCATGTTCTGCTGCTTTCCCAGGTGCATTAGCAGGGAGCTGGATCGGAAGCAGAGTAGTCAGGACCAGAACTGACACTGTGATATGAGATGTGGATGTCCCAAGTGGCAGTCCAACCCACTGCATCACAACA
The DNA here is from genome assembly GCF_051225735.1 of Oryctolagus cuniculus. Classification (NCBI taxonomy): domain Eukaryota; kingdom Metazoa; phylum Chordata; class Mammalia; order Lagomorpha; family Leporidae; genus Oryctolagus; species Oryctolagus cuniculus. The sequence continues at coordinate 4,600,441 of NC_142888.1, read as the reverse complement.
CTACGAGCCCCTCCATTTCTTCCTTACCACCTCTTTCTCCCACCTCTCTCTTCATCCTCCTTGGTTAGAGAGTATTTTATATCAAACATCATGGTTTTGGAAACATCTTCAGCAATTAAGGTATAAGAGTACCAAATCAAGAGATTAACAATTAAAAGTGAGAACCGGAACAACCACTGGGCAGCTTGTTTTCCTAGCAGCAGTTGTTAGCCAGCGTTGTATGGATGTGTGTATATGTGTACTTATGAGTACACACGTGTATACAAATGCAGGTGTGTACTTGTATGTTTACTCTAAACAATAAAGCTACCTATTACAGCTACCATTCAACTCACGGGAAGAGCATGTTCATCATTGACCATTAGTTCATTTCAAATCATTTTATTTCCACTTTTTCAGAATATGGAACCTGAAGGCACATCTACAAAAGATCTTTCCCAGAGGTCATGGAATTCTTGTCTGAAAAGTTGAAAAACAGTATTCTGTAACATCCCTTCCTATAGTAAGAGAAATGGTATTGCCCAGCAGTTAAAAGTGGGCACTTTAGGGGCTGGAAGTGTGGCACAGTGGGTTAAGCTATCACTTGTAAAGCTGGCATCCCATAAGAATGTCAGCTCCAGTTCCTGGCAGCTCCACTTCCAATCCAGTTTCCTGCTAATGTTCCTAGGAAGACAGCTGAAGGTGACCCAAGTACCTGGGTCCTTGCCACCCACTGGGAGGCCAGGATGGAATTCTTGGCTCCTGGCTTCAGCCTGGCCCAGCTCTGGCTGTTGCAGCCATTTGGGGAGTGAACCAGCAGATGGAAGACCTCTCTCTCCATCTCAGTCTCTGTCTCTACCTATCACTTTGCCTTTCAAATAAATTAAAAATAATTTTTTGAAAATGTGAGAATTTTAGAGGCCAGCAAATTTTTGGATTCAAATCCAGACCTATCATTCAGCAAAGTATTCAACTTACGAGAGCTCCGGTGTCCTCTTTTGCGAAATGGGAGTGATGCCACCCATCTCCTCAGGTTAGTTTAAGGATTCGGAGAGAGAATATATATAGTTATTGTCCTTCAGAACTTGGCCCTGCTATATGGGGTACAAACTGACAGGAAAGCAGTTAAAATGTGGGATTGCAAATTTAGGAAAATGCCAAATTTCACTAAGGCAAATGAGCAAGGAGGCCCGGTAGTGATTCTTGTTGAATGGATGAATAAATAGGAGGACTAGTGACAGATCTGACTACATGCAGAAGCTGCTAGAGTCTCCAGCAAGGCAGCTCTGGGCTATGCGTGCTGTCACAAAGGTAAGTTCGTGTCTTCCTGCCTTTGATCTGTTTATAGAAATATTTGTTAACATTCTCAAAAATAAAAATATAACAGGAATGGCAATGTTAGGAGATTATTAAACCATCTCTCCAGTGAAATAACCATTTAACCTGTGAAAATTATTTTTTTAAAAAAAGTTAGAGGACAGAATTGTGGCACAGAGGGTTAAAAGCTACCGCCTCTGACACTGGCATCCCCTATGAGCACTGGTTTGAGTTCTAGCTGCTCTGCTTCCCATCTAGTTCCTGGCTAATGCACCTGGGAAAGCAGCAAAAGATGGCCTAAGTACTTGCATCCCTGCCACCCATGTGGGAGACCCAGATGAAGTTCTTGGCTCCTGGCTTCAGCCTGCCCAGCCTTGGCTATTGCAGCTATTTGGGGAATGAACCAGCAGATCGAAGCGCTCTTGCTCTCTCTCTCTCTCTCTTTCTCTTTCACAAACACACACACACACACATACTGCCTTTCAGACAAATAAATCTTTTTAAAAAATCAGTTAAAGTCTGTGGATGGCACAGTGGTTAGGATGCCACTTGGGACGCCTGCATCCCATATTGGAGTATCTGGTTCAAATCCTGCCTCTGCGTCTGATCTAGCTTCTTGCTAACGTGCACCCTGGGAGGCAGCGATGATGGCTCAAGTACCTGGGTCCCTTCCATTGAAGTGGGAGATCCAGATTGAGTCCCAGGCACCTGGCTTCAGCCTGGCCAACCTCTAGCTATTGCAGATATTTGGGGAGTAAGTCAGTAGATGGGAGATTTGTCTGTTTTGTATCTCTCTGGCTTTAAAAGAAATATATTTTTAAAATACTTAAAAGTTGTCTTGATGGTATACATCAGGTGGAGAAGCATTTATTTAAGAAATTCTTGGCCGGCGCCGCAGCTCACTAGGCTAATCCTCTGCCTGCGGCGCCGGCACACCGGGTTCTAGTCCCGGTCGGGGCGCCAAATTCCATCCCGGTTACCCCTCTTCCAGGCCAGCTCTCTGCTGTGGCCCGCGAAGGCAGTGGAGGATGGCCCGAGTATTTGGGCCCTGCACCCCATGGGAGACCAGGAGAAGCACCTGGTCCTGCCATCGGATCAGCACGGTGCGCAGGCTGCAGTGCGCCGGCTGCGGCGGCCATTGGAGGGTGAACCAACGGCAAAAGGAAGACCTTTCTCTTTGTCTCTCTCTCTCACTGTCCACTCTGCCTGTCAAAAAAAGAAATTCTACTGGGGCTGGAGCTGTGGCTTAGTAAGGTTAAGTCTCTGCCTGCAGCGCCAGCATTCCATATGGGCACTGATTTGTGGCCTGGCTGCTCCTTTTCCAATCCAGCTCTCTGCTATGGCCTGGGAAAGCAATAGAGGATGGTCCAAGTGCTTGGGCCCCTGCACCCACTTGGGAGACCCAAAAGAAGCTCCTGGTTTCTAGCTTCAGATCGCCCCAGGCATTGTGGCCATTTGGGGAGTGAATCAGTGGATGGAAGACCTCTTCCCCTCAATCTGCCTGTAACTCTGCCTCTGATATAGAAAAAATTGTAAAAAAGGAAATTCTATTAAATTTTGATAGAAACAGAGAGGGTCTGTGGCATTTGCGTCGTAGCCTACTCTAATCCCTATAGCTAAGCTAGTGTGCAGGAAGCGCCACCGGGGACAGCGGTGTTCTCAAGAAGACAGAGGCCCCTCTTCCTTAGCTCCTAGTAGAGGAGGTTTTGCTCCAGAAGGGGCAGGCAACCCATATTCCCCCCAGCTCTGTGTTACAAGATGCTAGATTCTAGGCAAGCATAGCACAGAGAACTTGGGTTCACTTCCCCTACTCATTGGGTGGAAACTGTGCCTGGGGAATGGCAGGCTGCAAATACTGGATCTCATGTGTCCCCACCCTTGCTCACTCCTAGGGAGGAGATACCATGCCAGGAGGAGCAAGCAGAGAAGCCCAGGGGCTAGCATCTTTGCCTACCGCTGCACTTGTAGAATAGCGCTGTCACTCTGAGAAGTGGGCTGTTCCAGCTCCAAGTTCAAGTGCAATGGCACGGAGGTTGGAATCAGGGGAAGGCAGGTCAAGAACACAGATCTTGGCCACTCTGCCTAAAGGTTCTGGCTTTATTGGCACAGAGCATGGGGATGTACCTGCCTGAGGGCATTGTGGAAAACAACAGAGATCTTAGGAGTAAACAGAAGGAAGGTGGTGGTTTCCTGACATTAGTAGCGACAATAGCCCTGCTAGACGTGTAACCGTCAGGGTAAGAGACTGAGAAGAGCCTTGTTGGGGTCAGACTGAGCCTCAAGGATGGTGAACACCACGTTCCTGCAAAGGAATTGAACTTAATTGGATAAGACTATGGAGCAAATTGTGGCCCCAGGCATTGTTACACATAACAGAGCAAAGGGCGAACAATTAGCGAAGGCTAATAGCAGGGTGTGACACAAATACAGACAGACGGAAGCTTAAAGGGGAGACCCGGGAAAGACAAGACCAAAGAAAGCCCCATAACCACAACCATCCCTGGGAGTCAGGGATTATATCAGAGACTGCACACTGAAGGGGAACAGACTTGACGAAACTAGTCCAGACAAGTCACTAAACAAAAAGCAAATAATCACAAGCGTGGGGATGACTGTCTTGAGTAACTACAATGTATTATCTAAAATATCCAGTCTTGAACAAAAATTATAACACCTACCAAAAAGAAAAAAGAAGAAGAAAGAAAAAGACCCATATACAGGGAAAAACAAGCAAACACTAGAAACTGCTTCGGGAGGGACTAGTTACTGGCCTAACAAATATTTCAAAGCAACTGTTATAAGTGAGTTCAGTGACATCTGTAAAACACTCCGCTCAACAAGAACAAAATGCAGTCTTCTCAAATGCACCCAGAGGACTGTCCGTGCTGGGGCCACACAGTAAGCCTCAATATATTTTAAAAGGATTTACCAAAAAAGTGTTGAAAGGATTTAAATTATGTAAAAGATGTATTCTCTGACCACAATCAAATTAAATTAGAAATCAATAAGAGAAGGAAATGTAAGAAATTCCTAAGTGTGTAGAAATTAATCAGTTCACTCCTAAGCAACAGATGGGCTAAAGAAAAAATTACAAGGAAATTTAGAAAATAGTTTAGGGGCCAGCTTACGGCTCCGGCATCCCATATGGGTGCTGGTTTGTGTCCTGGCTGCTCCTCTTCCCATCCAGCTCTGTGCTGATGGCCTGGGAAAGCAGTGGAAGATGGTTCAAGTGTTTAGGCCCCTGCACCCACATGGGAGACCCAGAGGAAGCTCCTAGCTCCTGGTTTCGAATCTGCCCATCTCCAGCCATTGTGCCCAGTGGATGGAAGACCTCTCTCTGTCTCTCCCTCTCTCTGTAACTCCACCTCTCAAATAAATAAATAAATAAATCTATCTTTAAAAAAATAGTTTGTGAATGAAAACAAAGGCACAATATAGCAAAACTCATGATGCTCTTCTATCCACTGGTTCACTCCCCAAATGCCTGCCATACCCGGGGCTAGGCCAAGCCAAAGTAAGGAGCCCAGAACTCAATCCAGGTCTCCCACATAGGTTGAAGTTGTACTTTGGAAATTTATATTTATTAAATAAAAGGGCCCCAAGTACCTGAACCATCATCTCCCTTCACAGGTGTGCATTAGCAGAAAGCTATAATTGGAAACAGATCCAGGACTAGAACTCAGGCATTCTGATATCAGATGTGAGCATCCCAAGTGACATCTTAACCACTGCACCAAACACCTGCCCCTCTCATCACTTTGATCCACTGCTGAACTGAACAAGGCAATTAAGAACTGGAGATCAGGTGCCTGTGCTGTGGCACAGTAGATTAACCCTCAACCTGTGGAGCCAGCATCCCATATGGCCACTGGTTCGAGTCCCAGCTGCTCCATTTCTGATCCAGCTCCCTGCTAATGCACCTGGGAAAGCAGCAGAAGATGGCCCAAGTCCTTGGGCCCCTGCACACACATGAGAGACTGGGAAGAAGCTTGTGGCTCCTGGCTTTAGATCAGCTCAGCTCCAGCCGTTGTGGCTATTTGGGGAGTGAATCAGCAGATGGAGGACCTCTCTCTCTGTCTCTACTTCTCTCTAACTGTTTCAAATAAATAAAATAAATCTTTAAAAAAATATTGTTAGGATAGCAATAGTACCCAAATTGATCTGGAGATTCAAGGCAATGCCAACTAACATCCTGGCTGCTTTTTGGTAGAAATTGACAAACCAGTCCTAAAATTCACATGGAAATTCAACAGACAGAGAATAGATAAAATAATCTTGAACAAGGATGACAAAGTTGAAGAACTCATATTTCCCAATTATAAAACTTCCTACAAAGCTACAGTAATCAAAATTATTTAGTACTGACATAAGGATAGACAGAAAGATTTTGGAACATAAATAAGGATCTAGAAATAAGTCCTCATATTTATGACCAATTGATTTTTGATAAGGGTGTCAACAAATTCAATATGGATTTTTTTTTTTTGACAAGAAGAGTTAGACAGAGAGAAAGGTCTTCCTTCTGTTGGCTCACCCCCCAAATGGGTGCTACAGCTGGCGCGCTGCGCCGATCTGAAGCCAGGAGCCAGGTGCTTCCTCCTGGTCTCCCATGAGGGTGCAGGGCCCAGGGACTTGGGCCATCCTCCACTGCCCTCCCGGGCTACAGCAGAGAGCTGTCCTGGAAGAGGGGCAACCGGGACAGAATCTGGCGCCCCAACCGGGACTAGAACCCGGTGTGCCGGCGCCGCAAGGCAGAGGATTAGCCTAGTGAGCTGTGGCACCGGCCAATTCAATACGGATTTTAACAAATGTTTCTGTGATAACTAGATATTCATGTAAAACAGAGTGATTACAATATCCTACCTCAAATTATACACAAATATTAACTCAAAATGGATCCAACACCTAAATGTAGGAGCTAAACCCATAAAACTCTTAGAAGAAAACTTCTTAAAGAAGTAAATCTTTAAGAATTTGGGTTAGGTAACTGCTCAGATACAACACCAAAAACACAACCAAGCGACCAAAGAGAAAAACACATAACTTGTACTTCATCAAAATTAAAAACTATTGTGCTGAAAAGGCACCATTAAGAAAGGGAAGAGATAAGCCACAAAATGGAAGAGAAGATTTGCCAGTAATATATCTAATAAGGGATTTGCCAGTAATAAGTCTAATTCTGAGTAATAATTGCCAGTAATATATCTAATACAAAGAACTTATAAAAACTCCTACAATGAAATACCTAAAGGATAATAACTCGATTTTTGAAATGGGCAAAGGATTTGAGTAGACACAATGTCCAGAAAAAACACACAAAAAGATATTCAACATGATTAGTCATTAAGGAACTGTAAATCAAAACCTCAATGAGACTGGACCTCATGTCCTCTAGGATGGCCATAATCAAAAGGATAGATAGCGGTGCACATCTGGCCCAGCGATTAAGCCACCACTTAGGATGCCTGCATCCCATACCAGAGTGCCTGGCCTCTAGTCACAGCTCCACTTCCAATTCCAGCCTCCTGCTATTGTGCACCTGGGGAGGCAGCAGATGATGGTCAAATATTTGAGTCAGTGTTACCCACATGGGAGAGCTAGATCAAGTTCCAGGCTCCTAGCTTCTGCCTGGCTCAGCCCTAACTGCTGTAGACATTTGAGGAGTGAAACAGGGGATGGAAGATCTTTGACTCTGTCTCTGTGAATTACAAATAAATGAAATTTTTTTACAAAACAAACAACAACAATTGTTAGAATGTAGAGAAATTGGAACCCTCATACACTGCTGGTGGGAATGTAAAATGGTCCACCTACTTGGGAAATCAGTTGGCAATGTTCTAATATTAAACTTTAGAGTTACCTTATGACCCAGCAATTGCACTCCTATGTATCTATCCAAGAGAACTGAAAATATATGTGAACATAAAAACTTGCATGTGAATGTTCTTAGCAGCATTACTCATAATAGCCAAAAAGTGGAAACAACCCACATGTCCATCAATTGATGGTTGAATAAATACAAAGTGTTCTAACCGTACAAGGGAGTATTACTCAGCAACAGAAAGAAATGAGGTACCAAAGTAAGTTGGAACGTGGATGAAACTCAACAACATTGTGCTGAGTGAAAGAAGCCAGCCACATATGGTGCATGTCCATGTGTACAGCATGTTCAGAAAAGACAAATCTATACAGACAGAAATTAGATTAGTGGTCGCCTAAGCCTGTGGGTGGGGCAGCAAGGGAATGGGGAATAACTGCTAATGGGTCTGGGGCTGCTTTTTCAGTGATGAAAATGTTCCAAAACTCGACTGTGGTAATAGTTGTACACTATGCAGAATATACTAAAAACATTGCAGTATATTCTTTAAGTGGGCAAGTTATATGGTACATGAATTACATCTCAAAGCGTTAAAAGTATCGTAAAGAATGCAGAGAAAATGACATGGTCTGCTCATCACGGTAAAGTCACTTTTTATCCACATATTACAAGGAGCAACATCATCTATGCTGGTGTCTTTGTTGCCACTCTGGTGAACACTTTGATTACCTACCTGCTCCCATTCGTGCTTTGATAGCTGTTCAGAAAAAGAGTCATTTTGTTCGGTTTTATCTGGCATATTAATGGTGACACCTAGTTTATTTTTCTTCAAGTTGGAGGCATTGTCTCCAATTATTGACATTGGTGGCATCAGCACAGATTTCATCTACAAAACAAATTCACACTTTAGTGAAACCCTCTGCCTATAGTGCTACAATACAGGATCCCCAATGTAGTGCCTCAACCCCGTGAAAAGCCAGCAACCTTCTCCACCTCTCCTCTATCTTCTGGAATCACTGGTGGCTGCAGGGGGGCCCTGTTGGGTTGTTTGTGCATTTCCAAGTGTGGTCGTTGCTCTACAGGGAAGGACTTCTTCCATTAGTGTTTCTCAGGGTCCCCGAGGTACAGAGGGAAGTGCTAGCCATGCGCGCAGGCACTGGCACAGGACAAAGAAGAGTCTAGAGGCAGAGCAAAGTCTCTCCTTCCGAGCCTTCTCAAGGGGCTTGGAGGAGTTCAGAAACCCCTCTCAGGAGGTTGGCTGCTTTTCATTCTGCTGCATTCTCCAGGAGAAACGAGAAAAAGTACAGCTGCGTCCAGGAAAGTTCTCAGCAGGAAGATAGATTGAGAACTTGGTGGTGAGCCCTTCAACCTAAATGCAGTGTAGTTTGCAACCTGACCCTGACCCTCTACTCCTCGTTACAACCTTGCTATGTTCCTCTGGAAAAGAAAATGTCTTTCTGACACAAAATTTGGTCTCAGCTATTATGAGCAAGTTCATAGACTGCTCTTCCTCCCAGCAAATGATCTCAGGTCTTAGGCAGAGCAGAGTATTCTGGGAGGACCCTCTGGACTCAGGCCCCTATACCTGACTTCTGATAAGCTCATTGGGTAAGGCCACAGGGTCCCTTCAGTATGTATGGCTCTGAAGTTTTCAAAACCACTTAGGATCAAGTTATTTTGCCCTTCACCAAAACACCATGCTGCCATTTTCTCCAGGGGTGGTGAGGTGGCGGGGAGGCTACTAGCTATTCTTTCCCATACCCCTGCTGACTCTCACTCTTATGGAATCTTCCTTCTCTGTCCCTCTGCATTGACATGCCACCTGCCTACCTTACAAAATACTTTTGATGAACCTAGACTGGAGGTTGTCATCAACTTGGTCCAACTTTATCCTTCCCCAGTCAACAATTATCCCACAACCACAGGTGTAAACCACTTAGTATGGTCACCCCTATAGTCGGAGGGTCCTATGGGATGAAAAACCTAGGGTTATAAAGGTGAACTTGAAAATCTGCTTTTGTATCTCATCTGATAGCACTGCAAAGGCTTGAATCTGTTACTCTCATTAAGTGCTCAATAATATTTAATACAAGTACATAGTACTGGTTCAACTTCACTCTACAAGGAGGAGAATGCACAAAGCATATGTATATTAAATTTCTATCTTTAAAACCAGTCTGTGAACAGGCAGAACAGTCATCCCTGACAGGGGGTGAAATTCGAGGTATCCTGGGAAAATTGCTGACCCAAAAACTTTTCCCCTAGGTCTATTCTTGGTGACTAAAATTCAAACTTTAGATCCAATCTCAGTGTCTCGAAAGGCCCTAGAAAGGGCAGGCCTGCCTGGGGAAAGTAAAAGTCATCCTTCTCATGAATCAGTATAGGCTGCCATGGCTGACGAGTGCTGGAGTGTCAGGGTGGGTGGTGGTGGAGTAGAGCATCCATGCCATGTGCTTGCCACATTTGACAAAAACATCATGTTCCTTGCTCTTGGCTAGAATCATATCCACTTAACTATGTTAACACTGACTAGCTCATCTTCACCAAAATGTCTTCTTGGCTTCACTATTTGCTGATATCATGAAAAAGGTGCCTTCAAGTTAGCACGGCCTTAAAATGTATTGCAGCTGGGATATTTTTGAGAGTAAAAGGAGGTGTTATTAACAATTACATCAGAACTACAGGGTAAACCAGGAGGGATGCCCCTCACTCTGTGAGGGAAGGGAGGTATATGAAATCATCAGGGAATCAGGAAGGAGGCTGTAAAAGGTCTCTATCGAGCTTTGCCTTAGGTTTGCCCTGCTTTGGTCTAAATCTCTTAGGAGATAGTCAGCAGATATTAAGTACTTATGATCTATCAGGTGCTGGGGCTTACATCAATGAACTAGAGAAACGGGAAGGGAGTAAACAGCTACTACCACAATTGCTTATTTAATTTTGGTAACGATTGTGAAGGCTATGTACAAGAAGCTGGAATCTGAGTTAGACCTAAGGCTGTACTGAAGGTGAAATTCAAAGGATGAGAAGACAGTAGTAACAATAATATCACTCTTACCTGCACAAAGGCTTCAAAAACTCAAGGTGCATAGGGGTCACATTTCTGTCTCTATCAGATTAAATTCCACCTCTAGCCCCTATCTGCCCAGATTGGCTGGAAGTTCGTGATCAGTCCTGACGTGTAATGGTTCAGATTTTCCACTAAGACCAGATACCATGATTTGACTCCAAGCTGCTCTTGGTCCTCATACCCGTATAGTACCTACTTTGCTCATAGCCTGGGGTCTTTTGCTTGGGTCTGGTAGAGAAGGAAGACACCTTCAGTCACCCTGCAAGGCCTGTCCAAGGAGCCCTCGATTAGGTGTGCTCTTTATAAGTAACACACAGCCACTTCCTTCAGAAGTTCTGTATAGGTTCCTGCTAGCTGTATCATGTTTAATATGATTATTTAGTGGAAAACATTTAAAAATTATCCCTAGCCATTGGAAGAATAAAGGAAATCATATCAATTCACTTATTTGAGTAGCGAAACTCACAGAGACAAAAAGTAGAATTAGAACAGAGATTATTAGGGACTGGAGGGAAGGGGGTGTGGAGTTAGTGTTTAATGGATATAGAGTTTCAGTTTGGTAAGATGCAAAGTTCTTAAAATGAATGTTGGTGAGAGAAATGATGGCTGGACAACAATATAAATGTACTTAATGCCTCTGAACTATAGACTTCAAAATGGTTACAGTAATACATTTTATGTCATGCATATTTCACAACATAAATGAATGAACTGAGATTGAAGTTTTCCAAAAATCAGGATTTTTTGCTTATAGACACTACATGAAATGCCAACATATCCTTATTTTCCCCCTTTCGGCATGAATTTTAAAAAGTTTTTCTTATGTAGAAGTTACCCACTTTGTTATCATGTAATCATAGTTTTTCTTAAACTTTGTACTGATCTTTTTACAATTACACCCTCAAACACATTTCAAATAATAAATGAAAAGAAGCACACAGTCCCCTTTGTACATCTGAGACAAGATTCACGCAAACATTGCTTCTTACTTTGTTTCTTTGTACACGGTGGAGTAAACACAAGTCTGTGGAATCAGATATCCCACCATGTATGACCAGGATCTCATTGTCAATGATCGTACCAATTGGAAGCCAGGTATAGACTTCTTCCAACATTTGTAAGATTTTCTTCCCATGTATCTGCAAGTAAGAGAGCTTGTGTAAGTTTTGTTTTTCTGATAGGTTCAGCTCATTGAATAGTCCCTGCATATGGCCAAAAAGCAACAGTCCTCATGCCACCCCAAGGAAGTTATCACAGAGTTGCTGACTAACTAGTATGAATTAATCATTTCTTTTTATTTGGTATTTCTGATACTGTGTTTTGGGGGGGCCTTGCCATTCCTGGAGGAGAGATCATCCCTCCCAAGGGTAGCTAATTCCTAGACAGCAAATAACTTGCCTTTCATATGCAAACCAGCCAACCCAGGGCATAAACACACACACACACACACACACACACACCCCAAACTCCATTACTGAGCTCTCATCCTCAGGACCACTATGTCTCTGTTTTAATCACCCCATGGCCTATTAGTGCCAGACAACTAGGGACAACCCCTATGCCCTAGCATAGGTCGAACTTACTAACAACTAGTCAATCCTAAACTGGCTTACACTGAGGTACCTTGCCTGTCCCTCCTAGGAAAACTATGATAAAGGCCTTTGCCTGTGTTTTCCCCTGGCTCCCTTTGCCTTCCCTTGGACGCTGGTACTTCCCCATTGGGTTCCCTCAGTGTGACATATAGAGCCTCCTGTTTCTAGGGGACTATGAATAAAAACCTCTCCCTTCTTGAGAGTCATTTCTATGTGTATGACTTTTACTATACGTGAGCACAACAGATCCCAGGTACATTTAAAGCAATGGAATATGTTTGTATCTATGCCAAAACTGAAACAAAAGTCACAATGAAGAAGCTTGGGTTAGTCCAGAAAGACTCCACCACGTCCAGAGCTTCCTGCTGGTATAGATTCTGATTATTGGTCCATCACCTTTCCTAAATCTTCAGGCTGGTCTTCACTATCTTTTTCTTTGCTTTCTATTTTTTTACACTTCTATGCATAAACAACAGAGAGAATTCAACATAAAATAAAATAAAAAAGTCAGTCTTACCTTGTATTTATGCAAAACTTCTCTTGTGAAGCCGTACCTGAAAAAAAAATGGATTTATGCTATCTAACGAATTGTTGAGAACTCCCACTTACATATGTCATGCAAAAAGAAGAGCCCTTGACATCCCTCTATCACAAGTACCAAGAACACAGTTGGAACTTTCACTTACCCAAGTCTGTGCGAGGCATGATGTGAAAGAACAAGAGCAATCATTGACATTGGCTTTACCCTCAAGGAACTTACGGTATGGTTGGGGGGAAAAGACAGGTTTTCATGAAACAGTCACAACACAGCTTAGGAGCTAGGTGATAGATGCAGGTTGTGTAAATGCCACAAGTGTTCAGAAAAGGGTGATACTGCAGGAGCTGGAGGAGGCCGTGTGGGAGAAGGCTTTTCACTGGCAGAATTTCTCAGACATCCTATGTCTTAGAGTAAATTACTAGGAAAAAAAGACTGAACAAAGACGAAGAAAAGCCTAGAAGATAACAATCTGGCTTTTATGCTTTCTCTGAAACAAGTCATGTCATGTAATGATATTGAAGGTTTTAATAAAAAATATCAGGAATTTTAATATCTGAAAAGCAGAAGCTGAGTGATTTAATTATGGAAATTTTTAAAATTACTTGTCCTAGCTTTCAAATAATAGTATGTACCCTTAATACCCAACATGGGAAATCTGGAACATACCATACCCCAGGTTTCCATGAAAATCATGTCATGTCAGGCTTCTACAGTGTAACGTGACGCTGTCTGAGATGAATTATATCCTGTGCTCCAAAGCATCCATGTGATTAAGTCTAAAGGATACTCTGTAGTCTTCACCTTTCTTGTCTTCTTGGAAACACTAAATATAGTTGACTACACTGTCCTTCTGCACAACTCTTCTTCTCTTGTATTTTGTGACAGCAAACTCTTTGTTTTCCTGCTACCTTTCTGGCTATTCTGAATCTCCTTTGCAAACTCCCTTCCTCTTCCTCATAGCCTTAAACATTGGACTTGCTTCAGATTCTGTCCCAGGCCATCTTCACCCTTCACTTTCTCCATTAGCAGTTCCATCTGTGGCCCATCAGGGTTTCCATGACTAGCCAATGTCAATACCCCAGGATAATACTTCAGGCCACACTTCATTTATCATCTCTGCACACAATACTCAACCGCCTACTCAACAGTACCTCAAATCAGCTTCTTCCAAACTGAACTCATCGTTCTCCCTCATCCCAACCTTCTCTTCTTTCCATGTTCCCCATATCAATGAATGATGTTGCTGTATCTCCAAACTCAAGCCACAAATGTGTGATTTCTTCCTCTTTCAAGTCCCCAGTACCAAGTTACTCAGCCTTAAATCATTATTCCCTAAACCCTTCTTGAATTTATCTGTTTCTTTGCATCTCCATTGCTGCCACCCTGGTTTAAGTGAGAACTCATCATCTATCTCTTTATTTCCTGACTGACCTCACTGGATCCACTCTTGCCTGTTTTCAAATCACTCTTTCTACATTTTATGATACTCTTCGATGGTATTTTGTAGTCTCTGGCTACCACCATATTTTTATAGGAGAATCCTCTGTTACCCCTTAAACGAGATTGGACCCTCTTTACAAACTCATCACACTTGGGGTGGGCATTGTGGCACAACAGGTTAAGATGCTGTTTTGAATGCCATCTCATATCAGATCCTGGTTTGACTCCCAGCTACTCCAGTTCCCATGCAGCTTCCTATTAATGCACTTGGGAAGCAGTAGGTGATGGTTTTAGTGCCTGAGTCCCTTGCCACCCATGTAGGAGACCTAGATGGAGTACCTGGCTCCTGGCTTTCGTCTGGCCAAGTCCCAACTGTTGTGGATACCTGTGGAGTGAGCCAGGGGATGGATCTCCCTCCGTCTCTCTCTCTCTCTCTCTCTCTCTCTCTCTCTCTGTCTCTTTTTAAATAAATCTTTAAAAGGAAAAAAAAAACCTCATCACACTTGAAAAACCTGCTCAATATGTGTCTTCCCTGCTAGATGAAAACTGCATGAGGGTAGGGACCATGTCTATTTTGTTAACTGTTATAGGTACTAGATAAATATGATTAGCTAACTAAATAAATGAAAGGATAAAAGATGTATCCAATTAAAAGTATGGTGCTATATGGGCCTCTGATAATAGTCTTAGGATTTTTGTTGTCATAGTCTCACAATTCTCCTCCACACCTTCAGAATTATATTTGAAACTCTATACTCAGACAAGATGCCAAAACTGCCAAAAAGACAAGTCTACTCAGTTGCTGAGCCTTGACCAAGACACCCAAAAGCCCAGGACCAAAAGTATGAGACACGTTATACCTTCCACTACCCTGGTACTAACTGATTTCTGTTACTCATAAAATGAGGGATGAAAAAGAAAAGGAAAAGGGAACATTTGTCAACTACTGTGCCCTCCTGCAAAAATTCTCAAAACATTTAACCAATTTTTATTTCTCAAATTTCCAGTGAGTCACAGAGCTGAAATGCTATGCCACAGCTGTTCTCAAATATGTTTATGAACAACTATGCCAGAGCAATTACCATGTCATAAAAAATACACACATCAGTGAAAAACATGGTACAGATTTTCTGAGAAAACATCTGGGGCAAGCAAAAAGTAGCAAGAGAGCAAGTCCCTCTAAGTCTGTTCAGGGAGCCTACCACCTCCGACCGTGGCCTACCACCCAAGTTGACCTGTGAAGAGTGGACATGGGAGCAAGAGAAAGAACATGATGGAAGGAAGAACAGAGCTAGTGGAAGAGCTAGGAAGAGGGCTTCAGAGCAACTGAGAATTCCTCAGGAGAAGAGCAGGGCCTGTGAACAATGAGAAGTAAGGTCTTCCTGAGACTCCCCTCATCCCTCCTCCTCTACCCTGCCCTCTGACTATGCTAGGCACCAAACATGGAGGCACTCTCTGGAGCAGGAACCAAGACAGGGAATCTGAAGCCTTGGTTACCTCAGATTCATCATAAAGTCTTCATGGTTGCCTCTGTTCAAGTGCAGGTTATTGGGGTACACAAGAAAACTCACAAACAGGATCATTAGGATCTCTACGGAATTTTTTCCTCGGTCTACAAAGTCACCGTTGAAGATGTATGAGTTTTTCTCTGAGGGGAGGCCATTCTGTGGAAGGAGCAGAGGGGATGGAAAACAAGCAGTTAAAAGAACGGACTTGCAAAGTAAGGCTTTCCGCATGCACAATGTCCCTGTGACCATGGAGAACAGAGAGGAGTCAGTTCTTCCTTGGTAAAAGCTCCTCACCCACTTGAGCCAGTTTTCCTTGTCTAGGGCTGGCATCTCCCGCAAGGGACCAGGAAGTGAAGAGTTGGCTTGAGACAGGAAGGTCCCAGGGAGGATGGGGTTGCTCATTCTACTCACTACTCACTACTACTCTGAAAGGAGCTGATATTTGTCCTATCAAAAATAGCTACTCTCACCCCTTCCTTCTCCCCTGAAAAGAGGGAAGCTTCGGTCAAAGAAA
The DNA here is from genome assembly GCF_051225735.1 of Oryctolagus cuniculus. NCBI lineage: Eukaryota > Metazoa > Chordata > Mammalia > Lagomorpha > Leporidae > Oryctolagus > Oryctolagus cuniculus. The sequence goes on along the minus strand of NC_142888.1, from coordinate 4,584,668 downwards.
GACCCTTGCCTCCAGAGCCAGAAATCTTTCATATCAGGGGACCCCATAATTAATTTGTCTGGATTGAGGTTCCCTCCAACTGCAAAAGGGAAGACACCACAGGCTTCCCGAGATCACCCGAGAGATGGATGAAAGCACTCAGGCGAGCGGAAGGGGCTGCGTGACCATGAGCAGGACTGATGTGCCGCCAGCGCACACCCACACAAGCCCAGTGGCCTCTGTAGGCTGGCAGGTGTTCTGGCTGACCACTGACCAGACCATGGTAATTGTTAAATGTTTTCAATACCGATCCTGACTATGACATGATATACTGTTAAATAGTGCTACTATGAAAAGGAGATGGAGTTGGAACAAAAGACTGGCCTTCATGATAGCTATTAGTCTGGTTAGTCCTACATCCCAAAACTCTAAGACAAGACAAACACACTTAGTGTATTTTATTTTCTCTATGTCATGCCTGATAAGAAAATAGCCAAGTGCACTTCTATTGCATAGTGAGATAAACCCAAACATTTGAAGATTAAATTACAAAGAAAAACATTTAAATATTCATATATCAAAATGCATGTCTACCTTTAAAAAAGTGACCTTCAGAAATATACATATTCTAGTTACATTAAACTTCTTCAAAAACTTTTCAAATGTCTCTTTTGTTAGATTTCAAACAATATAAAAATTTAATTACTTTATACTCAGTATTCTCCTAACTATATACATTTTAATTGTTCATTTCTATATATACAAATAGTTGAAAAAATATAGGTTACAAAGCATAACTTAGGGATTCCAGAAATCACTTATGCAATGCAACATGTTCTGGAGGTAATTGGAAACAAACAAGCAAACAAACAAGTAATAAGATAACTAATTCTCTAGTCCAGTTTCACTTATAACCCGTGTGCCTTTAGGAAAGTCATTTAACCTTTATGACCTGTAGTTTCCTCATGTATAAATGGCAATCATAACTTCCATACCTACCACATGGGGCTATTTTGGAACTCAGATAAGCTATGTGTATAAAATCACATAAAAACTGTAAAACATCACACAATTACTAGATTCATTTTATTATGACCCCCAACTATTTGTAATTTGAAGATTCAATTATTTTACATTTTTTAATATATTAATTCACATAGCCTTATTTACACTGGGCTACAGTAGTATAAAACAGTTGTAAAAATACAGATTATTGCTCATCAAAACTTAAAGCAAAGGGGAAGAATTCTGCATCTTTGGTACTCTTCCTCCGTGCAGCCTTCAGCTGGCTAGGGTAAGGTGCGCTGGAGAAGCTGCAGGGCTGTTGGAGGCTATAGCTTCTGTTGAGAGGGCCAGGTTTGAAGGGAGCTAGAGGAGCAGCAGTTTAGAGTTAGAACATGGAAGAAGTAGGCTTAAGAGCCTCCTTGGGTACCTTGTTGCAGAATAGGTATGTGGTTCCAGTTGTGGGGTGAAATGTTGCATGTTATTCGAAAAAGTGTAAGGGAACTTCTTCCACAGGTGTTTAACTTAGCATCTCAAACACCACTTGGGACACCCACATCCCACATTGGAGTGCCTGGGTTTGACTCCCAGCTCTGGCTCCCAATTCCAATTTTCTGCTAAGGCAGACCCTTGGGAGGGAGCAGTGATGGTTCAAAGGGTTGAGTCAGAAATGGTGCTGGGAAAACTGGATCTCCACATGCAGAAGTATAAAGCAAGACCCCTACCTTTCACCTTACACAAAAATCCACTCAAAATAGATCAAAGACCTAAATTTATGACCCGATACCATTAAATTATTAGAGAACATTGGGGAAACCCTACAAGACATTGCCATAGGCAAAGAGTTCTTAGAAAAGACCCAGAGGCACAGGCAATCAAAACCAAAACTGACAAATGGGATTACATCCAATTCAGAAGTTATTGCACTAGAAAAGAAACACTCAGCAAAGTAAAGAGGCAACCAACAGAATGGGAGAAATTATTTGGAAACTTTGCAACTGATAAAGGATTAATATCCAGAATATACAAAGAGATCAAGAAACTCAACAACAACAAAACAACCAACCCAGTTAAGAAATGGGCAAAGGACTTAAGCAGACATTTTTCAAAACAGGAAATCCAAATGGCCAATAGACCAATAGACACATGAAAAAATGCTTAGGATCACTAGCCCTCAGGGAAATGTAAATCAAAACAACAATGAAGTTTCACCTCACCCCGTTAGAACAGCTTTCATACAGAAAATAACAACAAGTGCTGGCGAGGATGTGGAGAGAAAGGTACCCTAATCCACTGTTGGTGGGAATGTAAACTGGTGCAGCCACTGTGGAAGATACTATGGAGATAACTCAGAAATCTGAATATATACCTACCATATGACCCAGCCATCCCATCCCTGGGAATTTACTGAAGGGAAATGAAATCAGCAAATAAAAGAGTTATCTGCATGCCCATGTTTATTGCAGATCAATTCACAATAGCTAAGATATGGAATCAACCCAAATGTCCATCAACTGAAGACTGGATAAAGAAATTATGGGATACGTACACCGTGGAATACTACACAGTGGTAAAAAAAAATGAAATCCTGTCATCTGCAACAAAATGGATGTAACTGAAAAACATTATACTTAGTGAAATAAACCAGTTCCAAAAAGACAAATACCATATATTCTCCCTGATCTGTGATAACTAATAGAGCACCTAAAAGGTAATCTATAGAAGTGAAATTGACACTTTGAGATGTGATGGCTTTGAACAGCCCTTGTCTCAACTGTTAAGGAACAGGGTTGTTTTTTTTTTTTTCATACTATTTGTTGAACTCTTTACTTAGTATAGAATTAATCTTTAATCTTATATTATAAACTTAATTGAAAATAGATCTTAGTAAAAATAAGAATGGGAATAGGAGAAGGGGAAGAAGAAGGGTGGGAGGGTGTGTAGGGATGAAAGAATCACTATGTTCCTAAATTTGTACTTCTGAAATACAAGTTTATATGCCTTAAATAAAAAGTTTCTAGGTAAAAACAAAACAAAACTGTTGAGTCCGTGGGAAACCTGGACTGAATTGTGGTTCCAAGTTTGGGCCCCCTGGCCTTTGCAGGTATTAAGGAGTGAATCAGTGGATGGGAGCTATTTCTTTCTCTCTGCTCTCAAATAAATTGAAAAATAACAACAGGCACCTAGGAACATAGAGACTTCCTTTCCTCTTCTTGATACTGGAGTAGAAACTGTCATGCCTCCACCTCTGGAGAGGCTTACCCTAGCTTAAGCAGAAAATAGAAAACAGAAATAAGCTAGCACTTAAGAGGATCCAGCAGCCAGAGAGAGACAGATCAATCAGATCTACTGGGCCAGATGGCCCCTAATGAAACAGGACTGCTGGAGGAGACAAAGGACAACTTTATTTTTAAAACAACAGGAAAACATGCATAAAATAAAGAACAAAAAGCTATTAATTCTTCGCACTAAAAATGTGACATTCAAATTTAAAATATCAATGAATTAAGGCTAACTAAAAGAAAGAATAGTTGGGAAATACACTACTGATCTGAAAGAGAAGTGGAGGAAAAAGCTCTCACCAGCAGCAAAAAGCAAAATGATAGAAATCACAAAGAATGAGCACAAGACTAGACTTCAACCAGAATCAGGAAAAGGGAACAGATGAAAAGAGGGAATCATTGCAAAAATTTGAGAGGGAATTTGCTATGTTTAGAAAGAGACTTCAGTCCCAAGTTGGAAAGAGATAACGACCCCTACCTATACACAACTAACTAATGGGAGGGGGAGGTTCACTATTACTTGGTTTAAAAAAAAAAAGTCTCAAAAGAGGCCAGACAGAAATTACAAAGGGAAAGAATCAGCCTGCTGTGAGACTTCTTCTCTGTGGAAGGGGGAGGGAGGAGATGGCAGAATAAGGATATGAAACAAGAATTCTGTATTAACCAAGACATCATTACTATCTCAAGGTGATAGAAAAATGTTTGCCAACATGTAAGGGAACAAATGTCAATAACAAAATGAATGTTCTTCAGAGTGAATGAAGACACATGAAATTATATAGGGATCTAATATTACAAAAAACAATGGACCTATACAGATTGCTTGTTATATATCAGGTACAGTTTTTGGAGCTAGGACCACAGAAGTAAATGATACAAAGTCTGAGCATTCAAGAAGTTTGCATTCAGAGAATAGCACGTGCATGCCCCATAGACAAAACACTCAAGAAAATAATCAAATAGCAATTGTAACAGTGAAAAGTCCTCAGGCTAGGGAACGACCAGGAGGAAAGAATACAGATGTGAAAAATGAACCATGAAATGTATAATTAAATATAAATCAGTGTGATAACCTGGAACTTGCATTTAAGTACTAAGCAAGTATTCTAGAAATAGAAGAGACATTATAAAGGAAAACCTAATGATTTCTTTTTTTTTTTTTTTAATTTTTGACAGGCAGAGTGGACAGTGAGAGAGAGAGACAGAGAGAAAGGTCTTCCTTTTGCCCTTGGTTCACCCTCCAATGGCCGCCGCTGCAGCCGGCGCACCGCGCTGATCCGATGGCAGGAGCCAGGATCCAGGTGCTTTTCCTGGTCTCCCATGGGGTGCAGGGCCCAAGCACCTGGGCCATCCTCCACTGCACTCCCTGGCCATAGCAGAGAGCTGGCCTGGAAGAGGGGCAACCGGGACAGAATCCGGCGCCCCAACCGGGACTAGAACCCGGTGTGCCGGCGCCGCAAGGTGGAGGATTAGCCTATCGAGCCACGGCGCCGGCTCAACCTAATGATTTCTAAGATTAAAGAATATGTCATAAGCCAAGCAAGGGTTTGCAAGTGAGGTGAGGGGAGAAAACTAAAATGCTCTATGAGTCTCATCTGCATGTGGGAGATGGAAGGTGTGAAAACAATCAACTTACTGGGAGAAAGAGGATCATGGTGGGAGAATGAAGTTGTATCAATTTAAGAGATGTATACATACACAATATTTATTAGGAATGTTAGCAATGGGAAGGTAACCACTAGTGAATGGATAAGCAGAGTAGAAACTTCAAATAAAAATAAAATAAAAGAATAATACCACCAAAACAACAAAAAGAAAATGGGTGAAACAAGGTAAAAGAAATAGTAAAACAGAACAGAAAGGAAATTGTCAAATACATCTCAAGTACTGAATGTGAATGGGTTAAATTCTGCTACTAAAACATCAGTCTGTGTTAAAATTTAGGGGTATACTGGGGTCCGTGCTGTGGCGCAGCAGGTTAACGCCCTGGCCTGAGGTGCCGGCATCCCATGTGGACACCAGTTCGAGACCCGGCTGCTCCACTTCCGATCCAGCTCTCTGCTATGGCCTGGGAAAGCAGTAGAAGATGGCCCAAGTCCTTGGGTCCCTGCACTCACGTGGGAGACCCAGAAGAAGCTCCCGGTTCCTGGCTTCAGATTGGAGCAGCTCTGGCCATTGCAGCCATTTGGGGAGTGAACCATCAGATGGAAGACCTCTCTCTCTCTCTCTGCCTCTCCTCTCTCTGTGTAACTCTGACTTTTGAATAAATAATAATCTTTTTTTTTTTTTTTGACAGGCAGAGTGGACAGTGAGAGAGACAGAGAGAAAGGTCTTCCTTTTGCCTTTGGTTCACCCTCCAATGGCCGCCGCAGCCGGCGCGCTGCAGCTGGCTCACCGTGCTGATCCGAAGGCAGGAGCCAGGTGCTTCTCCTGGTCTCCCATGGGGTGCAGGGCCCAAGCACTTGGGCCATCCTCCACTGCACTCCCGGGCCACAGCAGAGAGCTGGCCTGGAAGAGGGGCAACCGGGACAGAATCCGGCGCCCCGACCGGGACTAGAACCCAGTGTGCCGGTGCCGCTAGGTGGAGGATTAGCCTATTGAGCCACGGTGCCGGCCCATAAGTAATAATCTTAAAAAAATTTAGGGTTATACAAGTATTAATTGTGAGATATAAACATGAAACAAGTACATAAGAAGAGGTTGAAAACAAGGTAAACACAACAAAGAGAAAGCATGAATGGAAATATTAATACCAAAGCAGAATTTAAGATTAAAGTGTTCAACAAGATTACAAAACAACATTATACGCTAATAAAATGTACTTTATGAAGAAGACATAATTCATGAGGTGGTAGTCAATAAACAAAAGAACAAGTTTTTGCTCCATATATTTAAGTACTATTAATGCAGGAAGAAATTGTTTAAAAAAATACAAACAGTGAATTATTCAGATTGGCTTATTGGTCTTAAATCCTGTCCACAGTTCATGGGTTTCGGTCCCACCAGTACTTCTGATTCAGCTTCCTGTTAATGCACACCCTGGGAGGCAGCAGATAATGGCTCAAGTATTTGGGTCCCTAGCACCCATGTTGGAGACCCAGATGGAGTTCCTGGCTCCTGACTTTAGCCTGGCCCAGCCTTGGATGTTGCAGGCATCTGTAGAGTGAACTAGCAGGTAAAAGCTCTCACTCTCTCACGCTCTCTCTCTCTACTTTTCAAATAAATAAAAAAAAGTCCATATATTATTTTATACTCCCTTTCAAAGGTAAAGCCTAATTTGTCTCCCCTTGAGTATGGGCTCTACTTAATAATTTGTTTCTAATGAATAAACAAAAGGCAGAATTGATGATGTGCAACTTTAGAGATTATGTCATAAAAGATACTGTAGCTTCCTGCCTGTTTTCTCTCCTAGTTCATTCTTTGGAGAAAGCCCACCTATGTCATGAGAAAACTCAGGTAGCTGGTAGAGAGATCTGCATGGCTATTCTGCTAACAGCCAGTGAGGAATTAAAATGCTATGCCTATAGCCATGCCAGTTATCCATCATGGAAAAGGATTCTCCAGCCCCAGTAAAACTTTCAGATAACTTGTAGCCCTGGCCCATAGTTTGAATGCCACCCTATGAGAGATCCTGATTCAGGAACCCCCAACTAAGCTGCACTCAAATTTCTTATGCACAGAAAATGTGAGACACTAAAGTTTGTAGTTTTAAGCTACTAAGTATTAGGGTAATGTATTATACACATATTGAAGCATAGAATAGGGCAGGCATTGTGGTACAGCAGATTAAGCCACTGCCTGGGATGCCTGCAACCCATATAGGAATGCCTAGTTCAAGTTCCAGCTGCTCTACTTCCCATCCAGATTCCTGTTAATGTACCTGGGAGGCATTAGAGAGCTCGACTACTATCACTGGGTTCCTACCACCCACATGGAAGACCTAGATGGAGCTCCAGGCTCCTGACTTAGGCCTGGCCCAGCCCCAGTTGCTATGGGCATTGTGTGTGTGTTGGGGGAAGGTTGAACCAGTGTGTGTGTCACTCTGCCTTTCAAATAAGTAAACACATGTATTCCCTCCCCAAATGCCTGCAATAGCTGGGATTGGGCAAGGTGGAAGCCAGGAGTCAGCAACTCCATCTGGGTTTCCCACATGGCTGGCAGAGGCCCAAGTTCCTGGACCACCTTCTACTGTCTTCCCAGGCACATTAGCAGAAAGCTGGATTGGAAGCAGAGCAGCTAGGACTTGAACCAGCACTCCAACATGGGATGCTGGCATTGCAAGTGGAGGCTTAACCCGCTGGACCAGTACGTTGTAACAAATAAAATCTTTAAAAATACATGGAATAGAAAATATATGGAAAAACTATGCAATCAATAATGCTGATTTGATGCACATATGAAGAAGTTTGTTTACCACAAATAGAGAATCCATTTAATTTTTCTTGTGTCCACAGAACCTTTAAGTAAGCAATCTTATACTGGACTCCAAAGCAATCATTAAAAAATTAAAAACAAGAAACATTTCATAGGATAAATTTTCATATCATAATCCAATAAAACTTGAATAAATAATAAAAAATGTAATTAGAAAAAAATTTAGCTCTTTGAATTAAAATCCTTGAAAGCTAACCTTTATAGTATTAATAAGCATTGGATCAATGAGAAAATTAAAAGCAAAATTAAAAGTTCCATAGGAAGTTCAGTTAGAACTAAAATTAGAAAAGATGGACAGCCTTAAATGATGAACATGAAAGATTGCATTCATCTGAAGAAATTAGAAAGAGAACAATGAAATAAAGATAAAAGCTGATATTATGGAAATAAAAAAGATATATAAATCCAAAGATTGACTCTTTGAAAGAAGCAATAAAATTGATAGACCTGTCATGAGCCTGACTGAGAATTAAGTGAAAAAAGAATGAGAAAACTTAAGATTGGGGCCAGTGCTATGGCACAGTAGGTTAAGCCTCTGCCTGCGATGCCAGCATCCCATATGGGTGCCGGTTTGTATCTGGGCTGCTCTTCTTCTGATGCAGATGTCTGCTAATGCTCTGGGAAGGCAGTGGAAAATGGCCCAAGTACTTGGGCACCTGCATCCATACGGGAGACCCAGAGGAAGCTCCTGGCTTCGGAGCAACCCAGCTCCATCCATTGTGGCCATTCAGGGAATGAACCAGCAGATGGAAGATCTTTCTCTCTGTCTCTCCCTCTCTGTCTGTAACTCTGCTTCTCAAATAAATGAATAAATCTTTTAAAAATATGATTAAAGATTTTTAGAAGACATAAAGATTCAAAGAAGTAAATAAAAGAATTCTCTAAATATACATAAAAGATACCAACATCTATGGCAATGTATTTTTTTTTCTTTTTTTTTTTTTAATCTTTTATTTAATGAATATAAATTTCCAAAGTACGACTCATGTGTTACAATGGCTTCCCCCCCATACCGTCCCTCCCACCCACAACCCTCCCCTTTCCCACTCCCTCTCCCTTTCCATTCACATCAAGATTCATTTTCGATTATCTTAATATACAGAAGATCAGCTTAGTATACCTTAAGTAAGGATTTCAACAGTTTGCTCCCACACAGAAACATAAAGTGAAAAATAATAGATGATTTTTTTTAAATGATGATGAAATCAGATCAGACCTATTGTCATGTTTAATCCCAGTGAGAGTCAAGTTGGGAATTGATAATTTCTTTCTTTCTTTTTTTTTTTTTTTACAGAAGATCAGTTTAGTGTACATTAAGTAAAGATTTCAGTCGTTTGCACCCCCATAGAAACACAAAGTGAAATATACTGTTTGAGTACTCGTTATAGCATTAAGCCTCAGTGTACAGCACGTTAAGGACAGAGATCCTACATGAGGAGTAAGTGCACAGTGACTCCTGTTGTTGACTTTACCAATTGACACTCCTGTTTATGGCATCAGTAATCTCCCTATGCACCCGTTATGAGTTTCCAAGGCTATGGAAGCCCCTTGAGTTCTCCGACTCTTATCTTGTTTAGACACGGTCATAGTCAAAGTGGAGGTTCTCTCCTCCCTTCAGAGAAAGGCACCTCCCTCTTTGAAGACCTGTTCTTTCCACTGGGATCTCACTCACAGAGATCTTTTTGCCAGAGTGTCTTGGCTTTCCATATGGCAATGTATTTTTAATATCTTAGAGGAATGAGTGATCTCCTTGAAAATTATAAATTACAAAACTGATTCAAAAGAAGTAGAAAACGTGAAAAGTGCATTGGCCTCATGTGGCTTTATAGCAGAGCTCTATCTCCATTTTCAAGAGCAAATCATTTTTAATGTTATTTAAACCCATGATTCCCATCCATGGCAGCACATTAGAATCACCTGGATGATGACAATGTATAGTCAAATTTCAGTTTGAGGCCCACTGATTTAAATTACTCTGAACGATAGAGAAAGATGGAAATCTCTCCAACTCGTTGCCAGAAGCTGCATAACCTTAATTTCAAAAGTGAGGAGAGCTTTCAATGGTCTAAAAATGATATTTACTATGTTTGGATAGTAAATGTGTTTTCCACTGTGATGACAGATTTTCTTATATTAAAACTTCTCCAGTTAAACCAGACTTTGCTGTAGGTGGATTCTTTGCTACCTGTCTTCTTTCACCTCCACTATGAACAAAGAATAACAAATTTCTTTAAATTTCATTTTAAGCCAGAACCAGTCATGGTCAGCCAAGCCATACACTTCATACAGTACACTTGTCAGCCAAGGAATTTTAACCTTTTTGAAAAACCACACATCTTTAAAAGACTAAGCTTTGTGCTAATGAAGTTCATGCAACAAACTATGTCATGGTCTCTAAAAATGATTTAAAAGGAGTCAGACTCTCACTGGGATTAAACATGACAATAGGTCTGATCTGATTTCATCATCATTTAAAAAAATCATCTATTATTTTTCACTTTATGTTTCTGTGTGGGAACAAACTGTTGAAATCCTTACTTAAGGTATACTAAGCTGATCTTCTGTATATTAAGATAATCGAAAATGAATCTTGATGTGAATGGAAAGGGAGAGGGAGTGGGAAAGGGGAGGGTTGTGGGTGGGAGGGACGGTATGGGGGGGAAAGCCATTGTAACCCATGAGTCGTACTTTGGAAATTTATATTCATTAAATAAAAGATAAAAAATAAAAAATAAAAGGAGTCAGAACACTAACGGAACTCCTCTAACTGTTAAGCCTCTCAATGCAACTACTTCAAAGAAGGCAAGACTATCTGGATGTGAAGATCTACTCTGTAGGTTCAAGGTTAGTCATTTTACTCTGAATAGTCTGAATAAAAGTAAGATTTGGTCTTAACACATCAAGAACATTAAGGGAACTGGTGTGGCGCAGAGTGTTAAGCCATAGCCTATGCCTATGACACCAGCATCCCAGAGTCCTGGCTGCCCCACTTCCAATCCAGCTCCCTGCTAATGCAACTGGGAAGGCATAAGAAGATGGCCCAAGTGCGGGGTCCCTGCACCCATGTGAGAGACCTAAATGGAACTCCGAGCTCCTGTCTTTGGCTTGGCCCAGTCCCAGTCATTGCAGCCATTTGTGGAGTGAAGCAATGGATTGAACATTCATATTCATTCATTCTCTCTCTCTCTCCTTGACCTTGACCTCAAAAGTAAAAGAATTGATCAATGTGCCTGAGTGAAACACATCAGTGATAGAGAATACAGAAAATGTTTGATTACCTTTGAAACTGGAAAATTATGGGCCTTTATGGTGGGAGATGGTGCAGAAGATAGAAAGAAACAGAAAACAAGCAATATGGCTTCCACTGGACAGCATCAGTATGGGGCCCACCAGGTTAGAGTTAATTAGCTTCTCTCTGTCCATGTACTTTTCTTTTTCAGCTACAGGAGGTCACCATTCATGGCATCAATTTAAAAAACTAATCTGCCAGTACTTGATCTAAGATTTCAAGCTTTCCATTCAATGAGGGAAAATATCTTGTCATTTCAGAAAGGCTAGAGCACTGAATGAAGGATTTAGAATTGGTCTAATTAAGCAAAAGTGGCTGATGAAAATTAACCTTCTCAGAAAATAAAATCTGAAAATCTAACCTAACTAATGATATGTAAATTACTTTACTTGAAGATAAAATTATATTTGAAGCCACGTAGAGTTGAGATGTCCTTTTAACAAAGATCTGTCATGGTTAAGAATGTAGTATCCAGGGAGGAAGAATCCTTTTCAATCCCAGATGGGACTGTGAGCTGCAAATGTCTTGCTTCATATTAAGGTGCCAAATGATGCAATTTTTAAGGAAAAGCAAATATTAAAGAGACTAACATCTCAAAACAATCATAAGTATGAACCCTGTCGTTCAGTGCAGCACACCAGTGTGCTCCCTTGGAGCTCCATACTTAACCCCGCCATAACACATCCTACCGTGAATCATCTTGTCTTTTTGTTAACCAACCTTCCCCACTTAACTGTATCTTAGTCATACTGTACCCACTAGGCCTTGGCAAAGTACCTCATTCATAATAGGTGTTTAATAAATATATGAAAAATAAAGGAATTTTGCATTCATGCTTCTATGTTCCTATAGTTTTTAAATGATGCCTTGAATACTAATCGGATCAGATAAAAATTTATTTGAATGAATTGGTTAAGGAAAGATTCACTTTTGCATATGATGGTCACAACAAGAGAAGTCTTGAACCAAACCAGCCACTTCAATGAAAAGAATAATTTCATGAGGCATCTCAGTGGTCTTATATTATAACTTCCTCTCAGGCTATGCCCCATCTGTATAGCCGTATCCGTGCTGCACTGTGTGAAAGAACCAGTGAGGAAGAAAGTATCTTAAAAAACAAAAAGAGCTACTAAAATTTCCCCTAATTCAAAGCCTGGCGTTTTTCTGATTTCTCTTTTGGGTTGATGATGAGGAATCAGTTAATCATAGTATAATGTAAACTTTGGTAATTTATTGCTCCAAAAATCTCCCAACAAGAGGTAGTTTGCCAAACTATTCCCCATAATTCAAGTGTTGCTTCCCTTAAAACAATAACAAAATAAAGATGTTGAAACATGGACACTATTTACTTCTAAACATAAGCTTGGAAGCTTGTTGCTCACGTGGATTGGACTCAATCTCATGGCTCCTGTCAATGAACCAGAGTCAGGTATTACATGCAACTGGGATTCAATAAGCTCTTAACACTTTGAATGAGTCCAAAGTATTGCAAGGAAAGTCAGAGATCATCACAGAAATTCTACCACTTCCTAGAATGATTACTTAGGTCATGCTTATGTATCTACTGTAACCCTTGAGTAAGCAACCTTTGTATCTGACACCAAAAAGAGAAACCCATCAGTCCCTATCCCTCTCTTCATTTGAAATATTCTTTTCCTGTTTTCCTCATCTGATTTCCTGGTCCATCACTCTTCTCTCAACTAATCTTTCTATTTTGTCATGTTCTCTCTTCTTACTACATCTAACACCCAAATACGATTCTCACTTTTCCTGCAGGCATTGTTTAAAAGAATTTTCCAGATCATTGAAACTTACTCCTTTAAACTAAAATCCCTTTGCAAATTACTTTATACATTGTGGTTGAGATTTTCTAGAATGTACCATTTGTTCCCTTTACTATTTAACAGAGTATACATACACTATACAACTTGAGACTTTCTTGCCTATGCAGTCTTATCAATCTAAACAGCCCCTCAGGTACTTCTGAGAAGTTTAGAGCTCTCTTCCACGTACTACCCAGCCCCAGATCACTGAATATTACTACTTTGTTTTCTATGTCATTTTTGTAGCTCCATATTTCCTTACTGTCAGGAAGAGCTTTTACTTTGTGTCTTTGTCATTATATCCGACTTTTGCTATTCCCCTTCCTACTCTCCAGTCTGCTGTGGGATGGGTAGGTAGACATCCAACTCTGTGTGTGACAGGTTTTCCTGACATATCTTCACTAATCTTTGAAAAGGGTCTACAGCCCATTCTGTGAGTAAAGTTAAATGGATTTATGACAAATATTTCATTTTTAAAAAGATTTACTTATTTTTGAAAGACAGAGACACAGATAGAGAAAGAAAGATACACAGAGAGATCTTCCTTCTGCTGGTTCATTCCACAAATGGCTACAACAGACAGGGCTGAGCCAGGGCTGGGCCAGGCTGAAGCCAGCAGCCCAGAACTCAATCCAGGTCTCCCATATGGGTGTCAGAGTCCCAAGCACTTGGATCATCATCTGTTGCCTTCTCAGGCACATTAGCAGGAAGCAGGATCAGAAGTGGAGCAACTGGGACTCAAACCAGAAATCCAGTGTGTGATGCTGGTGTCGCAAGTGGTACCTTAGTGGCTACTTAACAAAGCAGATGTCTATGACAAATATTTCAAGAGCTCAAAGACCCTTATACAACCCTGAGTTTGGGATCATATGAGAGATAAAAGAGGATAAGTAAAGTAGAATAACATTTCAGATGTGGATAGATGGAGTATCACTGTCATTTGTATTCATATAGAAGTGCTGTTTCCAGAACAATTTGTATTCATGTTTTAGACTGCAGTGCATTTGTGTAATCTATCATCATTCTGCATTTAAACTGCAGATAAAAAAAAGAAACAGAAAAGGACAAAGCACTGACCTTTCAAGTTAGACACCGTCATAGGGCTGGAGCTTCCTCAGACATCCCCACGTGCTGCCCTTTCAGTGCACTGCCTCGGTCTCCGGACATTCATTTGCCATAAGCTAAGTGACCCAGTGCCATCAGCACAAGCTCCCCTTGTCACTCTCCCTTCTCAGACCCCATTAACCACACCTTCTTTTCAGTTTGCTTAAAAAATGCTTTTAATAAGGGAAAAGCAGGTCTTTATTCTGTCCTCACAAATTCCTTTAAAATAATAATACATAGTCAGGGCGTTTTGCTGTTCCATTGTAAAAAACACTAACAAATAATATTATTGATCAGCTCTTCCCTCCCGCTACTTGACAGTAGTTGTTATTTTCTTCTTCTTCTAAATCAACTCTACTGTGTATATGTAAGGTATACTCCATGATGTTATGGGATAGCTGTAGATAGTAAAAAGGTTCCTGTAGCGAAGCAGGTGAATGTATCCCTCATCTCACATGCTTACCCAGCTCTGCTTGTTTTTGTGGTAAGAGCAGCTACAATCTACTCGTTTCTCATGAGTCCCATCCACAGTACAGTTTTATTAACTATCATCCTCCTGTTGCACATTAGATCTCTTTTCAGTTTCTTAAAGAGCAATCTTGCTACTATCAATGGCTTATCCCTCACTTTCCCCCTTTAAAACAGGCAATTTCATGATTCTGGTGTGTTTGGTTCAATCCGGGTCTAAGATGTGTTTTACCTTTTTCTCACTCAAGCTTGCCAAAATTCTAATTCATGGTTCCTGCATACTCCTGTTTCCTAAACACCGGCTCCTCTCCCTCTGCTCAAATCTATCCTGAACAGAACAGTCCCCTACTCTTTCATCACTGACCTCACAATCTACTTCCTCAACACTCTTATTGGTTAGCTCTCAAAATATTCCTTGCTCCATCTGAATGCTATATTTTACCTTTGGTTCCTTATATAGTGCTTCTTACCACCTACCTCCTCCTGTTCATTCTTACATTAGTGACTTCCAGTTTTATATGCTCCCTATAGTTTTGTGGACAGAATTAATGAAACTCATCAAGATACTCTTTCCTCATCTGTCTACTCCAGAGTCCCATCCATGACCACACTTTAATATCTTCAACCTCCGCTCAAGACATTTTTTAAATGCCTTGGACTTTAAGTGACTACTTTCTGAATTTTATTTATTCAACTTCTTTCCCTTTTATATCCTTCCCAAAACCTCTAGTGAAAGAATTACATTTGTTACTGGTCTCCACACCCCCTGCCCCTCTCCTCCTCCCTCAGACTGTAATTGTCAATCGCAGGAGTGAACTTCTGAACATTTAGAAAGAAGTTGGGTGCTGCATTATATAATACCCATTCTCTAAACTGTACAACTGTGCACTGCAAGAGAAGATTGGCATGTGACATGCTCAATTCTAAATAAAACCAAAATAAAATAGAACTGCTTCCTCTTCATATTGTAGCATCTAGACATTTACGTCATAACAAGAACAATAAATGCAATCAAGTGAAAGTCCTAATGGATGTACAGATAGTAATAATGTTGAACAAAGACCCAAGTTAAATTTTTAAAAAATGTATGAGCTATGTATTTAAATTGACAAATCTTTTAGATTCTTGGATAAAAACTATTACATTTATATCTGTCCATATATCTAACAAAACTAATATTATTGTCTGCCCTAGGACAACCCTCCTAACCTGAACATAGAAACGTGACAAAATAATCATTTACCTTATAGAAGATCATAAAAAGGTCATCAAGTTTCCCATGCAAATCACCTAGAATGCAAATGAACAATCACAATCAGTAGGAAACAAGGCACAATGCCCACTGTCTTATTTTTTTTTTAAGATTTATTTATTTTATTTGAGAGAGAGAGAGAGAAAATTTTCATCTGCTGGTTCATTCACCAAATTGCTGCAATGGCCCAAGGCCGGGCCAAGCCAAACCCAGGAGCCAGGAGCCTCTTCCGGGTCTCCCATATGGGTGCAGGAGCTCAACGCACTTGGGCCATCTTCCACTGCTTTCCCAGGCACATCAGCAGGGCGCTGGGTCAGAAGTGGAGCAGCCAAGACTTGAATCAATGTCCATATGGGATGCCAGTGTCACAGGTGGGGGGCTTAACTCACTATGCCACAATGCTGCCTTCCCCATTGTCTTATAAAATCGTTAAACTGAAACACTGCTGATATACTTCAAGTGTTCTCAGGACATTAGATTTTTATCCTATGATGATGTTAATTCAAAGGTAATTTGCAGGGTGGCCATTTGGCACAGCAGTTAAGATGCTCCTATCGCACACCAGAGCGCCTAGTTCTGTTTCTGATGTCAGCTTCCTACTAACATGCAGCCTAGGAGGCAGTGGTGACGGCTCAAGTACTTGGGTCCCTGCCACCTGTGTGGGAGACCTGGATTGAATTCTCAGTTCCTGGCTTCCCCATGGTCCAGCCCCAGCTGTTACAGGCATTTGAGAAGTTTATCAGCTGATAGAAGATCTATTTTATCCTTTCTTTTCTTTTTTTAAAGGCAATTTGTTTGCATAGCACTCTTTTCTTACCTCCTCTCAGAGCACAGTATCCAGTAGCACAAATACCTGTTCACTCTAGCCGTTTACATGGGGTTTCGCTGACTCTGGGCCAAGCACTGAGCTGAGGGTTTTACATGAATTACCTTGTGCAATACATGCTGTGAGATAGGTATTCTTTTCACCATTCTCATTTTACAAGTGAGGCACGGAATAGTTAGGTTTAGGCAGCTACCCAGCTAGCAACTATCAGAGCTGGTATTCAAACCCAACTTTATGTGGCTTCAAACTCCAGCTGGGAGCAATTAGTCCTGCTGCGTACAGTGTAATCCCCAGGGGAGCAGTAACAGTATCCATCTTAGTCAGCATTAAACCCACAAGAGCCTCCTGTAGTAGCTGGTGCACAGTAGGCACTCAATAAACACAGTTAATCACTAAATGCGTAGCTGTTTAAAGCTATATTTTAAAGAACAAGCTCCAGCAGTAGCATCTGAAATTTAAAAATTGTAAGTATATGGTTGACATTCTTTTGATGACAGTTACAGGAAATAAAAAAGAAAGCCAACTAAGGGAAACCAAATGAATCTATGAAGCCCTTAATTAAAAAGTAACAGTGATCATGTGAATATTCAAAAGCCTTATTTGGATAACTATTGCTAGGTAAAGTATCTGTCTTTCATAAGCTCTGTTCATAAATTTTATTCTTAATTACCATAGAATTTAATTTAGGAATACTCTTCCTCAGTTTGCTTAAAGTCCCACAATCAGATTAATCAAATATATGCAACAGAAGACACTAATTATACTGAGAACAATAAAATTAAAACCCCATGTCACCAGAACTTAGTTATAAAATATGGCAATATCAATTATAATATTTAGTTATAATATTAAGAGCATAATATTCACATTAATATATTGTATGTTTAAATATCATTGATTTTAATACAGTTGTACTCCAAATATAAGGAAATAAAGGTAGAAGGATTTCTAATTAGACAGCAAATTAAAAACTTGTATCATAGGAATATAGACACAAAAATATTTCTACTGTAAACAAAACCATGAATACAGAATTGGTTATCATTTATAACACAGCTGTAGACTAGAAAGTTTCCTATATTTCATGCATGTTAAGAACTATGCAGTTGGGCCAGTGCTGTGGCATAGTGGGTAAAGCCGCTGCCTGCAGTGCCAGCATCCCATATGGGTGACGGTTCGAGTCCTGGCTGCTCCACTTCTGTTCCAGCTCTCTGCTATGACCTGGGAAAGCAACAGAAGGTGGTCCGAGTCCTTGGGCCCCTGCACCCGCATCGGAGGCCCAGAAGAAGCTCCTGGCTCCTGGCTCCTGGCTCCAGATCGGCACAGCTCCGGCTGTTACGGCCAGTTGGAAAGTGAACCAGCGGATGGAAGACCTCTCTCTCTCTGTCTCTCCTTCTCTCTGTTTAACTCTGACTTTCAAAGTAAATAAATAAATCTTAAAGAGAGAGAGAGAGAGAGAGAAAGAGAGAGAGAAAGAACTATGCAGGCATTATTTAGATGTCCATATAAAAATGCATCATGAAATTAAAATAATGGTAAATTTTGAACACAATTTCTCTCCCTTTCCTAATACTATCTTAAATAAAAGATGGTTTTTGAAAAGATGGCTCCAATTCTAACTTTATAAATTGTAAAAAATTTCACATTTTTGAAATTTTGATGATGACCAAACTTTCCAAGTTCAATGGGCCATTAAAGATAAAAAATAATAATTCCTATATTAAGAGAACATACTGGTCTTTGGTTTTCCTTCTCGCAATGTTTCTAAGTGGACAAACTCTGGAAATAAATGTCCAAGATGAAGGAATATTTAAATGAATGGAATTGTCCAATCAACCTAACCCATAGTTTTTGTCTCATGATGGAAATTGAAATATCAACCAAACAGGATACGGTGAGAGTCAGCAGACATAGCGTTGCCCCTAACTGGGGCACAGAAAACCTGGTTTTTAATTCTGACACTGCCATTAAGTAGCCTAGTGGGTGGAGGTGGGGGTGGGGGTAGTACACAGAAATGCATATAATGCACTTTCCTCTCAGGGCCTCAATTTCATCCTTAAGAGCAAAGGGTAGACTAGACCATCTCTCTCTCTCTTTTTTTTTTTAAGATTTATTTATTTATTTGAAAGTCAAGAGTTACACAGAGAGAGGAGAGGCAGAGAGAGAGAGAGAGTCTTCCATCCGATGGTTCACTCCCCAGCTGGCCGCAACAGCAGGAGCTGCAGTGATCAGAAGTCAGGAGCCAGGAGCCAGGAGCTTCTTTGAGGTCTCCCACACAGGTACAGGGGCCCAAGGACGTGGACCATCCTCTACTGGTTTCCCAGGCCATAGCAGAGAGCTGGATCGGAAGTGGAGCAGCCAGGTCTGGAATCCGCGCCCACAGGGGATGCCGGCGCTTCAGGCCAGGGCGTTAACCCACTGCGCCACAGCACTGGCTCCTACTAGACCATCTCTGTAAGAACCCCATCTCTGTAAGAACCCCTCAGTTCTTACACTATGGGATGCTAGCATTCCCTTGCCCTCTAGTTAATTCATATCTTCTTCCAGATTCCATTCACCAAACATTAAGTCTGTAATGGTATACTGGAAACACACCTTCTATTTTGGCTTTAATATGATGGCAAATCCAGCCCTGGATCACATGCTGGCAGGGTTTCCTGAGCCTTATGACTCTAAGTGCTTTATTTCCATGAAAAGTAAGGCCCCCAGTGCTAAGGCATATCATCTACAAGTCAGAGACCGGGTGGCCTGGCTGTGCTGGAACTGAACCTTTAGAGAGTCTTCAAAGACCTCAGTTAGGACATGAGCTCTGCACTTGCTACCTCAAATCCCTCTCACCACGGTCAGATGCTGGGCATGGGAATGGTTTAATTAGATTGTCAGATCCACTTCTACCTAGCAGAAACACAGGCTAAAAATTGATTCGGAAAATAACAATCACTGTTTTGTAACCCGAAGGCTTAATTAGAAGTAAGGGAATTGCTGTTCCTTCCATGCACCCCATTCTCAGGCAGTTGCAAGCACGCTGAGCACCAACTGTGATGAATTTCAATGTGTACTCTTTCTGGAAGCAATATCCTGCCAGGCTGACCTATATGATAACAGAATCTCAAATCTTGTTATTTAGAAGAACAAGAAACAGATTTCTGGGACATTCCCACTCTTCTACAGGCTGCAGAGACCAGTTGGAAAAATCTAAAACAGCAGCCAAGGGCAATACATAGTTTACTCTCCAGCTTGACTTGGGCTTTTGTCTACCCCACGTAAGTGGCACGCAGAGACCCACCTAGAAAAAGCAACGTGCAACAAAGATAATGAGAGCTAGACGGAGGGCAAAGAACACTTATTCCACCCATGGGTGGTTTTCCATATTAAAATGCTGCCTGCCTTTATAAAAAGCTATGAGTTCTTTTAATTTCTCACATAATTAATTCCTACCAGCTGGTATGCAAAACAAAGACAAGATGGGGAACAGTATTATCATGATAGATAATTCTATATTAACATTTTTCCCTTAACACAGTCCAATTTACACAGTTTTCAAGTTAGGCAAATGATCTAGGACCAAGAGGCTCCTAAATATTAATTTGACAACTCTAGTCTGAAACTTACCACAGATTGTTATCTCTTTGGAGGGAGAAGTATTTATGTGAGTGAAATTCGACTTCTGCATGAGGATTTTCTTGGTTTCAAACAGCACCTCTAAGACATAATGAGCATGAAGTATCTGCGAGGGGGAAGCAGAAGAAAGAGATGTAATAATCCAGGAGGCAAGATGCGGCTGTGTAGAAAACTATAACATGGAGCGCGTGAGCACAATGTAGGTTGCTGCATTTCAAGCTGCAGCTAAGTCATTCACAGCTTTGTCTACCACATAACAAGCCCTCAGTAGATATTTGTAATTGAACGAATGACTGGTTCCTAAGACATTTACATCTTTGTAACTGACATTATCCATCTGCAAACATTTCTGATTATTCTTGGTCCATAGAGCCCAAAGAGGTGATAGGACAAAAGGAGACCGCCTTGGCCCTAAAACATGTGCAAGTAATAATAATAAGAGGAGAGAAGCAGAGGGCATTTGTCTAGTGGTTAGGATGCCTGCATCTCACACTGGCGTGCCTGCGTAAGTATTCCTGGCTCTGGCTGTTGGCCCTGGCTTCATGTTAATGAAGACCCATGGAAACAACAGTGATGGTTCAAGTGATTGGGTCCCTGTCACCTACACAGGAGACCTAGATTGAGTTCCCTGCTCTTGGCGTCAACCTGGCCCAGCCTTGGCCATTGTGGACATTTGGGGAATGAGCCAGCAGATGGGAGCTCTATATTTATATCTGTCCTTTTCTCTCTGCCTCTCAAGTAAATAAATCAGTCTAAAAAAAAAGAAAGAAAGAAAAGAAAAAAAAAGGAGAGAGCGAGCATGAGAGCATGCAAAAGAGAACAACCAGGGCTAGTGTTGTAGCAGAATGGGAAAGCTGCTATCTGCGATGCCAGCATCCCATATGGGCGCCGGTTCGAGTCCTAGGTCCTGGCTTCTCCACTTCTAATCCAGCTCCCTGCTAATGCACCTGAGAAAACAGCAAAAGACGGCCCAAGTGCTTGGGCCCCTGTGTGTCTCCCCTATTTGGGAGGCCCAGATAGAGCTCCTGGCTTCAACTGGGCCCAGCTCTGGCTGTTGTAAACCATTTGGGGAGGTAACCAGCAGATGGAAGATCTCTGTATCTACTTTTCTCTCTGTAACTCTGCCTTCCCAATAAATAAATAAATTATTTTTTAAAGAAAGAGAACAAGTAGACAAAGTTTGTTGAAGAGGTATTGCTTTGTGTTTGTTGGGACATCCTGCCATCTGAAATGGAAAGTAGGTGTTGCTGGGCTCAGATCTTACAAGGCAGCCAGAATGGCTCCCGAGGAACTTCTGAATCAGACCTCCCAGTATGGCTCCAATATTTGAAATACAGCCTTGAGAATTTTCTGAACAACAAGCACATTTCTGTAAAATCTAATTATAAAACATATTCCAAACCCCAGTAAAGCACTTGGATTATCTCCTATTTATTACTATTCATCCCATTACTCTTCTGTAATTACAGCGTTCACGAGATTATAACTTTTTAAGTATAGGTTTACTTCATTTTTCCCCTGGGTGTTGTTCTTATAATATACTTGTCATTTTCCCTTTTTTCAGTTATAAAATATTTCAAGTACATAGCCCAAAATATAGCAGAGATGTGACTACCACACAAATTTAGTAGATAGTAACACAACTTTAAGTTTCAGAATTACTTAGCACTGTGCTGTCCAATATGGTAGCCACATGGGGTATTACGGACTTGAAATCTGAACTGAGATGCACTGAAAGTGCAAATTCATAGTAGACTTCAAAAAGTCAGTATAAAGGAAGAAAGTAAAAGATCTCATGAATAATTTTAATACAATTGCCCATTAAAATGATAAGATTTTGTGGCCGATGTTGTGGTACAGCATGTTAAGCTGCCACCTACAATGCCAGCATCCCTTATGGGCACCAGTTCGAGTCCTGATTGTTCTACTTCCCATCCAGCTCACTGCTAACGTACCTGGGAAAGCAGCAGAAGATGGCCCAAGTGCTTGGGCCCTTGCATCCATGTGGGGAAACCCAGATGGAGTTCCAGGCTCCTGGCTTCAGCCTTACCCAGAACCAGCCATCGTGGCCATTTGAGGGAATGAACCAGCAGATGGAAGCTCGCTCTCTCTCTCTCTCTCTCTCGATCTGTGTGTGTATGTGTCTCCCTGTCTGTAACTCTGCCTTTCAAAAAAAAATAACTTTTTTTTTTTTGACAGGCAGAGTGGACAGTGAGAGAGAGAGAGAGAGAGAGAGAGAAAGGTCTTCCTTTGCCGTTGGTTCACTCTCCAATGGCCGCCGCGGCCGGCGCGCTGCGGCCGGCACACCGCGCTGATCCGATGGCAGGAGCCAGGAGCCAGGTGCTTTTCCTGGTCTCCCATGGGGTGCAGGGCCCAAGCACCTGGGCCATCCTCCACTGCATTAAAAATTATAATATTTATATATTAAGTATATTATTAAAATTAATTTCATCTTTTTTACTTTAAATGTGACTACTAGAAATTCTAAATTATGTACATGGCTCATATTATATTTCTATTAGAAAGCACTGGTGTAAATTACTGAAGGCTGAAAGAAGGGCCATAGCTATATTTGGTTCAGATATTGCCCTGAGTATAGGCTTAAGGTAGAACCCTTTAAGCCAATACTCTCTCATGGTACCCTGAAATTTCCATTTTCATACCTATAAAAATAATAATTTTTTCTTCCCTAGGCCCTAAAACATATGATTTAAGTTTTAGAATTTTCATGATTAAATACTTGTTGCAGGGCAGGCATTAAGGTACAATGGTTATTAAGCCACTGCTTGGGACACCTGCATCTCATATTAAAAAGTGCCTCGGATTGAGTTCTGGCTCCTCCACTTTTTTTTATGATTTATTTATTTGAAAGTTGGAGTTATACGGGGGGTGGGGGCTGGGGGGTCTTCCATCCACTGGCTCACTCCCCAATTGGTCACAACAGCCAGAGCTGAGCCAATCCAAAGCCAGGAGCCGGGAGCTTCTTCCAGGTCTCCCAGGTGGGTGCAGGGGCCCCAGGACTTGGGCCATCTTCTACTGCTATCCCAGGCCATAGCACAGAGCTGGATTGGAAAAGAAGCAGCCGGGACTAGAACCGGTGTCCATATGGGATGTGGGTGCTTCAGGCCAGGGCATTAACCCACTGCGCCACAGCACTGGCCCCTCCTCCTCCTCCTCTTTTGATCTAGCTTCCTGTTGGTGAACCTGAGAGGCAGCAGGTACTGGCCCAAGTAATTGAGTTCCTGCTACCCACAAGGGAGAATGAAGTTGAGTTCCTGACTCCTGGTTTTGGCCTGGCCAGCCCTGTCCGTTGTGGGCATTTGGGGAGTGAACCAGTGGAAGGAAGACCTCTTGGTGTTTCTCCCTCTTTCTCTGTCACTCTGCCTTTCAAATAAATAAATAAAACTTAAAAATAAATACTTGTTTTAAAGAGACAGGAAACAGGATTTCTGAGAATTAGGAGGAAACAGAAGGGCCCCTGGATACTGATTAATGAGGAGAAGCCCACAATTCATGTGTATCCAAGACTTAATGGGCTGAATGTAGTTCCCCACAAAAGCTTCTAAATCCATTTAATCCACAACTTGAATCAAAATTTAAACATGACCGTTCCTTTAGCCACATTTTAGAGCCATGGGCAAAAGCATTTTTGTATAATGGCTTATGCCAGCACATCTGTTGATTCCCAGCACTGGGTTCAGTGTTACCTTAACAGGTCCATTTGTAGCACTGATCAGAGTAGTTGTTTTTCCAAAATGTTAAATTAACATAATGACTAAAAATATATTGCAACAACTGAAAATCCTTTTCATTAAAATAACTTTTCTGGGTCCTAGCTTGGCTAAAAACTACTTTGGTTTTGGTTTTAGAATTATTTATTTGTTTGTTTGAAAGGCAGAGAGAAATTCCCCAAATGTCTATGGGGACTAGACCAGATTGAAGCCAGGAGTCAAGAGCTCACTTTGGGTCTCCCTCAAGTACTTGGTCTCCCAATTCGGGCAGGGACCAAGTACCTGAACCATCATCTGCTGCCTCCTAGGGTGTACAGTAGCAGGAGTGCTGGAATCAGAAGCAGGGCTGCAACTTGAACCGAGGTACTCAGACATGGGATATTGGATATGGGATATGGGATGTGTCTTAATTGCTGTGCCAAATGTCTGCTCCAGGAGGTAAGCATCTTACCCAGCACCCTAAATGCTAGTCTACATGCCCACTTCTAAAATCACTGCTAATATTAGTATTTTTTAAAGGATTTCATTTAATAGCATTATAATTGGGCTTATAAGTGCAATATTAAATACTCAAAACAATTAATTCAGATATTGGTTTCTACATTTATAAACATATTCAGATGTAATAACAAGTTAAATGAAGTACTCATTA
Organism: Oryctolagus cuniculus; assembly: GCF_051225735.1. Lineage (NCBI taxonomy): Eukaryota > Metazoa > Chordata > Mammalia > Lagomorpha > Leporidae > Oryctolagus > Oryctolagus cuniculus. Next base: position 4,560,205 of record NC_142888.1, on the reverse strand, counting down.
AAAGGCAGTGAAGGTGAATCAGCCCTAAAGGCATTCGGATCTGGCTGAAAAGCCCATGAGAGTATTTCAGGCATGGAAAGCCAAGACACTCTGGCAAAAAGATCTCTGTGAGTGAGATCCCAGTGGAAAGAACAGGTCTTCAAAAAAGGAGGTACCTTTCTCTGAAGGGAGGAGAGAACCTCCACTTTGACTATGACCTTGTCTAAACAAGATAAGAATCGGAGAACTCAGAGGGCTTCCATAGCCTTGGAAACTCATGACTGGAGCACAGGGAGATTACTGATGCCATAGACAGGAGTGTCAATTGGTAAAGTCAACAACAGGAGTCACTGTGCACTTACTCCTCATGTAGGATCTCTGTCCTTAATGTGCTGTGCATTGAGATTTAATGCTATAACGAGTACTCAAACAATATATTTCACTTTGTGTTTCTATGGGGGTGCAAACTGTTGAAATCTTTACTTAATGCATACTAAACTGATCCTCTGTTAAAAAAAAAAAAAAGAAATTATCAACTCCCAACTTGACTCTCACTGGGATTAAACATGACAATAGGTCTGATCTGATTTCATCATCATTTAAAAAAAATCATCTATTATTTTTCACTTTATGTTTCTGTGTGGGAGCAAACTGTTGAAATCCATACTTAATGTATACTAAGCTGATCTTCTGTATATTAAGATAATCGAAAATGAATCTTGATGTGAATGGAAGGGGAGAGGGAGTGGGAAAGGGGAGGGTTGTGGGTGGGAGGGACGGTATGGGGGGGAAGCCATTGTAATCCATAAATCGTACTTTGGAAATTTATATTCATTAAATAAAAGTTAAAAAAAATATATAAAATGGGGGAAAAAAAAGGCAGTGAAGGAGGAAAATACTACCGTTAAAGGACCATTTCTTTTTGTTTTAAAAGGAACTAGTTTTTGAATGGACAACTAATTTTTAGTTGACATAAAAATTGAAGTGGTAAAAAGGGATAGAATAATGAAAAGTAAATTTCATTCTTCCCTAGACATCAGTCCCAGATCCCTGTTTCCAGAAACAGCCACAAGTAAGTGTCTTCCGTATTTTTCCCAAAAATATCCTATGCATTTTAAAGCATACAAAAATTAATATAATCACACATAAATATGCAAATATATATGTAAATGTATAATCCCTTAAATAAAATGTGGTATATCCATACAAATTAATATATATCATTTGGCTAACCTGGGAAAGAAGTACTGGTATATGCTACAGAATGGGTGAACAGTAAAAACATGCTAAGTGAAAGAGGCAGACATAAAAGACCTCCTATTTTGGACAATCTCTTTCATATGTAATGTCCACATTAGAAAACTCCATAGAGACAGAAAGGAAATTAGTGGTTGCCAAGGATTTAAGGAGATGAGAAAAGGATGTCACTGCTACTGGGTAGAGGGCTTTGGGGATGATAAAATGTTCTGGAATTAAATAGCAGCAAGAGTTGCACAACATTTTGAACATACTAAAAACCACTGAATTATACACTTTGAAACAGTTAAATGATTAATTTTGTTATGTGAATTTTATCTCAGTTTTTAAAAATCAAGATATATAATCCTTAATTTTTTATGCATGGGAACATATACACTGCTTTGAAACTTTTATTTCTCCTGTAACAACATAACTTTTTCAATTTCATACAGTCAGAATTATCAATCTTTCCCATTATGGCTCCTTGGATTCATGTATATTTTATTACCTTGAACATATGAAGCATATTTTTGTTAATCTGGGAGGCAGAGAGCGAGCTCCTAACTGCTGATTCACTCCCCAAATGCCTGCAATGACCAGGACTGGGCCTCGCCAAGGCTGGGAGCCAGGAGCTCAATCTGGCAGAGAATCAACCACTCTCAGACCCTACATTGGCAGGAAGCTGGAACTGGGAGCCAAAACCTGGACTCAAACCTAAGCACTCTGATATGACAACCAGGCATCCCAATCAGCAGCTTAACCGCTGTACTGAATGCCTGCCACTAAGCAGTTAATGTTATTATCTAAATATCTCTTTCCATTATTTGTGGTGTGTCTCAGTTTTCTTTCATGCATCCTATAGTCTCCTTTATTTGTAGCGAGTTCTGGACATTGTGCAAGGGGTTTTCAAAATTCATGGAAAGTACATATTATAAAAAAAAATGAGAGATTTCAAGATGTTTTTGCACAAAAGTAAACTCATCTTTTAATTCCATTTTCCATGAACTTTTTGAAGCACCTTGTATATGAAAAATTAGAGACATGATTTAAAAGCCTATTTACTTCCAAAGAGGATTTAAATTCATTGTTGGTAGGTGGCTAGGAGCACAAGTTATCTAGGATGATCTTAATTCAGTTTTGGAATTAGATAATTCAAAGCTATACTTCAACCTCTGCAGAGCCAGGCAACTTCCAGTTCACTCTTACTCCTCCAGTCTGCCCTCAAGGCCCTAACCTGAGAATGAGGGTTTGGGGTGGTTTCAGGCAAATGGTGGAGTAGGTAGCTCTGAAGTGCCATCCCTGCAGAGAAAAACTGAGAAATCAAGCAAAAAAAAAAAAAAACTGAGAATCAACTTTGTCATAACTCTGAGAAATGTTCAAAATTTACAACAGTTAAACACACACTTAAGAGAACTTACAATGGCCATCTCATGCAGGAAGTCAAGACTAAGGCAGTTGTAATGGCCTAAGAAGTGAAGGGGGGCTGGGGTGCAGCGGCACTGTGGCACAGTGGATTAAAGCCCCAGTCTACAGCGCCAGCATCTCATATGGACGCCAGTTTGAGTCCCAGCTGCTCCACTTCCAATCTGGCAGAAGGCAGTAGAAGATGGCCCAGGTCCTTGGGCCCCTGCACCCATGTGGGAGACCCGGAGGAAGCTCCTGGCTCCTGCCTCTGGATCGGCACCACTCTGGCTGTTGTGGCCAACTGGGGAGTGAACCAGAGGATGGAAGACCTCTCTCTCTCTCTCCCTCTCTCTCTCTCTACCTCTCCTTCTCTCACTGTGTAACTCTGATTATTCAAGTAATCTTTTTTTTAAAGATTTATTTTATTTATTTGAAAGACAGAGTTACAGAGAGAGGTAGAGAGATAGAGAGGTTTTCCATCCGCTGGTTCACTCCCCAACTGGCCACAACGGCGAGAGCTGGGCCAATCTGAAGCCAGGAGCCAGGAGCTTCTTCTGGGCCTCCCATGTGGATGCAGGGGCCCAAGGACTTGGGCCATCTTCTACTGCTTTCTCAGGCCATAGCAGAGAGCTAGAACAGAAGTGGAGCAGCCAGGACTAGAACCGGCGACCAATTGGGATGCTGGTGCTTCAGGCCAGGGCTTTAACCCACAGCGCTGGCCCCAATAAATAAATCTTTTTTTTTTTTAATGAATGGGGTACCCCAATAGAGCCTGTAAAGATGAAGAGAGATTTGTTTCTTCTCCTTCTCCTCCCCTCTCTCCCCCCTACCATTCACTGAAAGACACAGAGATGGAAACAGAGAGGCAAAGACCAAGAGAGAGATCTTTCATTCACTGGTTCATTCCTCAAATGCCTACAGAAACCAGGAGCCAGGAACTTAATCTGGGTCTCCCACATGGGTGGGAGAGATCCAAGCACTTGAACCATCACTTGTTGCCTCCCAGGGTGCATATGAGCGGGAATTCTAGAATTGGAATCAGAACCAGGACTTGAACCTAGGTACTCTGATATTGGATGCAGACATCACAAGCAATGCCTTAACCATTGCACCAAATGCTCATGCCCTCTCCGTTTTTTCAAATGGCTCCTGGTGTCCAAGGAATTTTCTGTCGAAACAGTAGAGGAGCACCAGCTACAGGAACAGAAACTTCAGAAATGGCACACACCATAGAAAACTCCCAACAACAGAATACACATTTTTCCCAAGTATACATGGAACAATCTCCAGGGTAGACCACATGTTGGGCCACAAAATATGCCTCAATAAACTTGAAAGGAGTGAAATCATGCAAAGTACCATCTCTGACCACAATGGATTGAAACATCAATAACAGAAGCAAAACTGGAAAATTCACAAATATGTGGCAATTACACAACATATTCTTAAACAATCCATGGGCTTAAAAAAATTGAAAGTTACAAGGACAACTAGAAGATAGTTTGAGGTGAATGAAAATGAAAACATAACATACCAAATCTTATGGGATACAGCAGAAATGTATAGGTGTAAATGGCTGCATTAGAAATAAAGACCTCAAATCAATAACCTACCAACACTTTAATGAGCTGGAAAACAAAAGCAAACTAAACTCAAAGCTAGCTGAAGAAAATGAGGATTGCAGTGGAGATAAATGAAATGGAAAACAGAAAAACAATAAAGAATATCAACAAAACAAAAAGTTATTTGAAAAGATGAAAAATTCTTTAGCTAGAATGATTAAGAAAAAACAGAAAATGCAAGTAATTAAAATCAGAAAATAAAATGAGGCCATTATCATTCATCTTATAGAAATAAAAAAAGATTATAAGTGCATACTATAAGCAAGTATACGCTGACAGATAGCTTAGATGAAATGGACAAATTTCTAGAAACACACAAATTACCAACATAGATTCAGGAAGAAACAGAAAATCTGAACAGATCTAGAACAAGTAGAGACATCAGATCAGTAATCAAAAACTTCCTCACAAAGAAAAATCCAAAACCAGATGGCTTCACTGATGAACTCCATTAAACATTTAAACAAGAATTAACACCAGTCCTTCTCCAACTCTTCCAAGAAGTAGAATAAGAAGGGAGTAGGTATTTGGTCTAGCACTTAAGACACTGGTTAAGATCCATGCATCCACATTGGAGTGGTTCGATTCAATTTGAGGCTCTGGATCCTGACTACAGGTTCCTGCTAATGCAGACCCTGGGAGGGAGCAGTGATGGTTCAAGTAATTAGGACCCTGCCACCCACATGGGAGACCTGGATTGATTTCCCAGCTACTGGCTTCAGCCTGGCCCAGTGCTACCCATTGTAGCCATTTGGAATATGAACCAGCAGGTGGGAGCTTGCTCACTCACTCTCTTTCTCTCATAAGTAAATATAACTTAAAAACAAAAACAGGACTGGCATTTGTCAAACAAGTTAAGCTGCCACCTGGGACAATCACATCTCATATCAGAATGTCTGTTTTGAGTCCCAGTTCCATTCTCCATTCCAGTTTCCAGTTATTGCACACCTTGGGAGGTACCAGATGATGGCTCAAGTACTCAAGTCCCTGCTACCCATGTGGGAGATCCAGACTGAGTTCCCAACTCCTGTAGTTGGCCTGGCCCAGTCCTTGCTGCTATAAACATTTGAAAAGTAAAGCAGCAGATAGGAGATCTCTCTCTCTGTTTCTCTGCCTTTCAAATAAGTAAAACAAATATTTAAATATTTTTATAAAGAAATAGAAGAGGAAACAATTCCTAGCTCATTCAATAAGACCAGTATTAACCTGATGCTACAACCAAAGATATTACAAGAAAAAAGTACAGATAAATAGCTCTTACAAATATAGATTCAAAAATCCTGAACAAAACACCAGCAAACCAAATTCAACAACAGTCTAAAGGAATTACATACAAGGACCAAGTTGGAAGTATCCCAGGAATATATAGGTAGTTCAACATAAGAAAATTAACCAATGTATTACATCACATCAATAAAATGAAGGAAAAAGAAACACAAAATTACCATAAATGATGCAGAAAAATCATTTGACAAAATCCAATACTCTCATGATGAAACCATACAGAAAACTGAGACTAGAAGGAAACATCCCCAACATGACACAAGGAATTTATGAAAAAAATCACAACTAACATCAAACTCAATGGTGAAAGACTGAAAACTTTCCCTCTAAGATCAGAGATAAGAAAAACATGCCAATTTCAACACTGCTATTTAATATCGTGCTGGAAGTACTAGCCAGAGAAATTAGGCAAGAAAAAGAAACAAAAGGTATCCATTTCAGAAGAGAGGAAATAGGGGCAGGTGTTCAGCCTAGCAATTAATACGCCTGCATCCCGTATTGGAGTGCCTGGATTCAAGTCATGGCTCCACTTCTGATTCCAGCTTCTTGCTACTGTAGACCCAGGGAGGCAGCAGGTGATAGCTCAAGTAGTTGGCTCTCTGCTACCCATGTGGGGAAACATGGATTGAGTTCCCAACTCTCAGCTTCACCCTGGCCCAGCCCTGGCTGTTGCAGGTATTTGGGGAGTGAACCAATAAATGGGAGCTGTGTGTGTGTGTGTGTGTGTGTGTGTCTGCTTCTCAAATAAATGAATGAATGAATTTTTTTAAAAAGGAAGCAGTTAAACTATCTCCATTTACAGATAACATGACCTTGTATATGGAATATACCAAAGAATCTACATACACACAAAAACTACTAGAGTTAATAAGTCTATTCAGCAAAGTTGCAAAATAAAAAATCAACATTAAAACAATGAATAATCCGAAAAGGAATTAAGAAAGCAATTTTTTTACAACATCTAATGAAAGAATAAAAATCCCTAATAATAAATTTAACAAGATGGTGAAAGATTTGAAAGATTCTACTGAAAACTACAAAACATTGCTGAAATCAAAGAAGGCACAAATAAATGGAAAGACATCCTATGCTCATGGATTGGAAGATTTACTATAATCAAGATGGCAATCCCTCCCAAAATGATCTACCTATTCAGTGCAATCCCTATCAGGATCTCAAAAGGCTCTTTTGAAGAAATGGAAAATCTGATCCACAAAGTCATTGCAAGGAGCTCCAAATAGCCAGAAAAATATTGAAAAGAAACAAAACTGAAGGATTCATTTTTCCCCATTTAAAAATATACTATAAAACTAGCATAATCAAGACAGTGTGGCACTGGCATAAAGACAGACACAAAGACCAATAGAATAAAATTGAGACTCCAAAAACAAAGCCCATATATCTATGACATATTGATATTTGGCATGGGTGCCATGACCAATCAGTGGAGGAAAGAACAGTTTCTTCAAAAATGGTATTGTAATACCTGCATGTGCAAAGAATTAAGTTTGATCCCTACCTTAAACCATATGTAGAAATTAACTCAAAATGGCTTATAGGGGGCCAATGCTGTAGTGTAGCAGGTAAAGCCACCGCCTACAATGCTGGCATCCCATATGGGAACAGGTTTGAGTCCTGCCTGCTCCACTTCTGATCCAGCCCTTTGCTATAGCCTGAAGAAGCAGTAGAAGATGGCCCAAGTCCCTGGGCCCCTGTACTCATGTGGGAGACCCAGAGGAAGCTCCTGGCTCCTGGTTTCGGATCAGTACAGCTCCAGCCATTGCAGCCAACTGGGGAGTGAACCAGTGGATGGAGGACTCGTCCCCCCCACCCTGCCTCTCCTCCTCTCTCTGTGTAATTGACTTTCAAATAGATAAATCTTCTTTTAAAAAAATGGCTTATAGACCTAAATGTAAGATCTAAAACTATAAAACTCTCAGGAGAAACCATGAAGAGTGGAGGTGGCATTTGGCATGGCAGTTAGGATGCCACTTGGGGTACTCATATCCCCTATGGAAGTGCTAGGGTTTGAGTCCTGGCTCCACTTCTGATTCTAGCTTCCTGCTAATGGGCACCCTGGGAGGCAGCAGGTGATAGCTGAAGTATTTGGGTCCCTCCCACCCACATGGGAGACCTAGATTGAGTTATGGGCTCCTGGCTTTGGCCTTGGCTATTTTGAGTATTTAGGGAGTGAACCAGCAGATGGAAGTTCTTTCTGTCTTTGTCTCTGTATTGCTCTTTCAAATAAAAAATATTTAAAAAGAAAACATAAGGATAAATCATCACAGTCTTGGATTTGGCAATAGATTCTTAGAAGTGACACCAAAAGCACAAGCAAACCAAAGGAAAAATATGAATAAATTGGACTTCACCAAAATTAAAAACTTTTGTGTATCAAAATACATTGTCAGGAAAGTAAAGAGATAACCTACAGAATGGGAGAAAATGTTTACAAATCTTCTATCTAGGGGCCAGTGTTTTGGTGTAGCAGGTTAAGCTACCTGCAATGCCAGCATCCCTTATGGATGCAGGTTCATGTCCTGGCTGCTCCACTTCCAATCCAGTTCCCTATTAATGTGCCTGAGAAAGCAGCAGAAGATAGCCCAAGTGCTTGGGCCCCTGCAGCCACGTGGAAGACCCAGACAAAGCTCCTGGCTCCCAGCTTAAGCCTGGCTCAGCCCTAGCCATTGCGAGTATTTGGGGAGTGAACCAGAGGATGGAAGACCTCTCTGTCTGTCTGTCTGTCTGTCTCTCTCTCTGCCTCTGTCTCTGCCTCTCTGTAACTCTGCCTTTCAAATAAATAAATAAATCACTTGACAAATCATCTATATAATCAGGAACTTATACACAGAATGAACTCTTAAAATTCAATAATAAAAAGGGGCCAATGCTGTGGTGTAGTGGGTAAAGCTGCCGCCTGCAGTGCCAGCATCCCATATGGGAACAGGTTTGAGTCCTGCCTGCTCTACTTCCGATCCAGCTCTCTGCTATAGCCTGGGAAAGCAGTAGAAGATGGCCCAAGTCCTTGGGCCCTTGTACCCTCATGGGAGATCCAGAAGAAGCTCCTGGCTCCTGGCTTTGGATCTACTCAGCTCCAACCATTGCAGCCATTTGGGGAGTGAACCAGCAGATGGAAGACTTCTCTCTTTCTCTGCCTCTGCCTCTGCCTCTCTGTAACTCTGCTTTCAAGTAAAGTAAATAAATCTTTAAAAAAAAAACTCTATGAGTTTAAAAAAACTCAATAATAAAAAGACAACCTGATTTTAAAGTGGGCATAGGATCTACATAGACATTTCTGCAAAGAATGTATACAAATAGCCAATAATTGCATGAAATGATGCTCAAAGTCATTAGTTGTCAGGGAAATGCAAGTCAAAACCATCATGAGGAAATCACTTTGTATACAACAGAATAGCTATATTAAAAATAAAATAACAGTGTTGGCTTTAAAAAAGTAGAAAAACTGGAACACTCATACGTTGTTGGTGAGAATGTAAAATGATGTTGTCACTGTAGAAAGCTTTTTAGCAGTTATTCAAAAAGTTAAAGATGGAGTTACCCTAAGACCCCACAATTACACTCTGGGTGTGTGTACAAGAGAACTGAGGAGATGTATTCATACAAAAATGTGTACATGAATGGTCACAGAAGCACTGTTCATAAAAGCCAAAAGATGGAAACAATCCAAGGATTCATCCACTGATAAATAGAATGTAGTATACACTGGAATATTATTCAGTCATAAAAAACATAAAATAATAACACATGATATAACATGGATGAACCTCAAAAACACTATATTAAGTGAAAGAAGCCAAACATAAATGGCCACATATTATATAATTTCATTTATATGAAATATCCAGCATAGGCAAATTCATAGAAACAGAAAGTAGAAAAGTGGCTGACCAGGGTAGGGGAAGAAGGAATGGTAATGTGTATAATTTTTCTTTCTGAGGTGATGGACATGTTCTAGAATTAGATATTGGTGACGGTTGCACAGCCTGGTGACTGTACTAAAACTCACTGAATTGTACACTTTAAAATGGTGAATTCTATGGTATGTGAATTCTATCTTGGAAAAAGCAAAGGAACATTATAAGCCTATAGATGGAGGGGAGGTTGCCATGCACCCAAGGAGAGTGTTATTTAATAGGTTAAGCAAAGCAGAGGGTAAATCACATGGTGTGAAACATTTTCCCAAGGAAATGCATTTCTGCTGCAGTATTTTCATTCACTTAGTCAACAGTCACTGGGCACCTGTTATGCCAAAGAATCAGGGTAGCTTCGGCTTCCACTTGCCTGTTGTTTCTTGAAGGCCTCAATAAGTAAATCGATATCAGGAAAACTGAGAGGAAATTGCAGCCGAGGACCCTCATAGGAGTCTGGGACTTCTACCAATCCCACATAGTCCTGTCTGTCCTTGATATCCTGGACATTGCTTTCAAACAGTCGACTCGCCAACTCTGCAAGCAGAAAGACAGAAAGGTGGGGGAAGAGTGGGAATCAACACTTATGTGTAAGAACTATCTTCTTATATACCTAGCCCATGGAAGGCCTCATGAGAGGTGTTATGAATACCAAGATGGCCCACATCTACACGTGACAAGGGGTGATGGGTTCTGAGACTAGCAGCTACATTTCGTGGATCACTACTGTCCCTTCCAGGATCCACGCTGTACCACAGTGGTGAGTCCAGGACCAATGGGGAAGACAGGCGGAATCACAGTGAAACCTGGTCAAGTCAAGGTATTTTGAGCTCTAACTCCAATTTTTTTTTTTTTTACCCATTCTTACATCCAAGACTTTTACAAGTAAGACTGAAAACATAACAATGCACTGTATTTGGTTCAAACATCTGCTGCTATTCAGGATTTCCAGAAAATTAAACTGCAGTCTTCAATTTTTCCATGTTAAACACTTCAGAGAGTTTTACTTAGCTGTAATTGATTTGTTTCTCTCTACACAGAAAAATAAATTTTCTGACATGGTTTTCTTTTTTTCTTGGTAACAAAGCAGACAAAATTAAATGACAAACCACAGATAGATATACCTTAAGGGCTTCTGTGTCTCAGAGAGATATTGCTATTTAAGAGATTGCCTTCACCACCCATTTTAGTAGGTGCTGAGACCCAAGGTCTTTTCTTGCTAGATTGCCCAGGAAACGGCCCAAGAAGAGAAATCTAGATGATTTAAGTGGAGAAAGATGAAAGGAGATGGGACAGATGCTAGGTTAGCAGTTGTCAACCGAAGACATTTTTTTCATAATCTGGCTCTGTAACCCCAATCCTCCCAATCTGTAGCCATGTTCTTTTTAATGTGATTTTACAATTACTCTCCTTAAGAGTCTATTTTTTTCCCTTTCCTTCCCTTCAAGCTGAGCTGGGCTCATGACTTGTATTTGCCTAAGGAATGTGGTGAAAATGACATACACCTGCTCCAGGCCAGGTTTCAGGAGGCCTTGTATGCTTCTACACACTCTTTTGAAACTGTGCCACTCCCATAAATCCCAGGCTTGCCTACTGAAAGACCCAACCCCAGTGGAACAGAGCTGAGTCATCCTAGCCAAGGCTGTCCCTGATCAGCCTGCAGGCAGCAGACCCTCAGACACATGAGTCAACCCCAGCCGACTGCCAAAGCAAGCCTGCCAACATCAGCAGAAGTAGTCAGCTAATCTGTAGAGCATAAAGAAATGCATAAAGAAATGTTTATCACATGCCACTGAGGTACTGTGGCTGTTTAATATGCAATATCATTGCAGTAACAGATAAGTGACTCAGAGGACAATGACAATACTTGGTAACTCTGATTTGCTACCAATGCCATTCATCAGAAGTCCTGTGCAGGCACCTTCCATCTTTTTGAATATTTAGAGTATTGATGTTTGGAAAGTATGATACTAGCAGGTGCAGACAGAATATATCTTTTTCATGATCTGGTTATATGACAAATTACAGTTATGAACTAAACTTGAAAAATTTCTAAAGCAAGTCAGAATAATTATTAGTTTTAAAAAATAATTTCTAAATTATTGTGTACATCAACTGTTGTTGGTGGACGTTGATACTGTTTCACAAGAAGTGGAATTTAGGAGTAATAATGTCTATCTTCGATGTGGTCCAGTGGAGACTATTATTCTCCTTAGGATTCAGTTTGAGATTTAAGAATATATTAATTATTTCAATATAGAAATTAGAAATGTAGAGCATCTTGATCAACTTTATCTCAGATTCATTATGTTGGGCTGTTTGTAATACCTCAATACTCAACTGCAGTAATCGTCATGCCACCCATTTCAATTTGATAGTCATTCTGGGTTTTTCCCAAGATTTATTTACTTTAATTGAAAGGTAGAATTACAGAGAGAGAGGGAGAGATCGAGAATTAAGAAGAGATCTTTCATCTTCTGGTTCACTCCTCCAGATAGCTGCAATAGCTGGGGCTGGGCCAGACTGAAGCCAGGAGTCAGGAACTCCATCTGGGTCTCCCACATAGGTGGAAGGGGCCAAAGTACTTGGGCCATCTTCCGCTGCCTTTCCAGGCACATTAGCAGGGAGCTGGATCTGAAGTGCAGCAGCCAGGACTTGAACCAGCGCCCATATGAGATGCCAATGTTGCAAGTGGCAGCTTAACCCTCTATGCCACAATATTGCCCCCCCCTTATTCTTTTTAATTTTTATTTACTTACTTGGCAGTCATTCTTGGGGATGAATCTTACACCAAAGGAAAAGTTTCCTTTTCTTGATTCTATACACTGAAATATCAAGCAACTTTTAGAAAAAAAAAAAAAAAAAAAACAAAAAACAAAAAAACAAAACAAAGTAGGGACCTGTGTTGTGACACAGCAGGTTAAACTGCCACCACTTGTAGTGCTGGCATCCCATATGGGCACTGGATGGAGTCCCAACTACTGCACTTCAGATCCAGCTCCCTGCTAATGTGCCTAAGAAAAGCAGTGGAGGATGGCCCAGGTCCTTGGGCCCCCTGCCACCCATGTAGGAGTCCCAGAAGAAACTCCTGGCTCCTGGTTTCAGGTTGGCCCAGCCCTCACCATTACGGCCATTTGGGGAGTGAACCAGCAGATGGAAGATTGATCTTCACTCGCCCCTCCATCCTGCCCTCCATAACTCTGCCTTTCAAATAAATAAACAAAATATTTTTAAAAAAGACTAAAACTAAAATAAAACCGAGCACTTTTACGCATCATCTAACAGAGTTGTAAATGACTGGTTTCTGTCGCACACTCTGAGAAGCACAGCGCACGCGGAGCACACATGGTCAGAGCAGGGGTTTTGGTGTTCAGATGGGGAGGAATATGTATGGTGTGGCTGTATGTGGATGACAAAGGCTGTGTAGCTTTTGAAGCCCGCCTGACTTAGCTACTGGCAGGAAAGAGGAAAGGAAGTCAAGGACGTAGCTCAGCGTGTGAGGTTCTCTAAGGGATGCCCACTGCAGCCCTCTTCCAAGTGCTCAGAGGCCTGGCAACCTCACTCACCACTTCCTCTGTGGCCTCCATCTTCAGTGTGATCCTCTGCGCAGTTAAAGAGCTGAGGACGCCCCAGGTCTAAAATAGCACCCCGGTCCCCCCATCTGCAGATTTCCTCTTCCACCTTAGCACTCTGATATTTGTTATTTCAACTTTGGTGTCTCCACTGTTCCTGTTCCCTGGACTGTCTTTTCTGTCTCCTCTTTGGGTAATTTCTCCTCCTCCTTCAAAACTCCACAAAGCCACCCAGGTTGAGCCCCAAATTACATCTTTTCTATGGTGTCACACTGATAATGATGGCAAGGAGGTCGCTTACTTACTAAATGCTTATTGCCAGGCACTGTTCTAAGCTCTTGACACATATATATTCATGTAATGGTTCTAACTACGCTGTGAGGTAAATATTACAATTATCCCCCACTTTGTACATGAGGAGAATGAGGTACAATATGTAAATGGGAAGGAATTCAACCCCAGACAAGCTGCTTCCAAACCCACACTCATAATCACTGCATTATTGCTACACATTAAAACATAACTATTTCAGGGGCTGGTGCTGTGGCATAGCGGGTAAAGCCACCACCTGCAGTGCCAGCATCCTAAGTGGGAGCCGTTCAAATCCCAGCTGTTCCACTTCCAATCCAGCTCTCTGCTATGGCCTGGAAAAGCAGTAGAAGACGGCCCAAGTCCTTGGGTCCCTGCACCCGTGTGGGAGACCTGGAAGAATCTCCTGGCTCCTGGCAGCCATTTGAAGAGTGAGGAAGACTTCTTTCTCTCTCACTCTGCCTCTGCCTTTCTGTAATTCTGCCTTTCAAATAAATAAATAAATCTTTTTAAAAAAATAATTATGTCATACCATATAATATAGCATTATTTATATACTTAGAATGAGTTATCTCAATGTCGTTAGGTATAAACAACAAATGATTCTATTTTCCCAATCATTGCCTTCACCATGCTCTTTTTTAAATATAATTTTAAAAATTTTAACAGACATAAAAATTGTTACACATATGTGGGGTCCTATGTCATGTTTCATTGCATGTATACGTTGTGTAACATCCAATCAGGGTGAGTATATTTATCCTTTCAAACATCTAACATTTCTTTATAGTGAAAATGTCCAAAAATCCTATCTTGTAGGGTTTTTTAATAGAGCAAATATACAACAACCATGTTCTCTTAGCGCTCCCTTGCCCATTAGCTACCTGATATATCAAGCTAACATCAGTTCCAGTTATTTTTTTTAGATTATTTATTTATTTATTTATTTGACAGGTAGAGTTACAGACTGAGAGAGAGACAGAGAGAAAGGTCTTCCTTTTCCGTTGGTTCACCCCCGAAATGGCTGCTACAGCTGGCGCTGCGCCAATCCGAAGCCAGGAGCCAGGTGCTTCCTCCCGGTCTCCCACACGGATGCAGGAGCCCAAGCATTTGGGCCATCCTTCACTGTCTTCCCAGGCCACAGCAGAGAGCTGGATCAGTTCCAGTTATTAACACTAATACTTACTGTTGAAGAACAAAATTCAAATGCTGTTTTTCTTCTTTTAAAACCATAAGCTCAGTCTGGACTTTCCTTCTATAGATTTGCTGACCTTCATTCCTTAAAAGTTCAGTGATGAATACAAAGGTACTTCAAAAGGTTCGTGGACAGGGCCAAGCGTTGTAGCACAGTAGGTTAAGCCGTTGCTCATGACTCTGGCATCTCATCTCAGAGTGCTGCTTCAAGCCCTGGCTGTTCTGTTTCTGATCCAGGTTCCTGCTAATGCGTGTGGGGAGGTTGCAGATGACGGCCCAAGTACTTGGGCCCCTGCTACCCATGTGGGAACCCCAGATGGACTTCTGGCTCCTGGCTTCAGCCTGGCCCAGTTCTGGCCATTTCAACCATTTGAGGAGTGAGCCAGTAATTGGAAGACCTCTTTCTCTCCCTGTCATTGTGCCTTTCAAATAAATAGAATAAATCTTTAAAATAAACAAGGGTCATGGAAAAATGGAACCAAGGGCGGGCATTTGGCATAGTGATTAAGAGGCCCACAGTGATCAGGAGGCCCACATCCCACATTAGAGCGCCTGGGTTCCAGGCCCAGCTCCAGTCCCAATTTCAGCTTCCTGTTAATGTTCACTCTGAGATGCATCAGATGAGTGCTCAAGTATAGGCTGCCTGCCACCTGCTTGGAAGACCTAGATTGAATTCCTGTCTCCTGGCTTGGGCCTGGCCTAACCCTGGCTGTTGCAAGCATTTGGGGAGTGAAACACTGGATGGGAGGTCTCTGGCTCTTTCCCTGACTCTCTGCCTTTCAAATGAATAAAATTAAATAGTTTTTTTAATAAGAAATATGGAATCAAAAGATAAGTCTATTTTGGTGCAAATAATTTTGAAATCCATGCATAGCTTTTTCATAATACATATTTTCCACATACTTTTTGATGTACCCTTTTAGATGAAAAAACACCATTTCCCTGAGCCAATTCTTAGTTAAAACTATTCAGTATATAACATCAGTCAATTTCAAATCATAATCCTCCTTCTGGATTTCAGCAATATAAAAAAGAATAACATAGATTCTCTTCCAGTAGCTAATGTGTGTCACGTATGAAAATGATCAAAAGCTTTAACATTTGTAATGAATATACAATCCTTATGGTATGGGCTATTACTATTATAAACACTAGTAACTATGAATGCCAACAATATATGAAGATTTGTACAACATGTAATTAGAATTAATCCTTACCTATTTGATTTACAATTTTGTCAACATGAATCTAAACTAATTAAATATAATAAAATCTTAAATTATAACCAAATGATACGTTTGCAAATCGTTCTAAGGGGAATATCTCACAAATATCCCCTACCCACAATCTTTTCTTTTATCTAGTACAGAATCAAAATATGAACAGAGAAAAATTTAAAGCCCACAATTTTAAAACAAAAAAACAATTTCTGTCCCTACTGCCCACATGTCACTCTGAAAACAAGCTCCAGACATTGCTGGAAAAAGAAAAGCCTCAAGTGAACCATATTTAGTTATTTTGTTTCCCATTTATGTGTCTGGAGCAAAACCATTGTTGTCCATATAATAAATTCAATGAATGTCAAAATAACACTTCATAAAATTAGGCACCTCTCTTCTGAGATTTTAAAAACTCAGAAAACCAGGAATGAAAGAATACTTCCTGAAGGAATTTTTAAAATGTAAATAAACAATAGTGGTTTTTCCATGAAATCATTAACAAAACAAAGACGCCCACTTTCAGTGTTTCATTTTAACACTGTTTTGCTGTCTCTGGCCAATAAGACGTGAAGCCGAAATAAAAGCTGTAAAACATAAAAATAAGTTACTTTTGGCCAATGTGATTAAATACTTATACTCAAGAAAATGAATTTTAAAAACTCTCAGAATTGGTAGGAGAATTAAATACAGTACTAAGGTTAGTCACACGCGTGTGAATCACAGCTGCAACATTGCAGAGACAAATAACCTTGAGAGGTTATCCTCTAAGCCTCAGAGTCTACATCTACAAAAAGGGGATAATAATACTAATCTCGCTGGTTTGTCATAAGGATCAAATCAAATTCTGTATTTAAAGCACTTAAACACATGGAACATAGTAAACATTTAATAAATATCAACAATAATTATTTCATTAACGTTACTATTTAGTGGTAGCACACCTAAGGTAAAAATAGATACAAATCAAAAGTTTTACTAAATACTAGCGATAATCAATAAGAAGATATAATGGGAAAAAGATCCTATTCACCATAGCAATGAAAAATCATAAAACACCTGATTTGATAGAACATTTTGGGTGATTTGGAAGCAGAAAAAAAGCCAAAATTACACTTGCGTATACTCCATCACCCTCCCTGCTCCCCTCAGTCTCTATGTATGGCCGCTTTAGCCTTCTGCTTATGGTAGGAGGCTGAAGTGAAAAGCAGACCGGGAAACTTGATGTGGAGTCTCTGCTCCCCTCAAGTCCTATGAACTGGTTTTGAGCTCCTAAAGTAGTAGGACAGGGAGATAAACTGGCAGAACTGCTTTGCTCAAAAGAAGTGGTGAGATTGCAAGAACAAGGACTGCTTACTTGTTACCCTTCACCTTTGAGACACTCAAAATGTTGGCAGGTACTCAGTGCCTCAGAGTTTAAAACATTAATCTGGCCTTATACCTGGAGCTATTAAATAACCTTCTGGCCTCTAAAACTACTCTGCTTAGGGGTCAAAACACTTTCATGAAACAGGCGAAAATGAGACTTGTCTGAAATCCTACAACTGGAGAGAGCCATTAGAAATCAACCTCTGGGGCTGGCGCTGTGGCATAGCAGGTAAAGCCACCACCTGCAGTGCCGGCCTCCCATGTGGGCGCCGGTTCAAGTCCTAGCTGCTCCACTTCCAATTCAGCTATCTGCTATGGCCTGGGAAAGCAGTGGAAGATGGCCCATGTCCTTGGGCCCCTGCACCCACATGGGAGACCCGGAAGAAGCTCCTGGCTCCTGGCTTTGGATCAGCACAGCCCCGGCCATTGCAGCCATCTGGGGAGTGAACAAGTGGATGGAAGACCTCTCTCTGCCTCTGCCTCTCTGTAACTCTGCCTTTCAAATAAATAAATAAATCTTTTTAAAAGAGAGAGAGAGAGAAATCAATCTGCAACAGTAATCCATATCTCCTTTTTGGCTATACTGCAATAATTAATTCACTATGACTCTAGGATTATTATAGAGAGATGCATCAGAGAATAGACCAGAAATGTGTCCAATTATACATTTTTAAATGAATGTATTATAAGGGAAGGAATATACAAAGGTACTTTAAAGGTCATGGAAAAACTGAATTGAAAGATAAGTTTAGGGGCAAGTCTTTGGATCAGTTAAGAGGCTATTTCCCATACTGGAATCAAGTTCTGGCTCCACTTCCAATGCAGCATCCTGCTAATGTGCACCATGGGAAGAATCAGGGTACCTGCCACCCACACAGGAAATCCTGATGGGGTTGGGTTGCAGGCTGTTGCAAGCATTTGGGGAGTGAAGCAATAGATGGAAGACCTCTCTCTGTGCCTCTCTGTCTCTCAAATAAACGGACAATGAAACTTTTTTAAAAGATAAGTTAATTTTGGTCAAGATTTTGAAATCTATGCATATGAAGGGTCTTCAAAAACTCATGGAAAATGTATATTACGAAAAACTGTGCATGGATTTAAATTATTTTTCATCAAAACAAATTTATCAGGACAGGCATTTGACACAGTGTTTAAGATGCCATTTCAGATATCTGCATCCGGTCTCAGAGTGCCTGATTCCAGCCCTAGCTCTCCTTCCTATCCAGCTTCCTGCTGATGTGCATCCTAGGAGGGAGTTGATGATGTCTCAACTATTTGAGTCCCCGCCACTTACATGGGAGATGTAGATGGAGTTCCTGCTCTTGGCTTCAGCCTGACCCAGCCTTGACTGTTGTGGGCATTTGAGGGGTAAGCTAGAGGATGGAGGGGCTCTCTCTGTCTCTCCCTCTCTCCCTGCCTCTTTCTAATCAAATAAAAATAAAGAAAGAAAATTATTTTAAATATATCTTTTAATTTTATTTTCACAAACTTCCTGTAATACCCTCATATTATAAACCAGTAATTAAAAGATCTACTATCAAATAGATGTTGCAGGAAAAATTAGTTAACTACTTGTACATTTTTTGTAGTTTTTAAATTATTCTCAACAATTGAACATTAAAGTTTTCCTATTTCATTCAATATTAAAATCCAAACTTTATGATCTACTAAAATGTTTTAAGTCAAACCATAAAATCATCAAGAAATATGGGCATAATGGTACACATATTAAATATTTTAGAGTCTTCTAAGTTTAAAAGCAGACAGATTTACAAAGAAAAAGATATTTAAGCTTAAAAGGAAAGACATTTTAAATACTTCATGGATGAAAATGTCCTAAACTTGATGAAAAACAGATATCACAGAATCTCAGCAAATCCCTAGCAAGATAAAAAAAAAATGAAACCTCATCAAGGCTAATTAGGGTTAAACTACTATTATTGAATGCTATTTCCCCACCTCCTTCAGGTGCGTGTGTCATTCATTTGTAACACAGTTTTGTCAGAGTTTATATTCTACTTTAATATTACACACACACTTCCTGTTGTTAATTTTTATTCTAAGAGGAAACATTATCATGGTTCTAAGAATCAGAAGTGCAAAAAGACACCCAGATGTAAAAAAAATACAGAGTCTGAGCAAATGTCTCTGGGCTGAACCCTGTCATCTGGTCGCTCTGAAATTCTGTAAGTACTTCTGATGAAGTGAGCCTGGATTGAAATATTAGGTCATTAAGCAGAAAGAGAGCTATTTCACTTCATCACTATTATATTTCCTCTCAAAAACATTTTCGTCAAAGAACACGAAGCACAAACAACTGTTTTCAGATTGCAATCATCTAAAAGCAAGAAAATGGCAACATACCCATTTCCACCCACTCCTCAGGTTTTGGCTATTTTACCTTTCAGAAAGCTTCTACAAATCATTAAATGCTCTAATTAGTTTCATATGTATGTACTCAGCTCATGCCATTAAAAGCACCATTCTTCTACCACTTTGCAGGATGTTTATCGGATTACTTTTAAAAATGCTCCTGAATGCCATAAACATTTGAAGCAAAGAATGGTTGGTCCAAATGAAAGAAAAATGACTTTTTAAGTCTGGTGTCAACCTTGGAGATGACAACAGGCAGATCTTATTTTGCAGTAGAAATACATGCCTTGTGAATAATTCTAATTTTGAAATCATTTTTGATTCACAGCTATATTGCCTGTCTCTGATTCAAAATGTTTAGACAGAGAGACAGAGGTGTGTGTGGGGGGGGGGGGAAGCAGTAGATATAGTGTCTTAGTCCATTTTATGTTGCTATAACAGAATACCACAAACTAGGTAATTTATAATGAACAGAAATCCTATTTGGTTCATGGTTCTGGAAGCAAAAAAGGGGCTACATTTGTTGAAGGCCTTATTGTATCATAACATGGCAGAAGGCATCACATAATGAGGAAGTATGTGCAAGAAAGAGGAATGGGGGCCAAGCTCATCATTTATAAGGACATGATAACAAACCTATTTGCTCGGCAATTGCATTAATCCATAAGGGCAGGGTCCTTATGATGTCATTATCTTCTAATGGTCTCACCTCTCAATGCTGTTGCACTGAAGATTACATTTCTACCACATGAACTTTGGGAGACATATTTGAACCATAGGAGATGATGGATGGATGGATGGATGGACGGATGGATGGGTGGATGGATGGATGGATGGATGGCTGGCTGGCTAGATAGAATGTGGGTGAGTGGATAGGCAGATAGATGATAGAAAGATATACATATTGGGGCCAACTATATTTAATACATCATTTTCACCCAGATCTGCTGCATGAACTAAGATATTTTGATCTCTCAGCACAAAAGTTTTATGGATGAAAACTAAGACTCTCTTTAATAAGCTGCTATTGTATACCAATATGTTGTGATTCAGAGAAGATATTTAACAAATGAATGTTGAATGAAATCTAATTCAAGTTTCTAAAAAGTGAGAAAATTAAATGGTCGATTTAGTCAACATCATGCAGGCAAGAGAAAAGCCAGTTGAACCAATTTCACCAATTTTTGGGTGTCACACAGACAAAAGAGGTGTGCATGTCCTCAATTGCTTAGTGTTCCCCCATTTTCAGAATGCACATCTCTTATTGAGGGTAATTCCATACTTAATGACTATTTTTCAAAAGAAACTTTTTACTTACTTGGATCTTCCTCATGTACACGAGTATAGTTTTCCAACATGAAAGAAAAGAAGTTGGATAGCTAGACAAAATAAAAACACAATAATCAATTAATGAACCCCAAACAGCTACTGTGGCAAATGTCAGTACTCCATGCAAGTCCCCTTACTTTTCTAGGGCACTCATCTCCCACCTACTGCAGGTACTAAGGGTCACACCTATACCTGTCTCTAGAGAACTGCTCTCAGAGGTGTGTGGCATCTCACCCGGAGCTGCCCAGGATACTATATTTACACCCCTTCTGAGGGATTGCCCATGACTGACTGAAGGAAGAACATAATAGCCCTGTCCCCTATCTACCTTGCCCCTGCAGGGGACAAACTGTGACACATTTCACACGAGCACCAGATGAGATCAGGCTGAAGTCAGACTTCCGTAGAAAGCACATTTTTGCCTCACTTCCTCCCACGTCCTGTCTTGGTTTCCTCACTCCCATAGGGATTTTTCCTGAGAATGCTCCCTCAGTAAGTCACTTATACCAGAATCCCTGTCTCAGAATCTGCTTCAAGGAAACCCAGTCTAAGCTACTGAAATTTGTGCATAATGATGTCTTCTTTTCTGATAGTAAGACTAGGAGTTAAGGGATATATTTAGGAAATAAAGAAAGGAAGGAAAGGTGGAAATCCACCAGCATTCCAACAATCATGTAGGTGCTACTTGTATGCCTACCAATTACCTGAAAAGATGTGCATTTATACAGCACAAATCATTTCTTCTCTTCGCCCTTCCTCCCGCAAAGAATGAACACTAAGTGAACACAAGCTGAGAGTGGCTCTAGGAGTTGGCTTCCCATACAAACACCTAAATGCACGATTTTAATGCTGCTGAGGAGTTTCAATTAATGGTCAATAGAAACCTCAGTGAGATATTATGTCACACCTACTAGGATGTCTATAATCAAAAATAATGACAGTAACAACTATTGGCAAGGATTTGGAGAAATAAGAATCCTCATATGTTGCTGGGGTTCAGTGATGCCATTGCTGTGGAAAACACTTTGGCAACCTTCATAAAGTCAAACATGGAGGTATCATGTGACCTAGCAATTCCAGGCTGGGTGTATACCCAAGATAATTGAAAACATATGTTCATACTAACAGTTGCACACAAATGTTTATAGTAGCATTATTTATGATTTTTGGTTGTTTCCAAAAAAGTGGAAACAACCCAAATGGTCCATCAACTGAGGAATGGATATGCAAAATTATATATTTATATATTCTCTATATAAATTGCAGACAAGGGAATATCATTTGAGCATGAAAAGGGAATGAACTACTGATACATGCTATGACACACTTAAACCTATGACATATGTTATGCTAAATGGAAGAAGCCAGACACACAGAGGAATACATATTTTATGATACCAGTGATATGAAATGGTCAGAAGAGGCAAATCCATAGAGGCAGAAAACGAATTAGTTGTTGCCAATTCCAGAGAGTGGATGCTAGTGGGTATAGGGTCTTTGGGGTGCCCATTACTCTACTGTGATGATGGATATACAACTCTGTAAATATACTAAAGACCATTGAATTATACACATTAAATGGGCGAATTGTGTGTTATGTGACTTAGATCTCGATAAATCTGTTTTAAAAACAGTAGAAAAGGCCGGCGCCACGGCTCACTAGACTAATCCTCCGCCTGTGGCACCGGTACTCCAGGTTCTAGTCCCGCTTGGGACACCGGTTCTGTCCTGGTTGCCCCTTTTCCAGTCCAGCTCTCTGCTGTGGCCTGGAAGTGCAGTGGAGGATGGCCCAAGCGCTTGGGCCCTGCACCCGTATGGGAGACCGGGAGGAAGCGCCTGGCTCCTGGCTTCGGATCAGCGCAGCAAGCCGGCCACAGCAGCCATTTTGGGGGGTGAGCCAACGGAAGGAAGACCTTTCTCTCTGTCTCTCTCTCTCACTGTCTAACTCTGCCTGTCAAAAAACAAACAAACAAAAACAGTAGAAAAGAATATACTGATACTGGAATGTTCATGTATAGGCATACCACTTTGGGGCTCGTGCCACCTTTATATTCATCACTGTATTCTACCATGCTTAAAAAGGCAGCCAACACCATGAACGCCTAAAGAAGGCAAAAGGAACATTTGATCGAATCATAGTACAGCATTTTTATAGTTATCAATCCAGTAACTTAACTCTTCTAAAATTTTTGTAATTATTTTTAAATACTATAATGTGATACAAAAATATATGACTGATCAAAACTACAAGCAATACTGAATGAAAAGAAGTTCCTCTTAGCATCCCTACCCACTATCCAATACCACTCCAGACCCTAGAACTAACCACTCTAAAACAACTTGCTGTGTATCTTTTTCCAGACCTTGGCTGTACATGAGATTTTTTTTAATGTATACAGGATGAACTCTACATATTGTTCTACAAGTTGCTTTTCACATTAACAACTATATTACAAATTTCTCCAAGATCTTGTTATTATTTAAAAAGTATTCATTTTTATTAATAAGCATTAAAATTGGATTTACATATGCTTTTCACAAGCTTTAATAAGGCCTTCCTCACTCATATATATTTTCTTCTAGAACTGTTAGTTTTGTTCCCAGGAAATTCTTCCAATTTTTATCCCCTTAAAGTATGTTTCCCTTTATAAAGTAACAACTTTACTTCTGTATACTCAAAAATAGAGTAAGACTATTTTTTATTAGTTACCTAGACATCTGGCAGTTCTCTTAAAAATGTGAACTTCAAAACTGAAAAACACCATCATCTTCCCAAAACACATACTCTCTCAACAGCAAGTTCCAAGAAAATGTCTATTAAAGCCTTTAACCAGGGCTCTTAACTTTAAAATGGACCCAAAATTTCATTCTTTCAATAACAAGGAGTAAATGGAAGCATTTTCCCAGGAGAAAAGACCAGCTTGCAAAACAAACCTGCATTTGGCTTTGCTCATCAGCATATTCAATGGACTGGAAGATGGCGAGGGCATAGTGCTGTCTGGCCTTGAGGCGAGCTCTGTAACCTCGGTACCAGTTCTGGATGATCAATGTGGCTCTCAGCACTGCAGACCACGGCACATGAAAGTCAAACAACAGTTACTATACAGCTGTTGGCGGAAGTAGGTACTTCAGAGAAAAAAAAAACATCAGTCCATCTGTATCCTTCAGTTCTAAGAAGATAAAAACCACAAGCAATGAGAGTGACCTTTAAGTTTTTAATAAGATGTCCTCAAGTCTCAAACACTCAGGGAATGATGATGGCTTCGTTATTAGGAGCAGAGATTTTGGAGTAGGACTGCCTGAATTTGAATGCAGCTCTGCTAATGACTGTCTAGGTGACTCTGGGTGAGTTGTTACAATCCTCAAAGCCTGTTTCCTACTCAGCAAAGTGAAGACAGTAACAGCACTGCCCCGGCACTACTTAGGTGCGCTGCATCTATGTACATATGAAGCAGCGATTCCTTTCTTCTCTATGTACCCCCAAAGCAATTCCCACACAGTCATAAAGGAGACATGTGGAGATGCAATCGCTTCTTTGTGGCAGGAGGGAGTTTGGTAACAATGCAGCCTGGTTGTCTACTGCTAGGAAACAGAATGGGTGCCTATGTGGGATGCAGCCCATGGAGTACTATACCTCAACTGGAAGCAAAAGATTAAATAAATCTATCGCCACATGGACAGGTCTTTAAAAATACAGGGCCTCAGAACAGTTACGAAAAAGTTAGAATGGAAATACAATATTATATCATTTTATGCCAATTAAAGAAAAAAATATATATATATACACACACACACACACACATACACATACACATAGGGGTTTGCGTTGTGGCGCAGCAGGTTAAGATGATATTTGAGATGGCTGCATCTCATAGCAGAGTGCCTGCTTGAGTCCCAGCCACTCTGCTTTCTGCTAAAGTGCCTGGGAGGCAGCAGGTGATTGTTTGCATACTTGAGTCCCTGCTACCCACATAGGAGATCTAGATGACTCCTGACTTTAGCCTGGCCCAGTCCCAGCTGTTGTGGGCATTTGGGGAATGAACCAGTAAATGAAATCAATCACTCATTCTCTCTCTCTCTCTCTCTGTCCCTTGACCAACACTCACTCACTCACTCTCTGTCACTCTTTCAAATTGATAAATAAATCTTTACAAAATATACACATATATACAAAACCGTAATAGACATTTCATAAGAATATGTACAAAGGAAAGGACACACATCATACATAGTTTATTGGTTATTTACAGGGGAGGTGAATGAGCGTGGGGTACACAGAAGGCAATAGACTAATTAATTAAAATACGAAAGGGTCTTATTCAGACTAGGAATGACAATGTACAATGAACTGAGAAGTGTGATTCACTCCAGGTTCTGCACCTGAGATTCAACTGATAAAAGACAGATGGCTAAATAGATTATGAAAAAGAAGAGTTGAGTTTAGTGGATTGAAGAGTTTAGTGCACTATCTGTTGCAAAGCATAAGCTAAATGAATGGCAACTACAAGTAAGTGTCTTGTTTGTGGACTATCCAGGCACACTTTCTCTCCTCTGGGGCCAGTAGCCTTTGAATCACCCTGTAGTTTCACAGGATGGGAAAAGGAGGTCAGGTGAGAGAGAATGAGCTTTAAAATATAGTCTCTTATTCCTCCTCAAGTTTTGAGTGAGGAGCAATCAACACCAGCTGGCTCCCTCTCTTCATGCTATCATTTCTCCCAGTCAGCACATAAAAATTAAGAGTTGACTACAGCAGGAACAAGCTGAGTTCTGAAAGCAGGAATCCAGCCTCCAGTCCCAGAGTTTTTGGTTTAGCACTGCTGTGGTACACTGGGTCTACTCCAGGACCAAGCCATCTAAGAATGTTTATTGATGAGCTTCTCCAAAGCTGTTGGGTTCCAGAGATTCTCATGACATTAATCAGCTTCCGGGAAATTTCTGGAAACAAACCTAAGGTCAAGAATCACAATTGTCCTAGGGAAAAGTACTAGAATGGCTTGTTCAGTATTGCAAAGCAAATAATCGGTAGCACCATAGCAGAAATCACAGTTGTCCTCACAATACCAACATGGAGAGCCAGGTTCACCTGAAAGGCCTGTTCTATGGAACAGTCACTGTCATGATGACCCATGATTGCTCCTCACTCAGCTCAGGGCTCTCAGAGGCACCAAGCCCCCTCGTGCTGGTGCATTGCTGTTTCCAGAGCACTCCCCGAGGGCCAGGCAATCTCTTAGTTCCTGCAATCCTCGCCACACTGTGAAGGTTGGAGAGACTGCGGAACTTACTTCACCTCATTTAGCCAACAAATGGAAATGCATGGCAAGGGTTTGAACCCAGGCCTAACTGACTCTATAGCCCAAGCTCTTATCCTCTACAGATCTATTGACCTTTTTCTGGGCCCCACTTTCTTTATCGGCACAATGATGTATTGGAATAAATGATCCCTAAGTCTCTTCCATTTAGCATTAGCAACATAAAAAATAAATAACTCAGCTTATTATTGTTTCTATAATTAATAACAGAACAAAATAGCTACCATATGCTAAGCATCTAATACAATACATTCAGTCCCCACAAGTAGTATCATCTCTGTGTTACACATAAGGAAATTATGAGAAGCAAGTACCTTGCTCAGGCACTTATCCAGAATAGACTCAGCTTGAGTCCACAGCCTTAACTCTCCTCACCACAGCCAGTTACCTCAGTCCCTAACTTATCTGTACCTTTCCTTCCCTTGAAAAATAACAGCCACCATTACTGAATGCCTACTATGTGCCCAGCACCGGGGAGACACTTTACATATACTACCACTTCTACTCCTCCTCTCTCCCATCTCTGCTCATCACATCCCTTGCTCTCCAAGAGACTGTTCCCTTGGGAAGGCACACAATGCATTCATTGGGTTCTCTCCTACTAGTGGGTGTGGATAGTGTGTCTTGGAAAGTAGATAGTCATGCTCGGTTCCCTCTGCCTTGCACTTCCTCTCCATCTCCAAAGTCAGGAAGCTGAAGGGCCCCTCATGCCAGTCCCCACCCCCACTTGGTAATCAGCCATCTCTATGCTTGCACTTGGTATCAGGGCATGAATGCTTCTTATGAGCATGAAGCTGTTGTAGCCCAACTCCAATCCCACCCTTCTTCAGTTGGCTCAGCAGTGCTGAGTCTGGGATTCTCAGACCCCATTTAACCTTTGCCAGTTGCTCATCGTTAGGCTCTGCCCGTAGGGGCAATAGCAACTGGAAGACGGTCGGGGGCACACTCCTTCCTGTCTGCTTCCTGTTCCTGTTTGTGTAACCTAGCAACTGTTCTTCACCCACTGCAGCAGCAGTTGGGTCCAGTGTGCAATTTTTCCAGCACTTGCAAAACCAGCCTCATGGCAACCCCTGAGACATCAGCCCCGAGCCGAGCGGCATTCCTGCTCAAAGGTCTGGGTTTCAGTTCTGTGGAACTCTCCAAGTTTCTAGGTTGCAATAATTCCAGTCTTTTCCCATTGTGTTCTCTACCCTAGCAGGGTGGTAACTTTGCTATAGTTGCTATCTCTGTATAACTTAGAGTTCCCTTTCAGTTACCTAGGAGCCATTGCATACCTACTTGACAATTCTTTACCTTGAGTTCTCTCTGTGCATATCACTGTGTGGTTTCTGCTTCCTGGCTAGACCCTGCCTGATGATCTAGTCTCAGGAGGATGGGAAAAATAGGTTCTCTTTAGACCTCAACTTCCTGGGTACTCAAATTCAGGCCCTTTCTAGAGTGCTACATTTGGCTTTTGGGTCCTTGTGGAGTGCTTGATGGAGTGGACTTGGTGCCACATCCTGCCTTTGTCTCTCAGATAGACAGGGCCCTCAGAAACCTCGGGAGGAAAGGGAAGGATACTGGCATGGCAGGATTGAGCATACCAGCATCGGACCTCTAAAACCTCACTTGATGCCCAAGAGCCCACCTGCTCACCACAGAGCACCGGGAGCCAGCTGAGGACCCTCCTCCAGAGCAGAAGCCTCCCCCTGCCTGGAGATTTAAAGATCTGTCTGGTCCAGTTCTGAACTTGTTGGACAGGTTAGATTGCTTCTGATCTTGCTGCTTCATTGCAACACAGGGCTTGTCTTCCTGTCATATTCATTCCATACAGAAAAAAGAAAATAAATAAAAGCTATTGCCTTACGAGTCCCAAAGGGAGCAACAGCACATGTTTAATAAGTTACCTGGCCAGTTTTCTGTGCCCAGTACAGGTGGTTCCACGATTGCCAAGATGTTTGTTTGTTTGTTTGGTTTTTAATAGGTTATTTTCTCTGGCGGTGATCATCATCATATTTTGCAAGTAAATATCCATGTAGGGGGTTAGTGAACAAGACAAATAATAAATTCAGAACATCTGCTTCACGTCAACCACTGTACGGTGTGCTGATTTAATCCTCTCAACAATCCTATGAAGCAGTACTATTCTTATTTTACAGATAAGGAAATGGGGGCTCAGAAATCACTTGTTTGGGGTCATATTGCTTGTCAGTGGCAGAATGTAGAGTTCAAATCCATATCTCTGTAATTCCAGAACCTGGGTTCATTACCACTGTGCTGTACAATACAGTGGGACATTTGGAATCAGCAATAAAAAAATGAGCCAGTATGCAGAATAGCACCTCCCACCCACACCTTCCCCCCACCCCCACAACGTACATATACTCATTCCCTATCCTCTTTATCTGTTTTACTGCTACCCATAGCACTTTTCACCAACTGACTTCTAGAAAGTCACACATTCGCGTTTATCGTCTAGCTCCCCCTATTACATAAGCTATGTGAGAACAGCAACTGTCTTCCATTCCCCAGCTACATCCTCAGCAGCCACATGGGTGGCAGGGACCCAGGCACTTGAGGCATCGGGGGCACATTAGCAGGAAGCTGGATTGGAAGCCGAGCAGCCAGGACTGAAACCAGGTACTCCAATTTGGGATACTGGTATCTCACGTGGTGGCCTAACCTGCTGTACTACCTGCCCGCCCCAGTTTTGTTTATTAAGTGGTAGTTGATATTTTTTAAAGAAGTTTCATAGTCTGAATGCTAAGACATTTAAAGACTCTGCCTTTGAAATTCTGCTGGCAGAGGCCTCCCCGGGAAGCACCAGGATGCGTGAATATTTCATTACCTTTAAGGGGCCTGACAGCCAGGGAGCGACAGAGGCTCAAGTGTGATAGAGCTGATTCAATGAATTCAAACGAACTGGAAAGAGAATGAATCCTCTAGAGGCAAAAGGATTTAAAGAAGGGGAAAAAGGCATCTATTGCCGCAGCTGTGCAAAGCATGAGACGAGGGCGTGGCTTAACTCGGGCTGGGACGACAGTCTTCACTCTTGTTAGTTTTGCTTACAGATACTCTATATCCACCATCTGCTAGAGTATGTGACTGTCCTGGGAGACTTCCAACTTCACTGGAAAAATGGCTCAAAATACAAGCCCAGGGGACATAGATGGTCACAGAGCCTGCTTCTTGGGCAGTGCTGTGGTTTGAATGCTGCCCCTGAGAACTCATGTTGAAATTTAATTGACATGGTGATGATATTAACAGGTGGGTCCTTCAAGAGGTGATTAGGGCACAAAGGTTCCAGGTTCATAAAGGGTTTCATGCCCTTCCGTGGCAGTGCGTTCCTTACTGCAGGAGTGGATTCCTGAGCTAAAAGAAAACGTGAGTGTGGCCCCCATTTCCTGTCTCGTGCACATGCTCTCTCACCATCTGATGTCCTCCACCATGTTATGAGCCCCTTAACAGATGTTGGCACCTTGATGTTGCACTTCATGAGAAGTAAATTTCTTTTCTTCATAAATTACTCCATCTACAGTATGCTGGTTTTTTTATTTTATTTTATTTTATTTTTTTTTTGACAGGCAGAGTGGACAGTGAGAGAGACAGAGAGAAAGGTCTTCCTTTGCCGTTGGTTCACCCCACAATGGCCGCTGCGGCCAGTGCACTGTGTTGATCCGAAGCCAGGAGCCAGGTGCTTCTCCTGGTCTCCCATGGGGTGCAGGGCCCAAGCACTTGGGCCATACTCCACTGCACTCCCGGGCCACAGCAGAGAGCTGGACTGGAAGAGGAGCAACCGGGACAGAATCCGGCGCCCCGACCGGGACTAGAACCCGGTGTGCCGGCGCCGCAGGTGGAGGATTAGCCCAGTGAGCCGTGGCGCCAACCTTACAGTATGCTGTTATAGCAGCAGGAAACAGACTAAGACAGGGGGCTAGCAAAGCTCAGACCTTATGAGGCTTGCTTATCCCAGAAGGGCAAGGGCACACACAGAGTTCTTGTCCCCAGAAAGCATTTGTTTTGAATTTCTAAAGATTTGAGAGGGGCTGGTGTTGTCGTGCAGGGGGTTAAGCTGTCATCTGTGACTCAGAGCTTTGATTCAAATCCCACCTCCAGTTTCAATTCAGCTTCCTGCTAATGTACCTGGGAAGACAGCAGAAGGCGCCTCAAGTACTTGGGCCCTTGGCACCCACATGGGAGACCTGGATGGAATTCCTGGCTCCTGGCTTTAGCCTGGTCCATTCCCAGCAACTGCAGCCATTTGTGGAGTGAACCAGCTAATGGAAGCATGCTCTCTCTCTCTGTCCCTCTCTCTATCTGCCTTTCAAATAAATAAAATAAATCTTTTATAAAAATTTATTAGAGAAAGCGAGTGAGTGCACACCTCAAAGAGCACTCCCAACCATTGATTGACTTACTTGAGAAGCAAAGAAGACTGTAAAACATTAAGCCAGTCTCCAAACAACTACAGATGTTTAAAAACTATCATTTTCAGGGCGAGCGCTGTGGCACAATGGATTAAAGCCCCAATCTGCAGCGCCGGCATCCCATATGGTCGCCGGTTTGAGTCCCGGCTGCTCCACTTCCGATCCAGCCCTCTGCTATGGCCAGGGAAAACAGTAGAAGATGGCCCAAGTCCTTGGACCCCTGCACCCGCGTGGGAGACCCTGAGGAAGTTCCTGGCTTCGGATCAGCTCAGCTCTGGCCGCTGCAGTCATTTGGGGAGTGAACCAGCAGATGGAAGACACCTCTCTCTCCCTCTATCTCTCTATTTCTGGCTCTAGCTCTCTGTAACTCTCTCAAATAAATAATTTAATTTAAAAAACCCATCATTTTCCCCAAATGCAATAGATCATAATTTTATCATTCTCAGAGAAAGGTGAGAACTAGAGGTCATCCTTATAATTTTTTACTTACTCACTCACAAACCCATCCACATGGGTTAATAAGAATAAGGGCTGAATTTGTAGTCAGGAGACTTTCATTTTGGTCCCCACTCAACCACATGCCAGCTATATATCCTCAGGAAAATCACTTCTCTGGTCTTCAGTTTCTCATTTGAAACACAAGAGCTTCAGATTTTGTTATCTCTAAGATCCTTTCTAACCCATTCATCTGTTCTTTTTCTAATGCCACAGCTGTAGCCCACCTATTATTGCACATTGAAAAGCTGAAAACAACCATTCAAGGACAAAATATGAAGTGTCAAACTGAACACTCAAACCAGAAACTTCTGGACAACAGACAAATTCTAAAGGCTACTCGAGGGACCAGCGTTGTGGTGTAGTGGGTTAAGCCTCCGCCTGTGACGCCAACATCCCATATGGGTGCCCGTTTGAGACCCAGATGCTCCACTTCCAATCCAGCTCTCTGCTAATGCATCTGGGAAAGCAGCAGAAGATGGCCCAAGGGCTTGGGCTCCTGCATCCAAGTGGGAGACCTGAAAGAAGCTCCAGGCTCCTGGCACCAGGCTTCAGCCTGGCCCAGCCCCAGCTGTTGCCACCATTTGGGAAATAAAGCAGCAGATGAAAGATCATGCTCACTCTTGCTCTCTCTCCTCCTCCTCCTCTCTCTGTAACTCTACCTTTCAAATAAATTTTTTAAAAGGCTACTCAAAAATAAATAAATAAATCTGAATTATTCCTATAGAAAAAATATAAGTCCCTAATATCTTTGATTTTCCCATTAAGTGATTATAGCCAAAGTTTGCTATCAATTGGTTTAAGCCAGGAACATTACACATTCCACCTATCAGTTCTCCTTTAAATATACTAAATCAGATTACCATGTATGATATGTTAACTGGCTCAAGGTTACAACCACCACAAACAGTAAATTTGGTTGTGCTGGATTCAGATTTTTTTGTTTTTTACTTCTTATTTTGAAATACTTTCAAATGTATGGAAAATGATAAGGATTATAATCATTAATATTTTGTTACATGTGCATTCTATTTACACACATTATTATTCTAAAATAAAGGAGACTGAAGAAATGGGTGCCGGTTTGAGTCGGCTGCTCCACTTCTGATCCAGCTCCCTGATATTGTGCCTGAGAAAGCAGTGGACGATGGCCCAAGTGCTTGGGCCCCTGCACCCCAGTGGGAGACCCAGAAGAAGCTTCTGGCTCCATATGCCCAGCTCCAGCTGTTGTGGCCATTTGGGGAGTGAACCAGTGGATGGAAGACCTCTTTCTCTCTGTCTCTACCTCTCTCTGTAACTCTGCCTTTCAAAAAAATAGATCTTTAAAAAAAAAAAAAAACCTTTTTAAAAGAGAATGCACACATAATGAAATCCTTTAAGTGATATTTTCTGCCTTTCACAGGCTCACAGTTCTAGAATAGGTACCTAAATAGCCGCTGTCAAAGTCTCAAAATACCTGAAATGTTTAAAGCAATCAATTACACAGCAAATAAAGAAAAAGGTGAAGATGCATTTAACTGGTAAACAGAATAAGAAAGTGTGTGTGTGTGTGTGTGTGTGTGCTGCCTGTTTCACACAGGCAATGTGTTTGCAGTACGAATTCTGTACAAATCAAGGCCACCATAACATATCAAAATGCGAATAATTAACAAAGAATTGTTATTGAGGGGAAGAAAGTGTTCTCCTTTTACAAAGAAAAGTACTTATTTACAATGATTCCCAATAAGCCAGGAATTATAGGATTTAATGTGGGCTGGCAATAAAGATTTGGCAGTCTCGACATGGTGATTTTAATTAAAGCCATAGAGTAAAGCCCTTCAAGGAGAACATTAGAGTGACAAAATAAGAGGGCCAAGAGGAACACAGAGAAGCCCTAATGTTGAAAAGTTGGCGGAAAGTGGAGTCCACATAAATGGTCTAAGCAGAGACCTAAAAGACAAACCAGGACTGAAACCAAGGAGAGTGAGTATTTTAAAAAGGAGGGTGCGGGAGTACCGAGGACTGCCAAGAAGTAGAGTGAAATCAGGTCTGCGAATGCACCGCTGGACTTCAGGGTCATTCCAGAACCTGTCTGATCATTTTTCCTGGAGCTGGGATAGATGAGGAAACAGGAGGCAGCAGCGGGGAAGCCCCCCTTCAGGAGCAAACCTGGCATAGAGGAGAGGACCGGAGGGGACCAGAGAAGGCTTTTTTTTAAGGGAAGGAAGAAACCATTACAAAGGGCAATCCTGGACAACAGGAAAATTCTGAATGTGAGTTGTTCAGTAAAGTTACATTATTAATGTTATATTTCTTCAATGTGATCTGTATTGTGGTTACATAAGAGAATAGCCCTCTTTTCTTGAGATTGTGCTAACGTACACAGAGGCTAATGCCACAAGATCTACAACTTATATTCAAATGGAGGAGGAGAGGGGAGAGAGAAAAAGAAAGGATGATGAAATGCTAACACTTGGTAAAGGGCATATTGGGTGGTCACTGTACTGCACTATCCTTTCATCTCCTCTGTAGATTTGCAATTTTCAAAAGAAATTATGGAGGAAACAACAAAGCAGAACAAAACAAAAACAGCATATATATATATATATATATATATACACAAGCCAAAGAAAATTGAAGAAAGGCATTTGAGTATGTCAAAGTGATGATGGACAACGGCCAGGGGAGTGAGCAAGAGAGGAAGGAGGAGAAATCAATGCTCCCCCCAACCAGCATGCACGCGCATGTGCACACACACACACAGACACACCTCCACAGCTATAAAGCATATAGATAGAAGAGAGTAACAATGGATTTAAAGAACAGCTTAGGGGTGGGTATTGTGGCACAATGGGTTAAGCTGTGTGGGAAACGCACATCCCATACAGAATCTTGCCGCTGCTTCCAATGCAGCTTCCTGTTAATGTGCCTGAGAGGCAGTGGATGATGGCCCACGTACTTGCCATGGGACACTAGGGAGTTTTTGGCTCCTGACTTTAGCCTGGCCCAGCCCTAGCTCTTGCAGGTATTTGAGGAGTGAACCAGTGGATGCAAGACTGACTCTCTCTCTTTCTCCCTCTTCCTCTCCCTCTGTTTCTCTGCCTTTCAAATGAAGGAATAAATAAATTTTATAATAAAGAACAGCCTATCTGATGTCTGCATCTCACAGAGGGGGGAAACGAGGGAGGACCTGGCTCACAGCGATTCCCACTGAACGCTCCCCGTGCCAGGAAGGCTGTTTGGTGGCAATTGTAACCAAGGACCCTCCAGGAAGCAAGAACAAGCAGAATGGCAAGGAGTCCTCTAGACTGAGGAAAGCAAAGAGGGAGGTAACAATGGCATTCATTGTTTTTCCATGAAGCTCCCACATTAAAAGATACTTCATATGGGGCCAGCACTGTGGCGTAGCAGGTAAAGCCGTTGCCTGCAGTGCTGGCATCCTATATGGGCGCTGGTTCGAGTCCTGGCTGATCCACTTCTGATCCCACTCTGTTATGGCCTGGGAAAGCAGTAGAAGATGGCCCAAGTCCTTGGGCCCCTGCACCCACATGGGAGACACGGAAGAAGCTCCTGGCTCTTGGCTTCGGACCAGCGCAGCTCCAGCTGTTGCAGCCAATCGAGGAGTGAACAGGGGATGGAAGACCTCTCTCTCTCTCTGTATAACTCTGACTTTTAAATAAATAAATAAATCTTTTGAAAAAAAAAAAAAACAAAATAAATAAAAAAGGGAGAGAATGATCCAACATGAGAAGCAGGATACACAGCAGACTCATAGAATGGCAGATGCCCTAAACAGCACTCTGGCCTCAGAATCAGCCCTTAAGGCATTCGGATCTGGCTGAAGAGCCCATGAGAGTATTTCAGGCATGGAAAGCCAAGACACTCTGGCAAAAAAAACACACACACACACACACACACAAACACACACACAACAACAACAACCTAAATGAAAGATCTCTGTGAGTGAGATCCCAGTGGAAAGAACAGGTCATCAAAGAAGGAGGTACCTTTCTCTGAAGGGAGGAGAGAACTTCCAGTTCAACTATGACCTTGTCTAAATATGATCAGAGTTGGCGAACTCAAAAGGCCTCCATAGCCTTGGCAACTCATGACAAGAGCCTAGGGTGATTACTGACGCCATAGACAAGAGTGTCAATTTGTTAAGTCACCAACAGGAGTCACTGTGCACTTACTCCTCATGTAGGATCTCTGTCCTTAATGTGCTGTACATTGTGATTTAATGCTATAACTAGTACTCAAACAGTATTTTTCACTTTGTGTTTCTCTGTGGGTGCAAACTGTTGAAAGCTTTACTTAATATATGCTAAATTGATCTTCTGTATATAAAGAGAATTGAAAATGAATCTTGATGTGAATGGAAGGGGAGAGGGAACGGGAGAAGGGAGAGTTGTGGGTGGGAGGGAAGTTATGGGGGGGGAGCCATTGTAATCCATAAGCTGTACTATGGAAATTTATATTCATTAAATAAAAGTTAAAAAAATATATACAACACTGTAAGGAACTTTTTTTTTACAGGTAGAGTTATACAGTGAGAGAGAGACAGAGAGAAAGGTCTTCCTTCCATTGGTTCACTCCCCAAATGGCCGCCATGGCCAGCTGCGCTGATCTGAAACCAGGAGCCAGGAGCTTCCTCCTGGTCTCCCAGGCAGGTGCAGGGCCCAAGCACTTGGCCATCCTCCACTGCCTTCCTGGGCCACAGCAGAGAGCTGGACTGGAAGAGGAGCAATCGGGACAGAATCCGGCACCCCAACCAGGACTAGAACCCCAGGTGCCGGCGCTGCAGGCAGAGGATTAGCCAAGTGAGCCGCGGCGCCAGCCCAAACATTTATGTTTAAACATAATCTCCGATACAGTAGTATTTATTTGAAACACAGAGAGAGATCTATCTGCTGATTCACTCCCCAAATGTCTGCAATAGCCAGGGCTGGACTAGGCCCAAGTCAGGAGCTTGGAACTCAATTCAGGCCTCCCACGTGGCTGGCAGGGGCCCAAGTGCTTGAACCATCACCTGCTGCCACTCAGGATGCACACTAGCAGGAAGGGCGGTCAGAAGCAGAGCTGGGATTTGAACCCAGGTACTCTGATCTGGGCCATGGAGGTCTCAAGCAGCATCTTAAGTACTGTACCAAACGCCTACCCTGATGCTGACGTCTTCAAATGTGCATCCTTTGGGAGGTTACTAGGTCACAAGGGCTCTTATAAAAGAGGCAGTGGGAAGGCACCATCTATGATGAAGCAGGCCCTCACCACCTACTGAATTTTGTGGCGCCTGGATCGTAGGCTTCCCAGCATCCAGAATTGTGAGAATAAATATCTGTTGTTTTTTGTTTTTTTTTTTTTGACAGGCAGAGTTGGACAGTGAGAAAGACAGAGAGAAAGGTCTTCCTTCCATTGGTTCACTCCCCAAATGGCCGCCACGGCCGGCACTGTGCCGATTCGAAGCACTTGGGCCATCCTCCACTGCCCTCCTGGGCCACAGCAGAGAGCTGGACTGAAGAGGAGCAACCAGGACTAGAACCAGTGCCCATATGAGATGCTGGCACCGCAGGTGGAGGATTAATCAAGTGAGCCACGGCGCAGGCCCCACTGTAAGGAACTTAAACTGTGAGGTGAAGGGGTGGAGGCCACAGGACTGAGAGTAGCCAGAAGAGGGCTCTGAAGCAGAGGTGAATGGTTTGTTAGATTTTAAAACACTAAGTTAACTAGATTCTTTTTACCAACAGTCCTACCAAGAATTTAAAAAATATTTTGCTTGCTATTTAGTATTTTTTAATTCTTAAATAAAAATAGAGCAAATCTTTCGATAAGAACAATCTCCATCAGAGAAATATTTTGTTATAGCTTAAGCATTAAACTTTAAAGCCAAAAAGGTATAGATAGTTTTTGTCAGCTGCTTAGCACTTAGACAAATTGAATAAATGCATTTTAAGTGATCGCTAAGGAAGAAATAAAATGTATCTGTCTTCTCAAAGTGCTCCACAAGAAAAAAAAGGCAATATATTATTCATTGAAAACTCACTGACATAAAATTCAAGTGTAAAGTGAGATTGAAGTTACAATGTTTTATTTCTGTAATGTTGGAGAAATCTCAATTCTCCAAGTCAGGGGAGCATAAATATAGGCTCGGAATTTTGGGATTTGCTGAACCATCAAATAATGTGTAACTTTGGGTAGTTCTTCAACCTAAGTCGAAGTTTCCACATCTATGGGAGGAGACTAAGCCATGCTTCCTCCAAGGGTTTTGGTGAGAAATAATGAATGCAGTAGGCACTAAATAAATAACAGCTGGTATCAGTATTCTCTTACCTGGTGCATCTCCCAAAAGAAGTGAAATAAAAATAATAATACAAAATCAATACTACTTTCCTACATGGAAGGGCAGAAGGTCCCTAGGAAGGGGATAGCCTCAATATTTTTTAAAGATTTATTTGTGTACTTTAAAATCTGAGAGAGAGAGAAAAGAAAGATCTTCTGTTCACTAGTTCACCTCCCAAATGTCTGCAGTAGGCAGGGGTGGGCCAGTCCAACGCCATGAGCCAAGAACTCCTTCCAGGCTTCCTGCCTGGATAGCAGGAGCACAAGTGTCTGGACCATCATCTGTTGCCTTCCAAGCGCACTGGCAGGAAGCTAGATCAGAAGTGCAGAGTAGCTGGCATTTAAATGAGGCACTCCAATTCAGGATGCAGGTGTCCCACACTGTCACAACACTCGCCCTCACCAGTCTCCATTGTATATATAGTTTTATCTTTCTTAAACTGCCATGATACTCCAGGGCCAGAGTTCTGTGCTGGAGCTGAACGACCAAGCAGGAAAAAACATGCTTAACACTGGTCAGACCAGTAGAAAGAGGAAGAAAGTTCCCCTTGGCTCTGCCAGTTACTAGCTATGCATCCTCCAGCAAATCGTTTCGCCTCTCAAAGCCTCAGTTTCCTTTTCTGCAAAGGTTGTGAACATCTAAAGTATGTGAAATGGTCTGGCCAACTATAAAAGCCATACAAATCAAAGGTACTTTATATTAAGTAAATTCAATTAAACCTAGGTTCTGAAGGCAGGAACACTGGCAGGCAGCACACAAGGGTATAATGTTGACAGGAAAGAAAAAAACAAAAACAAAAACAAAAACAAAAAAAACCTTGTAGTCAGAACTCCTTGAGTTCAAATCTCAGGTGTGACAGCTGAATGTTGTATAACCTTGACAAGCACTTGCCTCGCTGAGTGGGAACTGCTTCAGCTGTAAAATGGAAATAACAACACTTCACTCAGCTTTATTGCAAGGACTAAATAAAACACATGTAGCATATGTTGAACACTCTCCAGAATACAGTTAGTAATCAGGAAATAATAGCTATAATTTTCTATCAAGAGCTTTCAAAATATTCATAGCTCTTTTACATAATCATTTCAGATCTAATCACCTGATTATAGGAATAATCCAAAATAAGCAAACAGCTTTGCACAAAGAAATTCCTCAGAGGCTTAGTTATATTAGTTTTTAAAAGGTTCAATATTAGGAGAATAATCAAGTATACTATGGCCTATCCACTAAATGACATAAAAAGTGTTTATATATGAATAACATTTCAGTCAGGTTACAAAAAGTGACTATTAAGGATGATCACAAATCTACATTATATCATAAAAAACAAAAACCTGGAGAGAAATGATGAGACTAACAGGTTATAAATATTATTTCCAACTGTTTTTTAATTTTTCCCAAAATTTCTGGATGAGGAAAAATTGTCATGCATAAAATGTCTTTGGGTAAATGTAAATAAACACCATTACATCTGCTTTCTGATGAAATCATAATAAACCCTTACTGATGTATTCAACAAGAGATAATAGGTGAATAAAAAGAATTTTAAGAGAATATTCTGAACAAGTACATGCTAATAAATTAGATAAATGAAATGGACAAATTCCTAGGTCACAAACAACTGAAAATGACTCAAAAGCCACAGAAAGTTTAAATAGATCTACAAGGAAAGAGTTACACTAAGTAAAAAAAAAAATACTACCCACAAAGAAAACCCCAAGCCCTGACAGCTTTACCAATAAATTCCACAGAACATTTATTAAAGAACTGACACCAGGGGCCAGCACTGTTGCGTAGCAGGTAAAGCTGCCACCTGCAGCTCCAGCATCCCATATGGACACAGGTTTGAGTCCCAGCTGCTCCACTTCTGGTCTAGCTCCCTACTAATGTGCCTGGGAAAGCAGCAGAAGATGGCCCAAGACCTTGGGCCCCTGCACCCATGTAGGTCACCTGGAAGAAGCTCCTGGCTCCTGGCTTTGGATCAGCCCAGCTCTGGCCATTGTGGCCATTTGGGGAGTGAGCCAACAGATGGAAGATCTTGCTCACTCACTCTGTCAGTATCTCTCTCTCTCTCTCTCTCTCTCTCTCTAACTCTGCCTTTCAAATAAATAATCTTAAAAAAAAAAAGAAAAGAACTGACAACTGACACGCCTGTTAATCACAAACTCTTTCCAACTCAGTAAGGCCACCATTACCGTGGTATCAAAACCAGATAAAGATGATGCAAGAAAAGAACTTATATTCTCCATAAATGTTGCAGCTTGCTTCTTTGGAATATAGATATAAAATTCTCCTACAAAATATTAGCAAACTAAATTCAGCAAGACATAAAATGTATAATACACTATGATCAAGTGGGATTTATCTCAGGAATGAAAAAGGTAGTCTGTATCAAAATTCAACTAATGTAATATGTCATATTGTAGAATATTATTTCATAATATAGAATAAAGGACAAAAATCACATGATCATCTCAAAAACTGAACACTAGAAGAACAGAACCTCCTCATCTTGATAAAGAGCATATACTTTTTTAAAAACCACTGCTATTATTACACTTAATGGGGAAAGACTGAATGCCTTCCATCTGAGATCAAGATGAGGAGGGAGTGCAGAGCGGCAGCATTTGACCTAATGGTAGTAAGACACCCACATCCCATATCAGAGTGCTGGTGTTCCACACTGGGGCTGCTCTAATGCAGACCCTGGGAGTCAGCAACGATGCCTCAAACATGGAGATCCTGTTACCCATACGGGAGACCTGGACTGACTTCCTGGGTCCAGGCTTCAGCCCTTCAGCATTTGTGAAAATTTGTGGAATAGATCAGCAACTGGCAGCTCTCTGTCTCTCAAATAAATTAATTTTGTAAAAAAGCGAGGATGTCTGCTCTTGCATTTCTATTCAACATCACAACAGAGGTACTAGCCAGGACAATTCGGCAAGAAAATGAAACAAAAGACATTGGAAAGGAAGAAGCAAAACTGTCTCTATTTGCAGATGACATGATTTATAAGTTAACATTCCTAAGGAATCCACTAAAAATCTGTTGGAGCTAATAAACGAGTTCAGCAAGATTTTGGGTTACAAAATCAATATACAAAAAATATTTTTTTAATGTTTGCAATGAACAAGCAAAACATGAAATTGAGAAAAACAATTCCAATTATGATAGCACCAAAAAGAAAAAAATACTCAAGTCAACAAAAGACATGTAAAATTTATAGGCTGAACAACACAAAACATTGTTAGATTAAAGAAGACCTAAATAAATGGAAACACATCCAATATTCATGGATCAGATGATGTAATAAGTAAGCTGGTAACATTCTCCAAATTGATCTATAGATTCAACACAATTTCCATCAATATTGTAGCTGGCTTCTTTTGAGAAACTGATAGACCAATCCTAAAATTCATAGGGAAATGCAAGGGGTACAGAATAGTCCAAACAATCTTAAAAAAGAAGCAAAGTTGAACGATTCATACTTCCCAACTTCAAAACTTTCTATGAAAGCTGTAATAATCAAGACACAGTGCTTATCGCAAGCATGAGAAAAACATA
The DNA here is from genome assembly GCF_051225735.1 of Oryctolagus cuniculus. Taxonomy (NCBI): domain Eukaryota; kingdom Metazoa; phylum Chordata; class Mammalia; order Lagomorpha; family Leporidae; genus Oryctolagus; species Oryctolagus cuniculus. The sequence continues at coordinate 4,519,296 of NC_142888.1, read as the reverse complement.
CAGATCAATGGAATCAAATTAAGAGCCCATAAATAAAACTTTCAATTGATTATTGACAAGAGTACCAAGATCATTCAGTGGGAGAAAGAGTCTTTTCAATAAATGGTGCTTAAACAACTGGATATCAACATGCAAAGTAAGAACGGGTACCCTCACCTCATACATATATAGAAATTAAGTACATATAGATCAAAAACCTAAATATAAGAAATAAAACTACAAAAATTAAAGCATGAGCATAAATTATCTTGCATTTGGCAACTGATTTTCAGATATGACATCATAAGCACCAGCAACCAAAGAAAAAATTGGATTTCATCAAAATTAAAATCTTTTGTGCTCCAAAGAATGCCTGAAGAACATATGAATATGATCCACTGAATGGGAGAAAAGACTTAACAAATAGCATATTTGATGAGGGACTTGTATCTAAACTACATAAAGAATTCTTACAATAAAATAACATATAAGAATAAATAACAATTAAAAATGGTGGAAGCAGCCATTTGGCCTACCAGTTAAGCCCCTGATTAAGATGCCCACATCCCATATTGGAGTCCCTGGGTTTGATAGCCCAGCTCCTGATTCCAGCTTCCTGCCGATGTGCACCCTGGGAGGCAGCAGATAATGGCTCACGTAGTTGGGTCCCTGCCATCTATGTAGAAGAACTAGACTGAATTCATACCTCCCAACTCAGTCCCTCAGCCATTGTGTGGGTGGAACCAATGGATGGGACTGTTGTCTCTTGTCTCTTTCTTTCTGCCTCTCAAATATTTTTTAAATGGGTGAGTGACCTTAATAGACATGTCTTCAAAGATACATAACTGGCTAATAAACATAACTGGCCAATAAAAATGCTCAATGTCATTAGTTGCTAGGGAAGTACCAATGGAAACTATAATTAGATACCACTTCGTAACCCTTGGATGGTTACAATAAAAAGGACAGATAATAACAAGTACTGGCAGAGGATGTGGAGAAATTGGAACCCTCACACAGAAATATAGACTGGAGGGGCCAGCGCCGTGGTGTAGTGGGTTAAGACACTGCCTGCAGTAACGGCATCCCATATGGGCATGGGTGAAAGTACTAGCTGCTCCTCTTCCAATCTAGCTCTCTGCTGAGATAGCAGTGGAAGATGGCCTAAGTGCTTGGGCCCCTACACCCGTGTGGGAGACCCAGAAGAAGCTCCTGGCTTCAGATCAGCCCAGCTCTAGCCATTGCAGCCATTTGGGGAGTGAAGCAGTGGATCGAAGATCTCTTTCTCTCTGTTTCTGTCTCCCTCTCTGTAACTCTGTCTTTCAAATAAATAAATAAATCAGGAGGGAGGGAGGGAGGGAGAGAGGGAGAGAAAAGAAAGGAGAGGAGAGGGGAGGGGAGGGAGGGGAGGAAGGAAGAAGGAAAGAAAGAAGGAAAGAAAGGAAAGAAGGAAGGAAGGAAGGAAGGACGGACAGTACAGCCACTTGGGGAAACAGTTTGGAAATTTCTCAAAATGTTAAGCATAGAGCTACCAGACGACCTAGCACTTCCAGTCCTAGGTATATACCCAAGAGAACTGAAAATATATGTTCACACAATAACTTGCCTATGAATGTTCATAGCAACATTGGTCGTAATAGTCAAAAATAGATACAACCTAAATGTCCATCAACTGATGCTTGGTTAAAGACAATATAGCATATTCATATAATGGAATATTATTCAACATTGAGAAGGAAAGGGGGTTGGTGTTGTGGCACAGCAGGTTAAGCTGCTGCCTGTGACACCTGCTTCTCATATGAGTACCAGTTCAAGTCCCTGCTGCTTCACTTCCAACCCAGCTCCCTACTAATATACCTGGGAAAGCCGCAGAAGATGGCCCAAGTCCTGGGGTCCCTGCACCCATGAGGGAGACCCAAATGAAGTTCCAGGCTCCTGGCTTCGGCCTGGCCCATTTGGGAAGTGAACCAGCAGATGGAAGCTCGCTTGTGCTCTCTCTAACTCTGCCTTTCAAATAAATAAATAGATCTTTAAAAACTAAAAAGAATTGAAGTACTATTGTATGCTACAATATGGACGAAACCAGACACAAAAGGTCACATAACATATGATTGTATTTACATAAAATGTACAGAATGGATAAATCCATAGAGACAGAATGCAGACTGGTGATTACCACCGGCTGGAAGAAGAGAGAAGTAAAGAGAAACTGCTTAGTAACTAAGGGTTTGAGTTTGGAGTCATGGAAATATTTTGGAACTAGGTAGGGGTAGTGGTTGCACCACATTGTGAATGAACCAAATGCCACTTTATTATTTGCTTTACCATGGTTAACCTAATGCTGTGTGAATTTCACCGCAATAAATTATTTAAAAGAAAAAGCAATTAAAAATCTAAGCTAATACTTCCACTGACATGTAACATTTCAAAACAGAGAATTTACTTTTACAATTTAGGCGTAGCCTGTTTTCTTAGACCTAAGATATTTGGCTACATTTAAAGAATTGTGGGTAGTCCTAGAGAAAAAGCAATAGTCTTTCTCTCTGTCTCTCTCTCTCTCACTGTCCACTCTGCCTGTCAAAAAAATTAAATAAATAAAAAGCAATAGCTACTCTCTTCACTCTCTGTTTATATAGTACTACTACAGAATTAATGCAGTTTGAAGCTTTGGATTCATTTCATGACATGCTTAAAAATTTGAAAGAGGAGCCCATGTTTCGTGTTGTGCTTAGCAGGTAAAGCCACTGCCTGCCACACCAGCATCCATATGGGCCAGTTCATGCCATGGCTGCTCTACTTCCGATCTAGCTCCCTGCTAATGGCCTAGGAAAGCAGCAAAAGATGGCTCAGGTACCTAGGCCCCTGCCACCCACGTGGGAGACAAGGATGAAGCTCCTGGCTCCTGGCCCGCCCTGGCTGTTGCAGCCATTTGGGGAGTGAACCAGCAGATGGAAGATCTCTGTCTCTCCCTCTCTCTCTGTAACTCCAACTTTCAAAATAAATAAATCTTTAAAAAAATTTTTTTGAAAAAGTTAGCATACCTCCTGTGTTCCTTCCTCCTTTCAGAGATTTGCTCACTAGCCCATCAGCACAAGTCAGTTGGAAGGGAGAACAGTGGATTCCCAAGGGAAAACATCCCACACTGATCAGTACAGAAGACTCTGCACTCTAACCTCACCACCACAAGCTCTGAAGCAGACATGTGGAATAGAAACTGAGAAAATTATCTATAACCTCGGTAACTAAGGCATCGAGTTCTAGAACAAATTAGTCATATAATTGTCCCACTTTATTTATTTGCTTTTATTTTAATTTGCTTGGGGAAGCAATTCCCATAAACATTCAAGTGAGTTACAGCTAGATTTCAGTAGCCATGAGAAAGAAGCTCAGTGTAAAACAAACCAAGAAAATATTTAAGCTTCTAATTATATGAGGGTAGAGAGAAGCATGTCATCTATTTCAAAACAAAACACTTTTCTTGGAAACAGATGATCCAGCATTCTTCCAATTCTTCCTAGAATAGTTTAAAAACATGAGGCAAATCTCATGAAGTTGTGTGTTGAATAGATATAAAAATAATGTAATCATTGAGTTACCAAATCCAATAAAAATTCAATGATGCTACTAAATGTCACATGGGTATGGATATAAGCATTTATAAGAGCATTGAAGAAACAGACATATATTGTGGTGTCTTTCTTGTTTCCTGCCACTGAGTTTTAAATTGAGATTTAATGTTGGTGCACTTTCAACTGAAATTAAATCAAGCATAAGATATCTCTTAGGTAATACTTTATGATATATCATAAATTCAAAGCTGTATCTTCCTAAAGGTCATTTCCCATGCTCCTCCAGTAGTTCACCTTCACTCTAAACAATGATGCCTCGCACAAAACCACCCAGGGCAGCCAGAGAACCAGAAGAGGAAGAAGGAAGGGGAGAACGTGAGTCCGACTGCCCTGGCCCTTTCACTTATAAACACAGGCACGTTTCCAGCACTCACCTTTCTCAGATTTCTTGTCTTTCGCTGAAGAACTGCTGCAACCCATGACTTCCAAATCACAAATGTTCACTCATGAACTGGAATTGCGTGTTACGCCGAGAGGAGCCTCTTAGCCGATCCCCTTCAGTTACAGATACTACCAAGGAAGACAGAGGAGGGAGAGAAGGAAAGCACCAGTTACAACGTGGTAGCCAAGGGGCTGCCCAGCAGGATCCCTGCTGCACTCCTCCGGAAGTGCTGTTCAGACATCATCGAAACCTACAGCAACAGCTACAGAGTGGCTAGACACTGTAGACACTGCTTTCTGTGCTACGTGTAAATCATTGCTTCCCCATGTCTGGGTCAGATCAAACTCTGTACAAAATTAAGCACTAAAAGTAATGGAAAGAAAAAGTGAAATGTAAGAGGGTACGATTTTCTAATCGACGTATACAGGAAATGGGATATGGAGCACACATCCCATTATGACATCGGTTAACTGTTTTGGTTTCAAGTTCAAAGTTATTTAATCTATCTGGGTTTTTAAAAATACAAATTGGAGAGTAACTATGAGACAAAAACAACACTTAAACAACTAAGTCGAAGTTCAAATCACAGCGAGCTCTTTGACAATATTTCTGAGTCAGTTGCTGGTACTTGTTTAAAAATAGAAGAGGCTGGGTCATGGGGTGGGGGGTTTGGGGGTGGCCTGCCACCTCCTGTGGTGCTAGCAACCCATATGGGTGCCGGTATGCACCTGGGAAAGCAGTGGAAGATGGCCTAGGTCCTTGGGCCCCTACACCCATGTGGGAGATCTGGAAGAAGCTCCTAGCCCCTGGCTCCTGGCTCCTGGCTCCTGGCTCCTGGCTCCTGGCTCCTGGCTCCTGGTTCCTGGCTTCAGATCAGCCCAGCTCCCACTGTCACAGCCATTTGCAGAGTGAACCAGTGAATGGAAGACATCTCTCTCTGCCTCTGGCTCTCTGTAACTCTGCCTTTCATATAAATAAATACATCTTTTACAAAAAAAGTCTTCTCTCTTAAAAAAAAATAGAGGAGGCTCAAGATTCCCCCCCCCCAAGTTTAGGAGTCATAACCTAGGAAAGTGTCCTTTTGAAAAACTCCCCAGGCATTCCTGAGATACCTCTACAGTTGACCTGTGTGCTCACCAGGCCTTCTCAGAGTTATCTTCCATAACGACCTGATGGAGTTGTTAGCAAAATAGCAGTATCCCACCCCATCACTTTTGGGGGTGATGTGTCCTGTATTTGGTGATGCTCCAAACCAGCCTGCTCTAATATATTTGTATCTCTTGATGTGAACAAAGTCAGAGGACAACTAACTCCGGGATCCACCTGACACATCTGTTTTTCTATCACTACTGTAGTAAAAGCCACAAAATTTGAACTCAATTAAAGAAAGGGAAAATTAAAATGAGCAAAATATTTAGACTATGGGAATTTTTTCTTCTTTTTCTTAAAATTTGTACTAATGTAAAGAGAACAGATTGCATGAATTCCATAGGTACAGTTCTTAGAAGACAACCAGACTTCCCTCCCTCCCCCAACCCTCCTCCTTCCCTTCTTTGTTTCCTTTTCATTAGTTTTTCAAAGACATAATTTTAATGTACTCCATAATCACAGGCCTAATTCACCACTAACCATAATATTCAACAAGTAAAAAGTAGGAAGACCACAGCTCCACAGGAGTATAAACAAGGGCTAAAAATGACAATCATCTCACAAGGTGTCTGTTTCATTCCTATACGTTTTTTTGAACTATAGGAATATATTTAAAACAAAAATAACTTTAATGAACAAACTTTCTGATTAAAGTTGGGCCCGAGCCTTTTACGTATTCAATTAATTAACCCTCCTAAACTTTGAGTAATTTCTAAATTTGAAAGGCATTTATTACATATCATTTTTCTCTAAATGTCATGGATAAAATGTTAACAAGGTCAGGTCCAGGGGCAGAACAAGTTTTTCAGCATTCCATTCCATTCCAGGGTCTCCATTACATTAGATCCATTACATTCCCTCTTGAAGCATACTGGTTCAGTTAGGTGGTAAATTCAACTATCATAATTATCATCTTATTTACCTATGAGGCTTTCTGGAAGACTTCAGTCAATATTTTAATGAAATTACGATATACATTTTGATACCTTGACATTGCAGCCCAACAAAAGAAGAGGAATAGGTAGAGGAGGAAGGGGAGGAGGAAGTAGTGGATGGGAAGAAGAAGAGGACAAAAGAAAGGAAGGGAGGCAGAAAAATCAGCTTTTATGTTTTTTAATAACAGAATCACAAAAGTTTAAAGGTGGGAGAGAACTTTAAAATCATCTAGTATCAGGGTACTTTAAAAAGTTTATGGAAAAATGGAATTAAAAGATACAATTATTCTAAAAATTATATCTATTTTTATAACATACATTTCCTATGGACTTTTTGAAAATCCCTCATATACATGGATTTCAAAATTTTTGGCACTAAAATAAACTTATCTTGCAATTCCATTTTCCATAAACTTCTTGAAATACCCTTGTATTATACAAAGTGTAAGGAAGTTAAGCAACCGACCCGATGTCAGGTAAACTGGGGGCTGTCAAACTTGACTGCACATTAGAATCACCTGGGGAGCTATTAAAACTCCCAATAATCAGCCTGTGCTCATCAAGTCAGAAACACTGGGGGCTTAAAAAATACTGATGCCCAGGTTCCATCGCTAGAGATTCATGCATGTTGGTGGTAGATTGAGCACCATGATGTTTTTCAAGCTCCCCAGACAATTCTAATATACAACAAAGTTTGACACTCTCTCATGGAGACAATAGTTTCAGAACCCATGATGACACTTAGGGATCATCACATTTTCCTAGAAACGCTTTTTGACGCCATCTATCTGAAGTCATATTTTTCCAGAGGTCAAGTCAGGGTTACAAGTTTGTAGTTTCTGGTATCTACTCTTTCTCGTTTTTGAAACTGGGGCAATGTTGACCCATCTCCATACTCAAAAGTTTCTCAAAGGCCATCTGTGGTGCCTAGGAGCACATATCTGCTGGTTTCCTCATCACCCTTTGAAGTGACTCATCTAGTCCTGTTAACATTCTCCAAGTGATGAGCTCAGTGCTCTCCAAATTGAGTGTTCGCAAGATTTACAAGGCTGGCAGCTAAAAATGTAGACGCCTGTGGCGTAGCAGGTTAAGCCTCGGCCTGCAGTGCCAGCATCCCATGAGAGCACTGGTTGGAGCCCTGGCTGCTCCACTTCTAATCCAGTTCCCTGCTAATATGACTGAGAAAGCAACAGAAGATAGGCCAAGTCATTGAGCCCCAGCACCCAACATGGGAGACTCAGATGGAGTTCCAGGTGCTTGGCTTTGGCCTGATTCAGTCTTGGCTATTATAGCCATCTGGGGAGTGAACAAGCAGATGGAGGATCTCTGTGTCTCTCCCTCCTTCCCCCTCTGAAATTCTGCCTTTCAATCTTTAAAAAAAATGTAGACACCTAGGCTTTGCATCTAATACTCAGATTTAAAAAAAAAAAAAAAGGAGCCTGGGAATCTGCATTTAAAGTGTACTTGTCAGAGGACTTTGATACAGACAGTCCCCACATCGCTGTGGCACAGCAGGTTAAGCCACAGTCTGCAGCGCCAGCATCCCATATGGCCACCGGTTCGAGTCTCTGCTGCTCCACTTCCAATCAATTCCCTGCTAGCAGCCTGGGAAAGCAGTGGAAGATGGCCCAAGTCCTTGGGCCCCTGCATCTATGTGAGAGACCTAGAAGAAGCTCTGAGATCCTGGCTTCGGATCAGCCCAGCTCCGACCATTATGGTCATTTGGGGATTCAACCACTGATGGACTGACTCTCTCTCTCTCTCTCTCTCTCTCTCTTCCCTTCTCTCTGTAACTCTGCCTTTCAAATAATAAGTAAATCTTTAAAAAAAAAAAAAAAAAACATTGCTCTCCAACAGTGTCCTTATTTCCCCTGGGCTTTGCTCCACCCTTACGCTTTTTGTTCAACCTGTTTTTATGAATACCTAAGAAGTTTGAGTAGGAAACAAACACTGATTAGACAACAGGAAGTGATATATATTTCGATCTCAATTTTCTTTTTTCCATAAATAAATAAATAAAGCAATGTCTCTCCAAAGCCATTTGATTCTCAGCCACTCCTCAGCTGATTCATTACACAACAGAGTAGGATTCACTAGGAACCAAAAAGCATCAAACTTAAATGAATTTCTCTTAGACTGTTAGCTCCATGGATGACTTTCTTTTTAAATATGCTTTGAATCTCTGACACCTATACATTGCCTTTCACATAGCAAGTGTTTGATAAATGCTAAATGAATGAATGAGTGTTTTAAAGCCAGGGATCTTTAAAACATTAATTTGCCAGAAGTTATTATTGGGCTACCATGTTGTATCCAGATACATGGTAGTTGATTATTAAAAAGCCTTTTATTAAATCAGAAAATAAGTAGTGCTTATACATGCATTTTATTTTAAAATCATGATGGAAAGAAACAATTGTTCTAGAATTCTTTAGTTGTCTACTAGAAAAAAATAATTGGCAATTATTTTTACATTATTAAATAATTACTGTTAAATTATTTTTAAATGGTTTTTCTACCTCAAGTAACAGGCTTTAAAAAAATTCTTTTTAATTCTCACCAAAACAGGAGCTGGTTAAGGCAAGGTGCCACTTACCATACCCATATGCTGCCCAACCTGGAGCCAGAGGATGAAGCAAGTTTGTTGTGTCTGTAAAGCTGACCGAGATGATTTGGGGATTTTCCACTCCTTGGTCAAGCCTAAGCTTCTTCCATTGCCCACCTTCTGTTAGCAGTAGGAAAACACTCGGAGCACTAAAGAAGTCTCTGAAGAGGCCACAGCTTAGGGCCTAAAAAGGGTCCTCAGACTTCTGCAGGGTTCACAAACGCCCAAGGAGGCCCTGGTCAGTGACAACACTTGGGTGGATCTAGGGAGAAAGCAGCTTGAAATCTGCCCAGGGCTACTGCCCCTTCCAATATATACCAAAGATGGTTTTAAAGAGTAAACAAAAAAGTGACTCATCATTGGCACTCACATCCAGTCTGCAAAAGGAGACTTCTGCTAAAAGGCTTTTAGTGTGCGTGTGTGTGTGTGTGTGTGTGTCTGTGTGTGTGTGTGTGTGTGCTGGGGTAGGGGTAGGGACAAGAAAATGGAATTCTTTGATGTTGTTTGGCTCTTTTCCTCCGAACAACTTTACATTTTTTAGAGCTGAAACACAAGGGAAGAACAAAAGACAGCCCTTGGAGCCAGCCTAACCTCTGCCACCAAGCACCCTCCAAGTGCTAGCCCAGCCTCCCAAGTCGTTCCTATTTCATCATAGCATTATTTTATCTCAAAGTGCATCTCTACCCAACTCCCACACTTTGGTTCAGCTACACTGACCAAGATGCACCTCTGGCATTCTAGATGTTGGTTGGGTAGTTCCCCTTGCTACAAAGTCAGCATTTCCTAGAGAAATTCCTCTTCAAGCTCTGGCCCTAAAGAACTCAAATTTGAAACCCATAGTCAAGTGGCACCAACCCCATCACTACCACTACAGTACAAGTTAAGTAGGCAGGCCCAATTCTTCCACCTAGGACTGTGGGACTGTGTGCACATGCCAGAGAGGTCCCTTCCACTAGTGTCCAGTAGAACACTATAGTAGTTGCTTGGGCCTGAGGTCTTCTTTTTTCACGGGGTGGGGTCTTACCTGAATAAGGGGAGGTCTTTTAGACTAGAGTCTTCCTGGGTCTCATCAGATGAAAGGATATGAAATGGGAGGAAATGACACCAACCATCAGAGGTGTCACAAGATGTCTATGGGTATCAGGAGACAGCTTGGCCTGGAGTTTTCAAAGCGTTTGTGAAAAAGTAATTCTATGTGGTTTATGATTCTAGGGATGAGGCAAAAATCAAAAAGGTCCACCATCAAGTAAGTCTAGAGGAGTTAGCGTTACTCAGGGTTTTTATTACTGCAGGACTTCTCAGAGCCCTCAATATATTCATGTGCATTGTGATTCTCTAAGGAAGATCTGAGTACTGTTTCCCAAAGAGCCTAGCTGGGGACCCGTCTGAGATAGAGCATCTCGAAGAAAACCATAGTTCGTAACTGCTTGGAGTCTTGGGTTTAGAAGTCAGACAAACCAGAGTGGGAATTCTCAACTAGTCATTAATTCCTCTGCACCTCAGTTTCCACATAAGCAGATAGGGATAATAACACACAGCTTCCTGACTACTGAGGCTTTACTGAAGAGCTCAGCGGGGGGAAACACTGACTGAACAAAAAACAACTCTTCTTAGCTGACTTAGGAGAAGCCATGCTTGGGGAGTTGCCCACTGAGTTTGTCCAAATCTCTTCCTTCAGAATGCTTTGGCTGGGGGCTCCCAGCAACTAAAGCCCTACAGGTTCTGAATAACTGAAGATTCACAAAGAAATGGGCTGTTTTCTCAGAGAGCTCAAAGATCAGAAAGAATGCTATAATAATAAAAAGAACAGCTAAATTCACTACTATTATTAAGGGACTACTGTTTATCACAGTAGGCGCTTCATATGTCTATTACTTCATTTAATCTTCACAGTAAATCTTCAGGGTGGTATTATCATCCCCATATTACAGATGAATAAACTGAGGCTCAGAAATGAAAGGCCATGCTCCCTATACAGCTTATTAGTGGCAGAATCAAAGACACATTCTATTTAGTTATCAAAGAACAAAGATGTCTACCAAAATGCTAGGTGTCGCTCCCCCTCTTCGTGGAGGAATGACACAGGACCCTGCGCTGTTCTTTCGTCTGCTCGGCCCTCCCTGGGTTTGCTGCTGGTTCTTCCCGGGTTGGCTACTATCCCTTCCACCTCCGTGGAAGGGCAGTTCCCCCTGGCCACATTCCCCACTTCCGCAGGGGAGCGGCACACCGCCGGCCGGCTCTCTGGGGGCTGCACAGGTGTTCCTTCAGCTAGATGTTCCCCTTAGATGTTCCCGGTGCATGCCGTCTCTCTCCTCCTTTATAGTCCTCCTCTGCCAATCCCAACTCGGCTGCCCACACGCCGAGTACGCTGCTCTCCTCCAATCAGGAGCAAGTCCTACAGTTTATTGGCTGAACTGGAGGCAGCTGTGCAGAAGCTGTTTACTTCTCTCCCAGCGCCATATTGTGGGAGAGCAGATGCATAGAATAAGTCTTAATTCCAGTAACTCAGTCCAGTCCGGGCTGCTCCCCACACTAGGTATGCCCTGGTTTCAGGATCCAAGCTGATCAGTCTAAGAACTAAATCACTGTAGAGAATTCTGGAGCATCACAGATTTCTGTTGCTGTGTTCTACAGAAAGATGGGAACTCTGTGGTCCTCAAAGACTCCAGGAGGCCAAGGGAGCTGAAGGAAGATTTCTACATATGTGGCTGTGTAGTAGAGTCTGGGGAACAGTCCACAAAGGACCTGGAAGGGTTTTTGCCACTTCCTCCGCAGCCTACTCCTCACTTTCTAGCTCTCACTCCAGAGACCACAGAGTGTTGTCACATGTCACCTCTAGTTCAAACGGGCCTCAGCCCTTCAGACGGCAAAGTCATCTGTATGCCTTTTTAAAGTGAAGACAACTGACTTACAATCCACATCATGGAGAAATTGCAAAGCGAAAAAACACACGCCAAAGAAAGCTTGTTCCCAGTGCTGTGGCCGCATGATCTCTTTGTAACACACAACACTGCCTCTCCCAAAGACCTAAGAACAAACAAACACATTACCTGCTTCTTCTGCTGGGCCGGTGCAGAGGTGTGTCCTCACCCTGGGCAGTTCAAGAGAAAGAAAGAGGAGAAACCAGCGCTCTCTGTGAGAGAACACAGAAGTCTGAAAGCAGAGATGTACAATTCCAGCTTTCTCTGGAGCACCCCCTCACACACATTTATACCTGTCTGCTGCCTCCCCAGGAGAAAGCTTGCTTAAATAACAACCATGCACAAAGAAATAACTAGAACAGGGCCGGCCAGCCTCGCCTTGCAGCCTAGAAGGAAGCCCGGAGCCCCAGACTGGGTGCGGCTCCGCTGGCCTGAGCTGCAGCTGGCTGCCCCAGCCCTGCTCTCTTCCTGGCCTGGTGATAAAGGCTGTGCTCAAGTAATGGGCTGCA